>NC_136266.1:3226132-3663632 GCF_964187855.1 Myxine glutinosa
GCTTTTTCAACACTAACGCAAGTGCGAAAAGTGGTTTTTCAACACTATCACAAGTGCAAAAAGTGTTTTTTCCACACTAATACAAGTGCAAAAGTGGTTTCCTGCACCAACACAAGTGCAAAAAGTGGTTTTTCAACACTAGCACAAGTGCGAAAAGTGGTTTTTCAACACTATCACAAGTGCAAAAAGTGTTTTTTCCACACTAATACAAGTGCAAAAGTGGTTTCCTGCACCAACTCAAGTGCGAAAAGTGGGTTTTCAACACTAACACAAGTGCGAAAAGTGATTTTTCAACACTATCACAAGTGCAAAAGTGTTTTTTCCACACTAATACAAGTGCAAAAGTGGTTTCCTGCACCAACACAAGTGGGAAAAGTGGTTTTCAACACTAAAACAAGTGCGAAAAGTGTTTTTTCCACACTAATACAAGTGCAAAAGTGGTTTCCTGCACCAACACAAGTGCGAAAAGTGGTTTTTCAACACTAACATATGTGCGAAAAGTGGTTTTCCCACACTAATACAAGGGCAAAAGTGGTTTCCTGCACCAACACAAGTGCGAAAAGTGGTTTTTCAACACTAACACAAGTGCGAAAAGTGGTTTTTCAACACTATCACAAGTGCAAAAAGTGTTTTTTCCACACTAATACAAGTGCAAAAGTGGTTTCCTGCACCAACACAAGTGCAAAAAGTGGTTTTTCAACACTAACACAAGTGCGAAAAGTGGTTTTTCAACACTATCACAAGTGCAAAAAGTGTTTTTTCCACACTAATACAAGTGCAAAAGTGGTTTCCTGCACCAACACAAGTGCGAAAAGTGGTTTTTCAACACTAACACAAGTGCAAAAAGTGGTTTTTCAACACTAACACAAGTGCGAAAAGTGGTTTTTCCACACTAACACAAGTGCGAAAAGTGGTTTTCCACACTAATACAAGTGCAAAAGTGGTTTCCTGCACCAACACAAGTGCGAAAAGTGGTTTTTCAACACTATCACAAGTGCAAAAAGTGTTTTTTCCACACTAATACAAGTGCAAAAGTGGTTTCCTGCACCAACACAAGTGCGAAAAGTGGTTTTCAACACTAACACAAGTGCGAAAAGTGGTTTTTCAACACTATCACAAGTGCAAAAAGTGTTTTTTCCACACTAATACAAGTGCAAAAGTGGTTTCCTGCACCAACACAAGTGCGAAAAGTGGTTTTTCAACACTAACACAAGTGCGAAAAGTGGTTTTTCAACACTAACATAAGTGCGAAAAGTGGTTTTTCCACACTAACACAAGTGCGAAAAGTGGTTTTTCCACACTAATACAAGTGCAAAAGTGGTTTCCTGCACCAACACAAGTGCGAAAAGTGGTTTTTCAACACTATCACAAGTGCAAAAAGTGTTTTTTCCACACTAATACAAGTGCAAAAGTGGTTTCCTGCACCAACACAAGTGCGAAAAGTGGTTTTTCAACCCTAACACAAGTGCGAAAAGTGGTTTTTCAACACTATCACAAGTGCAAAAAGAGTTTTTTCCACACTAATACAAGTGCAAAAGTGGTTTCCTGCACCAACACAAGTGCAAAAAGTGGTTTTTCAACACTAGCACAAGTGCGAAAAGTGGTTTTTCAACACTATCACAAGTGCAAAAAGTGTTTTTTCCACACTAATACAAGTGCAAAAGTGGTTTCCTGCACCAACACAAGTGGGAAAAGTGGTTTTCAACACTAACACAAGTGCGAAAAGTGGTTTTTCAACACTATCACAAGTGCAAAAAGTGTTTTTTCCACACTAATACAAGTGCAAAAGTGGTTTCCTGCACCAACACAAGTGCGAAAAGTGGTTTTTCAACACTAACACAAGTGCGAAAAGTGGTTTTTCAACACTAACATATGTGCGAAAAGTGGTTTTCCCACACTAATGCAAGGGCAAAAGTGGTTTCCTGCACCAACACAAGTGCGAAAAGTGGTTTTTCAACACTAACACAAGTGCGAAAAGTGGTTTTTCAACACTATCACAAGTGCAAAAAGTGTTTTTTCCACACTAATACAAGTGCAAAAGTGGTTTCCTGCACCAACACAAGTGCGAAAAGTGGTTTTTCAACACTAACACAAGTGCGAAAAGTGGTTTTTCAACACTAACACAAGTGCGAAAAGTGGTTTTTCCACACTAACACAAGTGCGAAAAGTGGTTTTTCCACACTAATACAAGTGCAAAAGTGGTTTACTGCACCAACACAAGTGCGAAAAGTGGTTTTTCAACACTATCACAAGTGCAAAAAGTGTTTTTTCCACACTAATACAAGTGCAAAAGTGGTTTCCTGCACCAACACAAGTGCGAAAAGTGCTTTTTCAACACTAGCGCAAGTGCGAAAAGTGGTTTTTCAACACTAACACAAGTGCGAAAAGTGGTTTTTCCACACTAATACAAGTGCAAAAGTGGTTTCCGGCACCAACACAAGTGCGAAAAGTGCTTTTTCAACACTAACGCAAGTGCGAAAAGTGGTTTTTCAACACTATCACAAGTGCAAAAAGTGTTTTTTCCACACTAATACAAGTGCAAAAGTGGTTTCCTGCACCAACACAAGTGCAAAAAGTGGTTTTTCAACACTAGCACAAGTGCGAAAAGTGGTTTTTCAACACTATCACAAGTGCAAAAAGTGTTTTTTCCACACTAATACAAGTGCAAAAGTGGTTTCCCGCACCAACACAAGTGCGAAAAGTGGATTTTCAACACTAACACAAGTGCGAAAAGTGGGTTTTCAACACTAACACAAGTGCGAAAAGTGGTTTTTCAACACTAACACAAGTGCGAAAAGTGTTTTTTCCACACTAATACAAGTGCAAAAGTGGTTTCCTGCACCAACACAAGTGCGAAAAGTGGTTTTTCAACACTATCACAAGTGCAAAAAGTGTTTTTTCCACACTAATACAAGTGCAAAAGTGGTTTCCTGCACCAACACAAGTGGGAAAAGTGGTTTTCAACACTAACACAAGTGCGAAAAGTGGTTTTTCAACACTATCACAAGTGCCAAAAAGTGTTTTTTCCACACTAATACAAGTGCAAAAGTGGTTTCCTGCACCAACACAAGTGCGAAAAGTGGTTTTTCAACACTAACACAAGTGCGAAAAGTGGTTTTTCAACACTAACATATGTGCGAAAAGTGGTTTTCCCACACTAATACAAGTGCAAAAGTGGTTTCCTGCACCAACACAAGTGCGAAAAGTGGTTTTTCAACACTAACACAAGTGCGAAAAGTGGTTTTTCAACACTATCACAAGTGCAAAAAGTGTTTTTTCCACACTAATACAAGTGCAAAAGTGGTTTCCTGCACCAACACAAGTGCAAAAAGTGGTTTTTCAACACTAACACAAGTGCGAAAAGTGGTTTTTCAACACTATCACAAGTGCAAAAAGTGTTTTTTCCACACTAATACAAGTGCAAAAGTGGTTTCCTGCACCAACACAAGTGCGAAAAGTGGTTTTTCAACACTAACACAAGTGCGAAAAGTGGTTTTTCAACACTAACACAAGTGCGAAAAGTGGTTTTTCCACACTAACACAAGTGCGAAAAGTGGTTTTTCCACACTAATACAAGTGCAAAAGTGGTTTCCTGCACCAACACAAGTGCGAAAAGTGGTTTTTCAACACTATCACAAGTGCAAAAAGTGTTTTTTCCACACTAATACAAGTGCAAAAGTGGTTTCCTGCACCAACACAAGTGCGAAAAGTGGTTTTTCAACACTAACGCAAGTGCGAAAAGTGGTTTTTCAACACTAACACAAGTGCGAAAATTGGTTTTTCCACACTAATACAAGTGCAAAAGTGGTTTCCTGCACCAACACAAGTGCGAAAAGTGCTTTTTCAACACTAACGCAAGTGCGAAAAGTGGTTTTTCAACACTATCACAAGTGCAAAAAGTGTTTTTTCCACACTAATACAAGTGCAAAAGTGGTTTCCCTGCACCAACACAAGTGCAAAAAGTGGTTTTTCAACACTAGCACAAGTGCGAAAAGTGGTTTTTCAACACTATCACAAGTGCAAAAAGTGTTTTTTCCACACTAATACAAGTGCAAAAGTGGTTTCCTGCACCAACTCAAGTGCGAAAAGTGGTTTTTCAACACTAACAGAAGTGCGAAAAGTGATTTTTCAACACTATCACAAGTGCAAAAGTGTTTTTTCCACACTAATACAAGTGCAAAAGTGGTTTCCTGCACCAACACAAGTGCAAAAAGTGGTTTTTCAACACTATCACAAGTGCAAAAAGTGTTTTTTCCACACTAATACAAGTGCAAAAGTGGTTTCCTGCACCAACACAAGTGCAAAAAGTGGTTTTTCAACACTAACACAAGTGCGAAAAGTGGTTTTTCAACACTATCACAAGTGCAAAAAGTGTTTTTTCCACACTAATACAAGTGCAAAAGTGGTTTCCTGCACCAACACAAGTGCGAAAAGTGGTTTTTCAACACTAACACAAGTGCGAAAAGTGGTTTTTCAACACTAACACAAGTGCGAAAAGTGGTTTTTCCACACTAACACAGGTGCGAAAAGTGGTTTTTCCACACTAATACAAGTGCAAAAGTGGTTTCCTGCACCATCACAAGTGCGAAAAGTGGTTTTTCAACACTATCACAAGTGCAAAAAGTGTTTTTTCCACACTAATACAAGTGCAAAAGTGGTTTCCTGCACCAACACAAGTGCGAAAAGTGGTTTTTCAACACTAACGCAAGTGCGAAAAGTGGTTTTTCAACACTAACACAAGTGCGAAAAGTGGTTTTTCCACACTAATACAAGTGCAAAAGTGGTTTCCTGCACCAACACAAGTGCGAAAAGTGCTTTTTCAACACTAACGCAAGTGCGAAAAGTGGTTTTTCAACACTATCACAAGTGCAAAAAGTGTTTTTTCCACACTAATACAAGTGCAAAAGTGGTTTCCTGCACCAACACAAGTGCAAAAAGTGGTTTTTCAACACTAGCACAAGTGCGAAAAGTGGTTTTTCAACACTATCACAAGTGCAAAAAGTGTTTTTTCCACACTAATACAAGTGCAAAAGTGGTTTCCTGCACCAACTCAAGTGCGAAAAGTGGTTTTTCAACACTAACACAAGTGCGAAAAGTGATTTTTCAACACTATCACAAGTGCAAAAGTGTTTTTTCCACACTAATACAAGTGCAAAAGTGGTTTCCTGCACCAACACAAGTGGGAAAAGTGGTTTTCAACACTAAAACAAGTGCGAAAAGTGTTTTTTCCACACTAATACAAGTGCAAAAGTGGTTTCCTGCACCAACACAAGTGCGAAAAGTGGTTTTTCAACACTAACATATGTGCGAAAAGTGGTTTTCCCACACTAATACAAGGGCAAAAGTGGTTTCCTGCACCAACACAAGTGCGAAAAGTGGTTTTTCAACACTAACACAAGTGCGAAAAGTGGTTTTTCAACACTATCACAAGTGCAAAAAGTGTTTTTTCCACACTAATACAAGTGCAAAAGTGGTTTCCTGCACCAACACAAGTGCAAAAAGTGGTTTTTCAACACTAACACAAGTGCGAAAAGTGGTTTTTCAACACTATCACAAGTGCCAAAAGTGTTTTTTCCACACTAATACAAGTGCAAAAGTGGTTTCCTGCACCAACACAAGTGCGAAAAGTGGTTTTTCAACACTAACACAAGTGCGAAAAGTGGTTTTTCAACACTAACACAAGTGCGAAAAGTGGTTTTTCCACACTAACACAAGTGCGAAAAGTGGTTTTCCACACTAATACAAGTGCAAAAGTGGTTTCCTGCACCAACACAAGTGCGAAAAGTGGTTTTTCAACACTATCACAAGTGCAAAAAGTGTTTTTTCCACACTAATACAAGTGCAAAAGTGGTTTCCTGCACCAACACAAGTGCAAAAAGTGGTTTTTCAACACTAACACAAGTGCGAAAAGTGGTTTTTCAACACTATCACAAGTGCCAAAAGTGTTTTTTCCACACTAATACAAGTGCAAAAGTGGTTTCCTGCACCAACACAAGTGCGAAAAGTGGTTTTTCAACACTAACACAAGTGCGAAAAGTGGATTTTCAACACTAACACAAGTGCGAAAAGTGGGTTTTCAACACTAACACAAGTGCGAAAAGTGGTTTTTCAACACTAACACAAGTGCGAAAAGTGTTTTTTCCACACTAATACAAGTGCAAAAGTGGTTTCCTGCACCAACACAAGTGCGAAAAGTGGTTTTTCAACACTATCACAAGTGCAAAAAGTGTTTTTTCCACACTAATACAAGTGCAAAAGTGGTTTCCTGCACCAACACAAGTGCGAAAAGTGGTTTTTCAACACTAACACAAGTGCGAAAAGTGGTTTTTCAACACTAACACAAGTGCGAAAAGTGGTTTTTCCACACTAACACAAGTGCGAAAAGTGGTTTTTCCACACTAATACAAGTGCAAAAGTGGTTTCCTGCACCAACACAAGTGCAAAAAGTGGTTTTTCAACACTATCACAAGTGCAAAAAGTGTTTTTTCCACACTAATACAAGTGCAAAAGTGGTTTCCTGCACCAACACAAGTGCGAAAAGTGCTTTTTCAACACTAACGCAAGTGCGAAAAGTGGTTTTTCAACACTAACACAAGTGCGAAAAGTGGTTTTTCCACACTAATACAAGTGCAAAAGTGGTTTCCTGCACCAACACAAGTGCGAAAAGTGCTTTTTCAACACTAACGCAAGTGCGAAAAGTGGTTTTTCAACACTATCACAAGTGCAAAAAGTGTTTTTTCCACACTAATACAAGTGCAAAAGTGGTTTCCTGCACCAACACAAGTGCAAAAAGTGGTTTTTCAACACTAGCACAAGTGCGAAAAGTGGTTTTTCAACACTATCACAAGTGCAAAAAGTGTTTTTTCCACACTAATACAAGTGCAAAAGTGGTTTCCCGCACCAACACAAGTGCGAAAAGTGGATTTTCAACACTAACACAAGTGCGAAAAGTGGTTTTTCAACACTAACACAAGTGCGAAAAGTGGTTTTTCAACACTATCACAAGTGCAAAAAGTGTTTTTTCCACACTAATACAAGTGCAAAAGTGGTTTCCTGCACCAACACAAGTGCAAAAAGTGGTTTTTTCAACACTAGCACAAGTGCGAAAAGTGGTTTTTCAACACTATCACAAGTGCAAAAAGTGTTTTTTCCACACTAATACAAGTGCAAAAGTGGTTTCCTGCACCAACACAAGTGGGAAAAGTGGTTTTCAACACTAACACAAGTGCGAAAAGTGGTTTTTCAACACTATCACAAGTGCAAAAAGTGTTTTTTCCACACTAATACAAGTGCAAAAGTGGTTTCCTGCACCAACACAAGTGCGAAAAGTGGTTTTTCAACACTAACACAAGTGCGAAAAGTGGTTTTTCAACACTAACATATGTGCGAAAAGTGGTTTTCCCACACTAATACAAGGGCAAAAGTGGTTTCCTGCACCAACACAAGTGCGAAAAGTGGTTTTTCAACACTAACAAAAGTGCGAAAAGTGGTTTTTCAACACTATCACAAGTGCAAAAAGTGTTTTTTCCACACTAATACAAGTGCAAAAGTGGTTTCCTGCACCAACACAAGTGCAAAAAGTGGTTTTTCAACACTAACACAAGTGCGAAAAGTGGTTTTTCAACACTATCACAAGTGCAAAAAGTGTTTTTTCCACACTAATACAAGTGCAAAAGTGGTTTCCTGCACCAACACAAGTGCGAAAAGTGGTTTTTCAACACTAACACAAGTGCGAAAAGTGGTTTTTCAACACTAACACAAGTGCGAAAAGTGGTTTTTCCACACTAACACAAGTGCGAAAAGTGGTTTTTCCACACTAATACAAGTGCAAAAGTGGTTTCCTGCACCAACACAAGTGCGAAAAGTGGTTTTTCAACACTATCACAAGTGCAAAAAGTGTTTTTCCACACTAATACAAGTGCAAAAGTGGTTTCCTGCACCAACACAAGTGCGAAAAGTGGTTTTTCAACACTAACGCAAGTGCGAAAAGTGGTTTTTCAACACTAACACAAGTGCGAAAAGTGGTTTTTCCACACTAATACAAGTGCAAAAGTGGTTTCCTGCACCAACACAAGTGCGAAAAGTGCTTTTTCAACACTAACGCAAGTGCGAAAAGTGGTTTTTCAACACTATCACAAGTGCAAAAAGTGTTTTTTCCACACTAATACAAGTGCAAAAGTGGTTTCCTGCACCAACACAAGTGCAAAAAGTGGTTTTTCAACACTAGCACAAGTGCGAAAAGTGGTTTTTCAACACTATCACAAGTGCAAAAAGTGTTTTTTCCACACTAATACAAGTGCAAAAGTGGTTTCCTGCACCAACTCAAGCGCGAAAAGTGGTTTTTCAACACTAACACAAGTGCGAAAAGTGATTTTTCAACACTATCACAAGTGCAAAAGTGTTTTTTCCACACTAATACAAGTGCAAAAGTGGTTTCCTGCACCAACACAAGTGGGAAAAGTGGTTTTCAACACTAAAACAAGTGCGAAAAGTGTTTTTTCCACACTAATACAAGTGCAAAAGTGGTTTCCTGCACCAACACAAGTGCGAAAAGTGGTTTTTCAACACTAACACAAGTGCGAAAAGTGGTTTTTCAACACTATCACAAGTGCAAAAAGTGTTTTTTGCACACTAATACAAGTGCAAAAGTGGTTTCCTGCACCAACACAAGTGCAAAAAGTGGTTTTTCAACACTAGCACAAGTGCGAAAAGTGGTTTTTCAACACTAACACAAGTGCAAAAAGTGTTTTTTCCACACTAATACAAGTGCAAAAGTGGTTTCCCGCACCAACACAAGTGCGAAAAGTGGATTTTCAACACTAACACAAGTGCGAAAAGTGGGTTTTCAACACTAACACAAGTGCGAAAAGTGGTTTTTCAACACTAACACAAGTGCGAAAAGTGGTTTTTCAACACTAACACAAGTGCAAAAAGTGGTTTTTCAACACTAACACAAGTGCGAAAAGTGGATTTTCCACACTAATACAAGTGCAAAAGTGGTTTCCTGCACCAATACAAGTGCGAAAAGTGCTTTTTCAACACTATCGCAAGTGCGAAAAGTGGTTTTTCAACACTATCACAAGTGCAAAAAGTGTTTTTTCCACACTAATACAAGTGCAAAAGTGGTTTCCTGCACCAACACAAGTGCAAAAAGTGGTTTTTCAACACTAGCACAAGTGCGAAAAGTGGTTTTTCAACACTATCACAAGTGCAAAAAGTGTTTTTTCCACACTAATACAAGTGCAAAAGTGGTTTCCTGCACCAACTCAAGTGCGAAAAGTGGTTTTTCAACACTAACACAAGTGCGAAAAGTGATTTTTCAACACTATCACAAGTGCAAAAGTGTTTTTTCCACACTAATACAAGTGCAAAAGTGGTTTCCTGCACCAACACAAGTGCGAAAAGTGGTTTTTCAACACTAACACAAGTGCGAAAAGTGGTTTTTCAACACTATCACAAGTGCAAAAAGTGTTTTTTCCACACTAATACAAGTGCAAAAGTGGTTTCCTGCACCAACACAAGTGCAAAAAGTGGTTTTTCAACACTAGCACAAGTGCGAAAAGTGGTTTTTCAACACTATCACAAGTGCAAAAAGTGTTTTTTCCACACTAATACAAGTGCAAAAGTGGTTTCCCGCACCAACACAAGTGCGAAAAGTGGATTTTCAACACTAACACAAGTGCGAAAAGTGGTTTTTCAACACTAACACAAGTGCGAAAAGTGTTTTTTCCACACTAATACAAGTGCAAAAGTGGTTTCCTGCACAAACACAAGTGCGAAAAGTGGTTTTTCAACACTAACACAAGTGCGAAAAGTGGTTTTTCAACACTAACACATGTGCGAAAAGTGGTTTTTCCACACTAATACAAGTGCAAAAGTGGTTTCCTGCACCAACACAAGTGCGAAAAGTGGTTTTTCAACACTAACACAAGTGCGAAAAGTGGTTTTTCAACACTATCACAAGTGCAAAAAGTGTTTTTTCCACACTAATACAAGTGCAAAAGTGGTTTCCTGCACCAACACAAGTGCAAAAAGTGGTTTTTCAACACTAGCACAAGTGCGAAAAGTGGTTTTTCAACACTATCACAAGTGCAAAAAGTGTTTTTTCCACACTAATACAAGTGCAAAAGTGGTTTCCTGCACCAACACAAGTGGGAAAAGTGGTTTTCAACACTAACACAAGTGCGAAAAGTGGTTTTTCAACACTATCACAAGTGCAAAAAGTGTTTTTTCCACACTAATACAAGTGCAAAAGTGGTTTCCTGCACCAACACAAGTGCGAAAAGTGGTTTTTCAACACTAACACAAGTGCGAAAAGTGGTTTTTCAACACTAACATATGTGCGAAAAGTGGTTTTCCCACACTAATACAAGGGCAAAAGTGGTTTCCTGCACCAACACAAGTGCGAAAAGTGGTTTTTCAACACTAACACAAGTGCGAAAAGTGGTTTTTCAACACTATCACAAGTGCAAAAAGTGTTTTTTCCACACTAATACAAGTGCAAAAGTGGTTTCCTGCACCAACACAAGTGCAAAAAGTGGTTTTTCCACACTAACACAAGTGCGAAAAGTGGTTTTTCAACACTATCACAAGTGCAAAAAGTGTTTTTTCCACACTAATACAAGTGCAAAAGTGGTTTCCTGCACCAACACAAGTGCGAAAAGTGGTTTTTCAACACTAACACAAGTGCAAAAAGTGGTTTTTCAACACTAACACAAGTGCGAAAAGTGGTTTTCCACACTAACACAAGTGCGAAAAGTGGTTTTTCCACACTAATACAAGTGCAAAAGTGGTTTCCTGCACCAACACAAGTGCGAAAAGTGGTTTTTCAACACTATCACAAGTGCAAAAAGTGTTTTTTCCACACTAATACAAGTGCAAAAGTGGTTTCCTGCACCAACACAAGTGCGAAAAGTGCTTTTTCAACACTAACGCAAGTGCGAAAAGTGGTTTTTCAACACTAACACATGTGCGAAAAGTGGTTTTTCCACACTAATACAAGTGCAAAAGTGGTTTCCTGCACCAACACAAGTGCGAAAAGTGGTTTTTCAACACTAACACAAGTGCGAAAAGTGGTTTTTCAACACTATCACAAGTGCAAAAAGTGTTTTTTCCACACTAATACAAGTGCAAAAGTGGTTTCCTGCACCAACACAAGTGCAAAAAGTGGTTTTTCAACACTAGCACAAGTGCGAAAAGTGGTTTTTCAACACTATCACAAGTGCAAAAAGTGTTTTTTCCACACTAATACAATTGCAAAAGTGGTTTCCTGCACCAACACAAGTGGGAAAAGTGGTTTTCAACACTAACACAAGTGCGAAAAGTGGTTTTTCAACACTATCACAAGTGCAAAAAGTGTTTTTTCCACACTAATACAAGTGCAAAAGTGGTTTCCTGCACCAACACAAGTGCGAAAAGTGGTTTTTCAACACTAACACAAGTGCGAAAAGTGGTTTTTCAACACTAACATAAGTGCGAAAAGTGGTTTTTCCACACTAACACGAGTGCGAAAAGTGGTTTTTCCACACTAATACAAGTGCAAAAGTGGTTTCCTGCACCAACACAAGTGCGAAAAGTGGTTTTTCAACACCATCACAAGTGCAAAAAGTGTTTTTTCCACACTAATACAAGTGCAAAAGTGGTTTCCTGCACCAACACAAGTGCGAAAAGTGGTTTTTCAACCCTAACACAAGTGCGAAAAGTGGTTTTTCAACACTATCACAAGTGCAAAAAGAGTTTTTTCCACATTAATACAAGTGCAAAAGTGGTTTCCTGCACCAACACAAGTGCAAAAAGTGGTTTTTCAACACTAGCACAAGTGCGAAAAGTGGTTTTTCAACACTATCACAAGTGCAAAAAGTGTTTTTTCCACACTAATACAAGTGCAAAAGTGGTTTCCTGCACCAACACAAGTGGGAAAAGTGGTTTTCAACACTAACACAAGTGCGAAAAGTGGTTTTTCAACACTATCACAAGTGCAAAAAGTGTTTTTTCCACACTAATACAAGTGCAAAAGTGGTTTCCTGCACCAACACAAGTGCGAAAAGTGGTTTTTCAACACTAACACAAGTGCGAAAAGTGGTTTTTCAACACTAACATATGTGCGAAAAGTGGTTTTCCCACACTAATGCAAGGGCAAAAGTGGTTTCCTGCACCAACACAAGTGTGAAAAGTGGTTTTTCAACACTAACACAAGTGCGAAAAGTGGTTTTTCAACACTATCACAAGTGCAAAAAGTGTTTTTTCCACACTAATACAAGTGCAAAAGTGGTTTCCTGCACCAACACAAGTGCAAAAAGTGGTTTTTCAACACTAACACAAGTGCGAAAAGTGGTTTTTCAACACTATCACAAGTGCAAAAAGTGTTTTTTCCACACTAATACAAGTGCAAAAGTGGTTTCCTGCAGCAACACAAGTGCGAAAAGTGGTTTTTCAACACTAACACAAGTGCGAAAAGTGGTTTTTCAACACTAACACAAGTGCGAAAAGTGGTTTTTCCACACTAACACAAGTGCGAAAAGTGGTTTTTCCACACTAATACAAGTGCAAAAGTGGTTTCCTGCACCAACACAAGTGCGAAAAGTGGTTTTTCAACACTATCACAAGTGCAAAAAGTGTTTTTTCCACACTAATACAAGTGCAAAAGTGGTTTCCTGCACCAACACAAGTGCGAAAAGTGCTTTTTCAACACTAACGCAAGTGCGAAAAGTGGTTTTTCAACACTAACACAAGTGCGAAAAGTGGTTTTTCCACACTAATACAAGTGCAAAAGTGGTTTCCGGCACCAACACAAGTGCGAAAAGTGCTTTTTCAACACTAACGCAAGTGCGAAAAGTGGTTTTTCAACACTATCACAAGTGCAAAAAGTGTTTTTTCCACACTAATACAAGTGCAAAAGTGGTTTCCTGCACCAACACAAGTGCAAAAAGTGGTTTTTCAACACTAGCACAAGTGCGAAAAGTGGTTTTTCAACACTATCACAAGTGCAAAAAGTGTTTTTTCCACACTAATACAAGTGCAAAAGTGGTTTCCCGCACCAACACAAGTGCGAAAAGTGGATTTTCAACACTAACACAAGTGCGAAAAGTGGGTTTTCAACACTAACACAAGTGCGAAAAGTGGTTTTTCAACACTAACACAAGTGCGAAAAGTGTTTTTTCCACACTAATACAAGTGCAAAAGTGGTTTCCTGCACCAACACAAGTGCGAAAAGTGGTTTTTCAACACTATCACGAGTGCAAAAAGTGTTTTTTCCACACTAATACAAGTGCAAAAGTGGTTTCCTGCACCAACACAAGTGGGAAAAGTGGTTTTCAACACTAACACAAGTGCGAAAAGTGGTTTTTCAACACTATCACAAGTGCCAAAAAGTGTTTTTTCCACACTAATACAAGTGCAAAAGTGGTTTCCTGCACCAACACAAGTGCGAAAAGTGGTTTTTCAACACTAACACAAGTGCGAAAAGTGGTTTTTCAACACTAACATATGTGCGAAAAGTGGTTTTCCCACACTAATACAAGTGCAAAAGTGGTTTCCTGCACCAACACAAGTGCGAAAAGTGGTTTTTGAACACTAACACAAGTGCGAAAAGTGGTTTTTCAACACTATCACAAGTGCAAAAAGTGTTTTTTCCACACTAATACAAGTGCAAAAGTGGTTTCCTGCACCAACACAAGTGCAAAAAGTGGTTTTTCAACACTAACACAAGTGCGAAAAGTGGTTTTTCAACACTATCACAAGTGCAAAAAGTGTTTTTTCCACACTAATACAAGTGCAAAAGTGGTTTCCTGCACCAACACAAGTGCGAAAAGTGGTTTTTCAACACTAACACAAGTGCGAAAAGTGGTTTTTCAACACTAACACAAGTGCGAAAAGTGGTTTTTCCACACTAACACAAGTGCGAAAAGTGGTTTTTCCACACTAATACAAGTGCAAAAGTGGTTTCCTGCACCAACACAAGTGCGAAAAGTGGTTTTTCAACACTATCACAAGTGCAAAAAGTGTTTTTTCCACACTAATACAAGTGCAAAAGTGGTTTCCTGCACCAACACAAGTGCGAAAAGTGGTTTTTCAACACTAACGCAAGTGCGAAAAGTGGTTTCCTGCACCAACACAAGTGCGAAAAGTGCTTTTTCAACACTAACGCAAGTGCGAAAAGTGGTTTTTCAACACTATCACAAGGGCAAAAAGTGTTTTTTCCACACTAATACAAGTGCAAAAGTGGTTTCCTGCACCAACACAAGTGCAAAAAGTAGTTTTTCAACACTAGCACAAGTGCGAAAAGTGGTTTTTCAACACTATCACAAGTGCAAAAAGTGTTTTTTCCACACTAATACAAGTGCAAAAGTGGTTTCCTGCACCAACTCAAGTGCGAAAAGTGGTTTTTCAACACTAACAGAAGTGCGAAAAGTGATTTTTCAACACTATCACAAGTGCAAAAGTGTTTTTTCCACACTAATACAAGTGCAAAAGTGGTTTCCTGCACCAACACAAGTGCAAAAAGTGGTTTTTCAACACTATCACAAGTGCAAAAAGTGTTTTTTCCACACTAATACAAGTGCAAAAGTGGTTTCCTGCACCAACACAAGTGCAAAAAGTGGTTTTTCAACACTAACACAAGTGCGAAAAGTGGTTTTTCAACACTATCACAAGTGCAAAAAGTGTTTTTTCCACACTAATACAAGTGCAAAAGTGGTTTCCTGCACCAACACAAGTGCGAAAAGTGGTTTTTCAACACTAACACAAGTGCGAAAAGTGGTTTTTCAACACTAACACAAGTGCGAAAAGTGGTTTTTCCACACTAACACAAGTGCGAAAAGTGGTTTTTCCACACTAATACAAGTGCAAAAGTGGTTTCCTGCACCATCACAAGTGCGAAAAGTGGTTTTTCAACACTATCACAAGTGCAAAAAGTGTTTTTTCCACACTAATACAAGTGCAAAAGTGGTTTCCTGCACCAACACAAGTGCGAAAAGTGGTTTTTCAACACTAACGCAAGTGCGAAAAGTGGTTTTTCAACACTAACACAAGTGCGAAAAGTGGTTTTTCCACACTAATACAAGTGCAAAAGTGGTTTCCTGCACCAACACAAGTGCGAAAAGTGCTTTTTCAACACTAACGCAAGTGCGAAAAGTGGTTTTTCAACACTATCACAAGTGCAAAAAGTGTTTTTTCCACACTAATACAAGTGCAAAAGTGGTTTCCTGCACCAACACAAGTGCAAAAAGTGGTTTTTCAACACTAGCACAAGTGCGAAAAGTGGTTTTTCAACACTATCACAAGTGCAAAAAGTGTTTTTTCCACACTAATACAAGTGCAAAAGTGGTTTCCTGCACCAACTCAAGTGCGAAAAGTGGTTTTTCAACACTAACACAAGTGCGAAAAGTGATTTTTCAACACTATCACAAGTGCAAAAGTGTTTTTTCCACACTAATACAAGTGCAAAAGTGGTTTCCTGCACCAACACAAGTGGGAAAAGTGGTTTTCAACACTAAAACAAGTGCGAAAAGTGTTTTTTCCACACTAATACAAGTGCAAAAGTGGTTTCCTGCACCAACACAAGTGCGAAAAGTGGTTTTTCAACACTAACATATGTGCGAAAAGTGGTTTTCCCACACTAATACAAGGGCAAAAGTGGTTTCCTGCACCAACACAAGTGCGAAAAGTGGTTTTTCAACACTAACACAAGTGCGAAAAGTGGTTTTTCAACACTATCACAAGTGCAAAAAGTGTTTTTTCCACACTAATACAAGTGCAAAAGTGGTTTCCTGCACCAACACAAGTGCAAAAAGTGGTTTTTCAACACTAACACAAGTGCGAAAAGTGGTTTTTCAACACTATCACAAGCGCAAAAAGTGTTTTTTCCACACTAATACAAGTGCAAAAGTGGTTTCCTGCACCAACACAAGTGCGAAAAGTGGTTTTTCAACACTAACACAAGTGCGAAAAGTGGTTTTTCAACACTAACACAAGTGCGAAAAGTGGTTTTTCCACACTAACACAAGTGCGAAAAGTGGTTTTTCCACACTAATACAAGTGCAAAAGTGGTTTCCTGCACCAACACAAGTGCGAAAAGTGGTTTTTCAACACTATCACAAGTGCAAAAAGTGTTTTTTCCACACTAATACAAGTGCAAAAGTGGTTTCCTGCACCAACACAAGTGCGAAAAGTGCTTTTTCAACACTAACGCAAGTGCGAAAAGTGGTTTTTCAACACTAACACAAGTGCGAAAAGTGGTTTTTCCACACTAATACAAGTGCAAAAGTGGTTTCCTGCACCAACACAAGTGCGAAAAGTGCTTTTTCAACACTAACGCAAGTGCGAAAAGTGGTTTTTCAACAATATCACAAGTGCAAAAAGTGTTTTTTCCACACTAATACAAGTGCAAAAGTGGTTTCCTGCACCAACACAAGTGCAAAAAGTGGTTTTTCAACACTAGCACAAGTGCGAAAAGTGGTTTTTCAACACTATCACAAGTGCAAAAAGTGTTTTTCCACACTAATACAAGTGCAAAAGTGGTTTCCGCACCAACACAAGTGCGAAAAGTGGATTTTCAACACAACACAAGTGCGAAAAGTGGGTTTTCAACACTAACACAAGTGCGAAAAGTGGTTTTTCAACACTAACACAAGTGCGAAAAGTGTTTTTTCCACACTAATACAAGTGCAAAAGTGGTTTCCTGCACCAACACAAGTGCGAAAAGTGGTTTTTCAACACTATCACAAGTGCAAAAAGTGTTTTTTTCCACACTAATACAAGTGCAAAAGTGGTTTCCTGCACCAACACAAGTGGGAAAAGTGGTTTTCAACACTAACACAAGTGCGAAAAGTGATTTTTCAACACTATCACAAGTGCAAAAAGTGTTTTTTCCACACTAATACAAGTGCAAAAGTGGTTTCCTGCACCAACACAAGTGCGAAAAGTGGTTTTTCAACACTAACACAAGTGCGAAAAGTGGTTTTTCAACACTAACATATGTGCGAAAAGTGGTTTTCCCACACTAATACAAGTGCAAAAGTGGTTTCCTGCACCAACACAAGTGCGAAAAGTGGTTTTTCAACACTAACACAAGTGCGAAAAGTGGTTTTTCAACACTATCACAAGTGCAAAAAGTGTTTTTTCCACACTAATACAAGTGCAAAAGTGGTTTCCTGCACCAACACAAGTGCAAAAAGTGGTTTTTCAACACTAACACAAGTGCGAAAAGTGGTTTTTCAACACTATCACAAGTGCAAAAAGTGTTTTTTCCACACTAATACAAGTGCAAAAGTGGTTTCCTGCACCAACACAAGTGCGAAAAGTGGTTTTTCAACACTAACACAAGTGCGAAAAGTGGTTTTTCAACACTAACACAAGTGCGAAAAGTGGTTTTTCCACACTAACACAAGTGCGAAAAGTGGTTTTTCCACACTAATACAAGTGCAAAAGTGGTTTCCTGCACCATCACAAGTGCGAAAAGTGGTTTTTCAACACTATCACAAGTGCAAAAAGTGTTTTTTCCACACTAATACAAGTGCAAAAGTGGTTTCCTGCACCAACACAAGTGCGAAAAGTGGTTTTTCAACACTAACGCAAGTGCGAAAAGTGGTTTTTCAACACTAACACAAGTGCGAAAAGTGGTTTTTCCACACTAATACAAGTGCAAAAGTGGTTTCCTGCACCAACACAAGTGCGAAAAGTGCTTTTTCAACACTAACGCAAGTGCGAAAAGTGGTTTTTCAACACTATCACAAGTGCAAAAAGTGTTTTTTCCACACTAATACAAGTGCAAAAGTGGTTTCCTGCACCAACACAAGTGCAAAAAGTGGTTTTTCAACACTAGCACAAGTGCGAAAAGTGGTTTTTCAACACTATCACAAGTGCAAAAAGTGTTTTTTCCACACTAATACAAGTGCAAAAGTGGTTTCCTGCACCAACTCAAGTGCGAAAAGTGGTTTTTCAACACTAACACAAGTGCGAAAAGTGATTTTTCAACACTATCACAAGTGCAAAAGTGTTTTTTCCACACTAATACAAGTGCAAAAGTGGTTTCCTGCACCAACACAAGTGGGAAAAGTGGTTTTCAACACTAAAACAAGTGCGAAAAGTGTTTTTTCCACACTAATACAAGTGCAAAAGTGGTTTCCTGCACCAACACAAGTGCGAAAAGTGGTTTTTCAACACTAACATATGTGCGAAAAGTGGTTTTCCCACACTAATACAAGGGCAAAAGTGGTTTCCTGCACCAACACAAGTGCGAAAAGTGGTTTTTCAACACTAACACAAGTGCGAAAAGTGGTTTTTCAACACTATCACAAGTGCAAAAAGTGTTTTTTCCACACTAATACAAGTGCAAAAGTGGTTTCCTGCACCAACACAAGTGCAAAAAGTGGTTTTTCAACACTAACACAAGTGCGAAAAGTGGTTTTTCAACACTATCACAAGCGCAAAAAGTGTTTTTTCCACACTAATACAAGTGCAAAAGTGGTTTCCTGCACCAACACAAGTGCGAAAAGTGGTTTTTCAACACTAACACAAGTGCGAAAAGTGGTTTTTCAACACTAACACAAGTGCGAAAAGTGGTTTTTCCACACTAACACAAGTGCGAAAAGTGGTTTTTCCACACTAATACAAGTGCAAAAGTGGTTTCCTGCACCAACACAAGTGCGAAAAGTGGTTTTTCAACACTATCACAAGTGCAAAAAGTGTTTTTTCCACACTAATACAAGTGCAAAAGTGGTTTCCTGCACCAACACAAGTGCGAAAAGTGCTTTTTCAACACTAACGCAAGTGCGAAAAGTGGTTTTTCAACACTAACACAAGTGCGAAAAGTGGTTTTTCCACACTAATACAAGTGCAAAAGTGGTTTCCTGCACCAACACAAGTGCGAAAAGTGCTTTTTCAACACTAACGCAAGTGCGAAAAGTGGTTTTTCAACAATATCACAAGTGCAAAAAGTGTTTTTTCCACACTAATACAAGTGCAAAAGTGGTTTCCTGCACCAACACAAGTGCAAAAAGTGGTTTTTCAACACTAGCACAAGTGCGAAAAGTGGTTTTTCAACACTATCACAAGTGCAAAAAGTGTTTTTCCACACTAATACAAGTGCAAAAGTGGTTTCCGCACCAACACAAGTGCGAAAAGTGGATTTTCAACACAACACAAGTGCGAAAAGTGGGTTTTCAACACTAACACAAGTGCGAAAAGTGGTTTTTCAACACTAACACAAGTGCGAAAAGTGTTTTTTCCACACTAATACAAGTGCAAAAGTGGTTTCCTGCACCAACACAAGTGCGAAAAGTGGTTTTTCAACACTATCACAAGTGCAAAAAGTGTTTTTTCCACACTAATACAAGTGCAAAAGTGGTTTCCTGCACCAACACAAGTGGGAAAAGTGGTTTTCAACACTAACACAAGTGCGAAAAGTGATTTTTCAACACTATCACAAGTGCAAAAAGTGTTTTTTCCACACTAATACAAGTGCAAAAGTGGTTTCCTGCACCAACACAAGTGCGAAAAGTGGTTTTTCAACACTAACACAAGTGCGAAAAGTGGTTTTTCAACACTAACATATGTGCGAAAAGTGGTTTTCCCACACTAATACAAGTGCAAAAGTGGTTTCCTGCACCAACACAAGTGCGAAAAGTGGTTTTTCAACACTAACACAAGTGCGAAAAGTGGTTTTTCAACACTATCACAAGTGCAAAAAGTGTTTTTTCCACACTAATACAAGTGCAAAAGTGGTTTCCTGCACCAACACAAGTGCAAAAAGTGGTTTTTCAACACTAACACAAGTGCGAAAAGTGGTTTTTCAACACTATCACAAGTGCAAAAAGTGTTTTTTCCACACTAATACAAGTGCAAAAGTGGTTTCCTGCACCAACACAAGTGCGAAAAGTGGTTTTTCAACACTAACACAAGTGCGAAAAGTGGTTTTTCAACACTAACACAAGTGCGAAAAGTGGTTTTTCCACACTAACACAAGTGCGAAAAGTGGTTTTTCCACACTAATACAAGTGCAAAAGTGGTTTCCTGCACCAACACAAGTGCGAAAAGTGGTTTTTCAACACTATCACAAGTGCAAAAAGTGTTTTTTCCACACTAATACAAGTGCAAAAGTGGTTTCCTGCACCAACACAAGTGCGAAAAGTGGTTTTTCAACACTAACGCAAGTGCGAAAAGTGGTTTTTCAACACTAACACAAGTGCGAAAAGTGGTTTTTCCACACTAATACAAGTGCAAAAGTGCTTTCCTGCACCAACACAAGTGCGAAAAGTGCTTTTTCAACACTAACGCAAGTGCGAAAAGTGGTTTTTCAACACTATCACAAGTGCAAAAAGTGTTTTTTCCACACTAATACAAGTGCAAAAGTGGTTTCCTGCACCAACACAAGTGCAAAATGTGGTTTTTCAACACAAGCACAAGTGCGAAAAGTGGTTTTTCAACACTATCACAAGTGCAAAAAGTGTTTTTTCCACACTAATACAAGTGCAAAAGTGGTTTCCTGCACCAACTCAAGTGCGAAAAGTGGTTTTTCAACACTAACACAAGTGCGAAAAGTGATTTTTCAACACTATCACAAGTGCAAAAGTGTTTTTTCCACACTAATACAAGTGCAAAAGTGGTTTCCTGCACCAACACAAGTGGGAAAAGTGGTTTTCAACACTAAAACAAGTGCGAAAAGTGTTTTTTCCACACTAATACAAGTGCAAAAGTGGTTTCCTGCACCAACACAAGTGCGAAAAGTGGTTTTTCAACACTAACACAAGTGCGAAAAGTGGTTTTTCAACACTATCACAAGTGCAAAAAGTGTTTTTTCCACACTAATACAAGTGCAAAAGTGGTTTCCTGCACCAACACAAGTGCAAAAAGTGGTTTTTCAACACTAGCACAAGTGCGAAAAGTGGTTTTTCAACACTATCACAAGTGCAAAAAGTGTTTTTTCCACACTAATACAAGTGCAAAAGTGGTTTCCCGCACCAACACAAGTGCGAAAAGTGGATTTTCAACACTAACACAAGTGCGAAAAGTGGGTTTTCAACACTAACACAAGTGCGAAAAGTGGTTTTTCAACACTAACACAAGTGCGAAAAGTGGTTTTTCAACACTAACACAAGTGCGAAAAGTGGTTTTTCAACACTAACACAAGTGCGAAAAGTGGTTTTTCAACACTAACATATGTGCGAAAAGTGGTTTTCCCACACTAATACAAGTGCAAAAGTGGTTTCCTGCACCAACACAAGTGCGAAAAGTGGTTTTTCAACACTAACACAAGTGCGAAAAGTGGTTTTTCAACACTATCACAAGTGCAAAAAGTGTTTTTTCCACACTAATACAAGTGCAAAAGTGGTTTCCTGCACCAACACAAGTGCAAAAAGTGGTTTTTCAACACTAACACAAGTGCGAAAAGTGGTTTTTCAACACTATCACAAGTGCAAAAAGTGTTTTTTCCACACTAATACAAGTGCAAAAGTGGTTTCCTGCACCAACACAAGTGCGAAAAGTGGTTTTTCAACACTAACACAAGTGCGAAAAGTGGTTTTTCAACACTAACACAAGTGCGAAAAGTGGTTTTTCCACACTAACACAAGTGCGAAAAGTGGTTTTTCCACACTAATACAAGTGCAAAAGTGGTTTCCTGCACCAACACAAGTGCGAAAAGTGGTTTTTCAACACTATCACAAGTGCAAAAAGTGTTTTTTCCACACTAATACAAGTGCAAAAGTGGTTTCCTGCACCAACACAAGTGCGAAAAGTGGTTTTTCAACACTAACGCAAGTGCGAAAAGTGGTTTATCAACACTAACACAAGTGCGAAAAGTGGTTTTTCCACACTAATACAAGTGCAAAAGTGGTTTCCTGCACCAACACAAGTGCGAAAAGTGCTTTTTCAACACTAACGCAAGTGCGAAAAGTGGTTTTTCAACACTATCACAAGTGCAAAAAGTGTTTTTTCCACACTAATACAAGTGCAAAAGTGGTTTCCTGCACCAACACAAGTGCAAAAAGTGGTTTTTCAACACTAGCACAAGTGCGAAAAGTGGTTTTTCAACACTATCACAAGTGCAAAAAGTGTTTTTTCCACACTAATACAAGTGCAAAAGTGGTTTCCTGCACCAACTCAAGTGCGAAAAGTGGTTTTTCAACACTAACAGAAGTGCGAAAAGTGATTTTTCAACACTATCACAAGTGCAAAAGTGTTTTTTCCACACTAATACAAGTGCAAAAGTGGTTTCCTGCACCAACACAAGTGGGAAAAGTGGTTTTCAACACTAAAACAAGTGCAAAAAGTGTTTTTTCCACACTAATACAAGTGCAAAAGTGGTTTCCTGCACCAACACAAGTGCGAAAAGTGGTTTTTCAACACTAACACAAGTGCGAAAAGTGGTTTTTCAACACTATCACAAGTGCAAAAAGTGTTTTTTCCACACTAATACAAGTGCAAAAGTGGTTTCCTGCACCAACACAAGTGCAAAAAGTGGTTTTTCAACACTAGCACAAGTGCGAAAAGTGGTTTTTCAACACTATCACAAGTGCAAAAAGTGTTTTTTCCACAATAATACAAGTGCAAAAGTGGTTTCCCGCACCAACACAAGTGCGAAAAGTGGATTTTCAACACTAACACAAGTGCGAAAAGTGGGTTTTCAACACTAACACAAGTGCGAAAAGTGGTTTTTCAACACTAACACAAGTGCGAAAAGTGGTTTTTCAACACTAACACAAGTGCGAAAAGTGGTTTTTCAACACTAATACAAGTGCAAAAGTGGTTTCCTGCACCAACACAAGTGCGAAAAGTGGTTTTTCAACACTAACACAAGTGCGAAAAGTGGTTTTTCAACACTATCACAAGTGCAAAAATGTTTTTTCCACACTAATACAAGTGCAAAAGTGGTTTCCTGCACCAACACAAGTGCGAAAAGTGGTTTTTCAACACTATCACAAGTGCAAAAAGTGTTTTTTCCACACTAATACAAGTGCAAAAGTGGTTTCCTGCACCAACACAAGTGCGAAAAGTGGTTTTTCAACACTAACACAAGTGCGAAAAGTGGTTTGTCAACACTATCACAAGTGCAAAAAGTGTTTTTTCCACACTAATACAAGTGCAAAAGTGGTTTCCTGCACCAACACAAGTGCGAAAAGTGGTTTTTCAACACTAACACAAGTGCGAAAGGTGGTTTTTCAACACTATCACAAGTGCAAAAAGTGTTTTTGCCACACTAATACAAGTGCAAAAGTGGTTTCCTGCACCAACACAAGTGTGAAAAGTGGATTTTCAACACTAACACAAGTGCGAAAAGTGGGTTTTCAACACTATCACAAGTGCAAAAAGTGTTTTTTCCACACTAATACAAGTGCAAAAGTGGTTTCCTGCACCAACACAAGTGCGAAAAGTGGTTTTTCAACACTAACACAAGTGCGAAAAGTGGTTTTTCAACACTAACACAAGTGCGAAAAGTGGTTTTTCCACACTAACACAAGTGCGAAAAGTGGTTTTTCCACACTAATACAAGTGCAAAAGTGGTTTCCTGCACCAACACAAGTGCGAAAAGTGGTTTTTCAACACTATCACAAGTGCAAAAAGTGTTTTTTCCACACTAATACAAGTGCAAAAGTTGGTTTCCTGCACCAACACAAGTGCGAAAAGTGGTTTTTCAACACTAACGCAAGTGCGAAAAGTGGTTTTTCAACACTAACACAAGTGCGAAAAGTGGTTTTTCCACACGAATACAAGTGCAAAAGTGGTTTCCTGCACCAACACAAGTGCGAAAAGTGGTTTTTCCACACTAACACAAGTGCGAAAAGTGGTTTTTCCACACTAATACAAGTGCAAAAGTGGTTTCCTGCACCAACACAAGTGCAAAAAGTGGTTTTTCAACACTATCACAAGTGCAAAAAGTGTTTTTTCCACACTAATACAAGTGCAAAAGTGGTTTCCTGCACCAACACAAGTGCAAAAAGTGGTTTTTCAACACTAACACAAGTGCGAAAAGTGGTTTTTCAACACTATCACAAGTGCAAAAAGTGTTTTTTCCACACTAATACAAGTGCAAAAGTGGTTTCCTGCACCAACACAAGTGCGAAAAGTGGTTTTTCAACACTAACACAAGTGCGAAAAGTGGTTTTTCAACACTAACACAAGTGCGAAAAGTGGTTTTTCCACACTAACACAAGTGCGAAAAGTGGTTTTTCCACACTAATACAAGTGCAAAAGTGGTTTCCTGCACCATCACAAGTGCGAAAAGTGGTTTTTCAACACTATCACAAGTGCAAAAAGTGTTTTTTCCACACTAATACAAGTGCAAAAGTGGTTTCCTGCACCAACACAAGTGCGAAAAGTGGTTTTTCAACACTAACGCAAGTGCGAAAAGTGGTTTTTCAACACTAACACAAGTGCGAAAAGTGGTTTTTCCACACTAATACAAGTGCAAAAGTGGTTTCCTGCACCAACACAAGTGCGAAAAGTGCTTTTTCAACACTAACGCAAGTGCGAAAAGTGGTTTTTCAACACTATCACAAGTGCAAAAAGTGTTTTTTCCACACTAATACAAGTGCAAAAGTGGTTTCCTGCACCAACACAAGTGCAAAAAGTGGTTTTTCAACACTAGCACAAGTGCGAAAAGTGGTTTTTCAACACTATCACAAGTGCAAAAAGTGTTTTTTCCACACTAATACAAGTGCAAAAGTGGTTTCCTGCACCAACTCAAGTGCGAAAAGTGGTTTTTCAACACTAACACAAGTGCGAAAAGTGATTTTTCAACACTATCACAAGTGCAAAAGTGTTTTTTCCACACTAATACAAGTGCAAAAGTGGTTTCCTGCACCAACACAAGTGGGAAAAGTGGTTTTCAACACTAAAACAAGTGCGAAAAGTGTTTTTTCCACACTAATACAAGTGCAAAAGTGGTTTCCTGCACCAACACAAGTGCGAAAAGTGGTTTTTCAACACTAACATATGTGCGAAAAGTGGTTTTCCCACACTAATACAAGGGCAAAAGTGGTTTCCTGCACCAACACAAGTGCGAAAAGTGGTTTTTCAACACTAACACAAGTGCGAAAAGTGGTTTTTCAACACTATCACAAGTGCAAAAAGTGTTTTTTCCACACTAATACAAGTGCAAAAGTGGTTTCCTGCACCAACACAAGTGCAAAAAGTGGTTTTTCAACACTAACACAAGTGCGAAAAGTGGTTTTTCAACACTATCACAAGCGCAAAAAGTGTTTTTTCCACACTAATACAAGTGCAAAAGTGGTTTCCTGCACCAACACAAGTGCGAAAAGTGGTTTTTCAACACTAACACAAGTGCGAAAAGTGGTTTTTCAACACTAACACAAGTGCGAAAAGTGGTTTTTCCACACTAACACAAGTGCGAAAAGTGGTTTTTCCACACTAATACAAGTGCAAAAGTGGTTTCCTGCACCAACACAAGTGCGAAAAGTGGTTTTTCAACACTATCACAAGTGCAAAAAGTGTTTTTTCCACACTAATACAAGTGCAAAAGTGGTTTCCTGCACCAACACAAGTGCGAAAAGTGCTTTTTCAACACTAACGCAAGTGCGAAAAGTGGTTTTTCAACACTAACACAAGTGCGAAAAGTGGTTTTTCCACACTAATACAAGTGCAAAAGTGGTTTCCTGCACCAACACAAGTGCGAAAAGTGCTTTTTCAACACTAACGCAAGTGCGAAAAGTGGTTTTTCAACAATATCACAAGTGCAAAAAGTGTTTTTTCCACACTAATACAAGTGCAAAAGTGGTTTCCTGCACCAACACAAGTGCAAAAAGTGGTTTTTCAACACTAGCACAAGTGCGAAAAGTGGTTTTTCAACACTATCACAAGTGCAAAAAGTGTTTTTCCACACTAATACAAGTGCAAAAGTGGTTTCCGCACCAACACAAGTGCGAAAAGTGGATTTTCAACACAACACAAGTGCGAAAAGTGGGTTTTCAACACTAACACAAGTGCGAAAAGTGGTTTTTCAACACTAACACAAGTGCGAAAAGTGTTTTTTCCACACTAATACAAGTGCAAAAGTGGTTTCCTGCACCAACACAAGTGCGAAAAGTGGTTTTTCAACACTATCACAAGTGCAAAAAGTGTTTTTTCCACACTAATACAAGTGCAAAAGTGGTTTCCTGCACCAACACAAGTGGGAAAAGTGGTTTTCAACACTAACACAAGTGCGAAAAGTGATTTTTCAACACTATCACAAGTGCAAAAAGTGTTTTTTCCACACTAATACAAGTGCAAAAGTGGTTTCCTGCACCAACACAAGTGCGAAAAGTGGTTTTTCAACACTAACACAAGTGCGAAAAGTGGTTTTTCAACACTAACATATGTGCGAAAAGTGGTTTTCCCACACTAATACAAGTGCAAAAGTGGTTTCCTGCACCAACACAAGTGCGAAAAGTGGTTTTTCAACACTAACACAAGTGCGAAAAGTGGTTTTTCAACACTATCACAAGTGCAAAAAGTGTTTTTTCCACACTAATACAAGTGCAAAAGTGGTTTCCTGCACCAACACAAGTGCAAAAAGTGGTTTTTCAACACTAACACAAGTGCGAAAAGTGGTTTTTCAACACTATCACAAGTGCAAAAAGTGTTTTTTCCACACTAATACAAGTGCAAAAGTGGTTTCCTGCACCAACACAAGTGCGAAAAGTGGTTTTTCAACACTAACACAAGTGCGAAAAGTGGTTTTTCAACACTAACACAAGTGCGAAAAGTGGTTTTTCCACACTAACACAAGTGCGAAAAGTGGTTTTTCCACACTAATACAAGTGCAAAAGTGGTTTCCTGCACCAACACAAGTGCGAAAAGTGGTTTTTCAACACTATCACAAGTGCAAAAAGTGTTTTTTCCACACTAATACAAGTGCAAAAGTGGTTTCCTGCACCAACACAAGTGCGAAAAGTGGTTTTTCAACACTAACGCAAGTGCGAAAAGTGGTTTTTCAACACTAACACAAGTGCGAAAAGTGGTTTTTCCACACTAATACAAGTGCAAAAGTGCTTTCCTGCACCAACACAAGTGCGAAAAGTGCTTTTTCAACACTAACGCAAGTGCGAAAAGTGGTTTTTCAACACTATCACAAGTGCAAAAAGTGTTTTTTCCACACTAATACAAGTGCAAAAGTGGTTTCCTGCACCAACACAAGTGCAAAATGTGGTTTTTCAACACAAGCACAAGTGCGAAAAGTGGTTTTTCAACACTATCACAAGTGCAAAAAGTGTTTTTTCCACACTAATACAAGTGCAAAAGTGGTTTCCTGCACCAACTCAAGTGCGAAAAGTGGTTTTTCAACACTAACACAAGTGCGAAAAGTGATTTTTCAACACTATCACAAGTGCAAAAGTGTTTTTTCCACACTAATACAAGTGCAAAAGTGGTTTCCTGCACCAACACAAGTGGGAAAAGTGGTTTTCAACACTAAAACAAGTGCGAAAAGTGTTTTTTCCACACTAATACAAGTGCAAAAGTGGTTTCCTGCACCAACACAAGTGCGAAAAGTGGTTTTTCAACACTAACACAAGTGCGAAAAGTGGTTTTTCAACACTATCACAAGTGCAAAAAGTGTTTTTTCCACACTAATACAAGTGCAAAAGTGGTTTCCTGCACCAACACAAGTGCAAAAAGTGGTTTTTCAACACTAGCACAAGTGCGAAAAGTGGTTTTTCAACACTATCACAAGTGCAAAAAGTGTTTTTTCCACACTAATACAAGTGCAAAAGTGGTTTCCCGCACCAACACAAGTGCGAAAAGTGGATTTTCAACACTAACACAAGTGCGAAAAGTGGGTTTTCAACACTAACACAAGTGCGAAAAGTGGTTTTTCAACACTAACACAAGTGCGAAAAGTGGTTTTTCAACACTAACACAAGTGCGAAAAGTGGTTTTTCAACACTAACACAAGTGCGAAAAGTGGTTTTTCAACACTAACATATGTGCGAAAAGTGGTTTTCCCACACTAATACAAGTGCAAAAGTGGTTTCCTGCACCAACACAAGTGCGAAAAGTGGTTTTTCAACACTAACACAAGTGCGAAAAGTGGTTTTTCAACACTATCACAAGTGCAAAAAGTGTTTTTTCCACACTAATACAAGTGCAAAAGTGGTTTCCTGCACCAACACAAGTGCAAAAAGTGGTTTTTCAACACTAACACAAGTGCGAAAAGTGGTTTTTCAACACTATCACAAGTGCAAAAAGTGTTTTTTCCACACTAATACAAGTGCAAAAGTGGTTTCCTGCACCAACACAAGTGCGAAAAGTGGTTTTTCAACACTAACACAAGTGCGAAAAGTGGTTTTTCAACACTAACACAAGTGCGAAAAGTGGTTTTTCCACACTAACACAAGTGCGAAAAGTGGTTTTTCCACACTAATACAAGTGCAAAAGTGGTTTCCTGCACCAACACAAGTGCGAAAAGTGGTTTTTCAACACTATCACAAGTGCAAAAAGTGTTTTTTCCACACTAATACAAGTGCAAAAGTGGTTTCCTGCACCAACACAAGTGCGAAAAGTGGTTTTTCAACACTAACGCAAGTGCGAAAAGTGGTTTATCAACACTAACACAAGTGCGAAAAGTGGTTTTTCCACACTAATACAAGTGCAAAAGTGGTTTCCTGCACCAACACAAGTGCGAAAAGTGCTTTTTCAACACTAACGCAAGTGCGAAAAGTGGTTTTTCAACACTATCACAAGTGCAAAAAGTGTTTTTTCCACACTAATACAAGTGCAAAAGTGGTTTCCTGCACCAACACAAGTGCAAAAAGTGGTTTTTCAACACTAGCACAAGTGCGAAAAGTGGTTTTTCAACACTATCACAAGTGCAAAAAGTGTTTTTTCCACACTAATACAAGTGCAAAAGTGGTTTCCTGCACCAACTCAAGTGCGAAAAGTGGTTTTTCAACACTAACAGAAGTGCGAAAAGTGATTTTTCAACACTATCACAAGTGCAAAAGTGTTTTTTCCACACTAATACAAGTGCAAAAGTGGTTTCCTGCACCAACACAAGTGGGAAAAGTGGTTTTCAACACTAAAACAAGTGCAAAAAGTGTTTTTTCCACACTAATACAAGTGCAAAAGTGGTTTCCTGCACCAACACAAGTGCGAAAAGTGGTTTTTCAACACTAACACAAGTGCGAAAAGTGGTTTTTCAACACTATCACAAGTGCAAAAAGTGTTTTTTCCACACTAATACAAGTGCAAAAGTGGTTTCCTGCACCAACACAAGTGCAAAAAGTGGTTTTTCAACACGAGCACAAGTGCGAAAAGTGGTTTTTCAACACTATCACAAGTGCAAAAAGTGTTTTTTCCACAATAATACAAGTGCAAAAGTGGTTTCCCGCACCAACACAAGTGCGAAAAGTGGATTTTCAACACTAACACAAGTGCGAAAAGTGGGTTTTCAACACTAACACAAGTGCGAAAAGTGGTTTTTCAACACTAACACAAGTGCGAAAAGTGGTTTTTCAACACTAACACAAGTGCGAAAAGTGGTTTTTCAACACTAATACAAGTGCAAAAGTGGTTTCCTGCACCAACACAAGTGCGAAAAGTGGTTTTTCAACACTAACACAAGTGCGAAAAGTGGTTTTTCAACACTATCACAAGTGCAAAAATGTTTTTTCCACACTAATACAAGTGCAAAAGTGGTTTCCTGCACCAACACAAGTGCGAAAAGTGGTTTTTCAACACTATCACAAGTGCAAAAAGTGTTTTTTCCACACTAATACAAGTGCAAAAGTGGTTTCCTGCACCAACACAAGTGCGAAAAGTGGTTTTTCAACACTAACACAAGTGCGAAAAGTGGTTTGTCAACACTATCACAAGTGCAAAAAGTGTTTTTTCCACACTAATACAAGTGCAAAAGTGGTTTCCTGCACCAACACAAGTGCGAAAAGTGGTTTTTCAACACTAACACAAGTGCGAAAGGTGGTTTTTCAACACTATCACAAGTGCAAAAAGTGTTTTTGCCACACTAATACAAGTGCAAAAGTGGTTTCCTGCACCAACACAAGTGTGAAAAGTGGATTTTCAACACTAACACAAGTGCGAAAAGTGGGTTTTCAACACTATCACAAGTGCAAAAAGTGTTTTTTCCACACTAATACAAGTGCAAAAGTGGTTTCCTGCACCAACACAAGTGCGAAAAGTGGTTTTTCAACACTAACACAAGTGCGAAAAGTGGTTTTTCAACACTAACACAAGTGCGAAAAGTGGTTTTTCCACACTAACACAAGTGCGAAAAGTGGTTTTTCCACACTAATACAAGTGCAAAAGTGGTTTCCTGCACCAACACAAGTGCGAAAAGTGGTTTTTCAACACTATCACAAGTGCAAAAAGTGTTTTTTCCACACTAATACAAGTGCAAAAGTTGGTTTCCTGCACCAACACAAGTGCGAAAAGTGGTTTTTCAACACTAACGCAAGTGCGAAAAGTGGTTTTTCAACACTAACACAAGTGCGAAAAGTGGTTTTTCCACACGAATACAAGTGCAAAAGTGGTTTCCTGCACCAACACAAGTGCGAAAAGTGCTTTTTCAACACTAACGCAAGTGCGAAAAGTGGTTTTTCAACACTATCACAAGTGCAAAAAGTGTTTTTTCCACACTAATACAAGTGCAAAAGTGGTTTCCTGCACCAACTCAAGTGCGAAAAGTGGTTTTTCAACACTAACACAAGTGCGAAAAGTGATTTTTCAACACTATCACAAGTGCAAAAGTGTTTTTTCCACACTAATACAAGTGCAAAAGTGGTTTCCTGCACCAACACAAGTGGGAAAAGTGGTTTTCAACACTAAAACAAGTGCGAAAAGTGTTTTTTCCACACTAATACAAGTGCAAAAGTGGTTTCCTGCACCAACACAAGTGCGAAAAGTGGTTTTTCAACACTAACATATGTGCGAAAAGTGGTTTTCCCACACTAATACAAGGGCAAAAGTGGTTTCCTGCACCAACACAAGTGCGAAAAGTGGTTTTTCAACACTAACACAAGTGCGAAAAGTGGTTTTTCAACACTATCACAAGTGCAAAAAGTGTTTTTTCCACACTAATACAAGTGCAAAAGTGGTTTCCTGCACCAACACAAGTGCAAAAAGTGGTTTTTCAACACTAACACAAGTGCGAAAAGTGGTTTTTCAACACTATCACAAGTGCAAAAAGTGTTTTTTCCACACTAATACAAGTGCAAAAGTGGTTTCCTGCACCAACACAAGTGCGAAAAGTGGTTTTTCAACACTAACACAAGTGCGAAAAGTGGTTTTTCAACACTAACACAAGTGCGAAAAGTGGTTTTTCCACACTAACACAAGTGCGAAAAGTGGTTTTTGCACACTAATACAAGTGCAAAAGTGGTTTCCTGCACCAACACAAGTGCGAAAAGTGGTTTTTCAACACTATCACAAGTGCAAAAAGTGTTTTTTCCACACTAATACAAGTGCAAAAGTGGTTTCCTGCACCAACACAAGTGCGAAAAGTGCTTTTTCAACACTAACGCAAGTGCGAAAAGTGGTTTTTCAACACTAACACAAGTGCGAAAAGTGGTTTTTCCACACTAATACAAGTGCAAAAGTGGTTTCCTGCACCAACACAAGTGCGAAAAGTGCTTTTTCAACACTAACGCAAGTGCGAAAAGTGGTTTTTCAACACTATCACAAGTGCAAAAAGTGTTTTTTCCACACTAATACAAGTGCAAAAGTGGTTTCCTGCACCAACACAAGTGCTAAAAGTGGTTTTTCAACACTAGCACAAGTGCGAAAAGTGGTTTTTCAACACTATCACAAGTGCAAAAAGTGTTTTTTCCACACTAATACAAGTGCAAAAGTGGTTTCCCGCACCAACACAAGTGCAAAAAGTGGATTTTCAACACTAACACAAGTGCGAAAAGTGGGTTTTCAACACTAACACAAGTGCGAAAAGTGGTTTTTCAACACTAACACAAGTGCGAAAAGTGTTTTTTCCACACTAATACAAGTGCAAAAGTGGTTTCCTGCACCAACACAAGTGCGAAAAGTGGTTTTTCAACACTATCACAAGTGCAAAAAGTGTTTTTTCCACACTAATACAAGTGCAAAAGTGGTTTCCTGCACCAACACAAGTGGGAAAAGTGGTTTTCAACACTAACACAAGTGCGAAAAGTGGTTTTTCAACACTATCACAAGTGCAAAAAGTGTTTTTTCCACACTAATACAAGTGCAAAAGTGGTTTCCTGCACCAACACAAGTGCGAAAAGTGGTTTTTCAACACTAACACAAGTGCGAAAAGTGGTTTTTCAACACTAACATATGTGCGAAAAGTGGTTTTCCCACACTAATACAAGTGCAAAAGTGGTTTCCTGCACCAACACAAGTGCGAAAAGTGGTTTTTCAACACTAACACAAGTGCGAAAAGTGGTTTTTCAACACTATCACAAGTGCAAAAAGTGTTTTTTCCACACTAATACAAGTGCAAAAGTGGTTTCCTGCACCAACACGAGTGCAAAAAGTGGTTTTTCAACACTAACACAAGTGCGAAAAGTGGTTTTTCAACACTATCACAAGTGCAAAAAGTGTTTTTTCCACACTAATACAAGTGCAAAAGTGGTTTCCTGCACCAACACAAGTGCGAAAAGTGGTTTTTCAACACTAACACAAGTGCGAAAAGTGGTTTTTCAACACTAACACAAGTGCGAAAAGTGGTTTTTCCACACTAACACAAGTGCGAAAAGTGGTTTTTCCACACTAATACAAGTGCAAAAGTGGTTTCCTGCACCAACACAAGTGCGAAAAGTGGTTTTTCAACACTATCACAAGTGCAAAAAGTGTTTTTTCCACACTAATACAAGTGCAAAAGTGGTTTCCTGCACCAACACAAGTGCGAAAAGTGGTTTTTCAACACTAACGCAAGTGCGAAAAGTGGTTTTTCAACACTAACACAAGTGCGAAAAGTGGTTTTTCCACACTAATACAAGTGCAAAAGTGCTTTCCTGCACCAACACAAGTGCGAAAAGTGCTTTTTCAACACTAACGCAAGTGCGAAAAGTGGTTTTTCAACACTATCACAAGTGCAAAAAGTGTTTTTTCCACACTAATACAAGTGCAAAAGTGGTTTCCTGCACCAACACAAGTGCAAAAAGTGGTTTTTCAACACTAGCACAAGTGCGAAAAGTGGTTTTTCAACACTATCACAAGTGCAAAAAGTGTTTTTTCCACACTAATACAAGTGCAAAAGTGGTTTCCTGCACCAACTCAAGTGCGAAAAGTGGTTTTTCAACACTAACACAAGTGCGAAAAGTGATTTTTCAACACTATCACAAGTGCAAAAGTGTTTTTTCCACACTAATACAAGTGCAAAAGTGGTTTCCTGCACCAACACAAGTGGGAAAAGTGGTTTTCAACACTAAAACAAGTGCGAAAAGTGTTTTTTCCACACTAATACAAGTGCAAAAGTGGTTTCCTGCACCAACACAAGTGCGAAAAGTGGTTTTTCAACACTAACACAAGTGCGAAAAGTGGTTTTTCAACACTATCACAAGTGCAAAAAGTGTTTTTTCCACACTAATACAAGTGCAAAAGTGGTTTCCTGCACCAACACAAGTGCAAAAAGTGGTTTTTCAACACTAGCACAAGTGCGAAAAGTGGTTTTTCAACACTATCACAAGTGCAAAAAGTGTTTTTTCCACACTAATACAAGTGCAAAAGTGGTTTCCCGCACCAACACAAGTGCGAAAAGTGGTTTTTCAACACTAACACAAGTGCGAAAAGTGGTTTTTCAACACTAACATATGTGCGAAAAGTGGTTTTCCCACACTAATACAAGGGCAAAAGTGGTTTCCTGCACCAACACAAGTGCGAAAAGTGGTTTTTCAACACTAACACAAGTGCGAAAAGTGGTTTTTCAACACTATCACAAGTGCAAAAAGTGTTTTTTCCACACTAATACAAGTGCAAAAGTGGTTTCCTGCACCAACACAAGTGCAAAAAGTGGTTTTTCAACACTAACACAAGTGCGAAAAGTGGTTTTTCAACACTATCACAAGTGCAAAAAGTGTTTTTTCCACACTAATACAAGTGCAAAAGTGGTTTCCTGCACCAACACAAGTGCGAAAAGTGGTTTTTCAACACTAACACAAGTGCGAAAAGTGGTTTTTCAACACTAACACAAGTGCGAAAAGTGGTTTTTCCACACTAACACAAGTGCGAAAAGTGGTTTTCCACACTAATACAAGTGCAAAAGTGGTTTCCTGCACCAACACAAGTGCGAAAAGTGGTTTTTCAACACTATCACAAGTGCAAAAAGTGTTTTTTCCACACTAATACAAGTGCAAAAGTGGTTTCCTGCACCAACACAAGTGCGAAAAGTGGTTTTTCAACACTAACGCAAGTGCGAAAAGTGGTTTTTCAACACTAACACAAGTGCGAAAAGTGGTTTTTCCACACTAATACAAGTGCAAAAGTGGTTTCCTGCACCAACACAAGTGCGAAAAGTGCTTTTTCAACACTAACGCAAGCGCGAAAAGTGGTTTTTCAACACTATCACAAGTGCAAAAAGTGTTTTTTCCACACTAATACAAGTGCAAAAGTGGTTTCCTGCACCAACACAAGTGCAAAAAGTGGTTTTTCAACACTAGCACAAGTGCGAAAAGTGGTTTTTCAACACTATCACAAGTGCAAAAAGTGTTTTTTCCACACTAATACAAGTGCAAAAGTGGTTTCCTGCACCAACTCAAGTGCGAAAAGTGGTTTTTCAACACTAACACAAGTGCGAAAAGTGATTTTTCAACACTATCACAAGTGCAAAAGTGTTTTTTCCACACTAATACAAGTGCAAAAGTGGTTTCCTGCACCAACACAAGTGGGAAAAGTGGTTTTCAACACTAAAACAAGTGCGAAAAGTGTTTTTTCCACACTAATACAAGTGCAAAAGTGGTTTCCTGCACCAACACAAGTGCGAAAAGTGGTTTTTCAACACTAACACAAGTGCGAAAAGTGGTTTTTCAACACTATCACAAGTGCAAAAAGTGTTTTTTCCACACTAATACAAGTGCAAAAGTGGTTTCCTGCACCAACACAAGTGCAAAAAGTGGTTTTTCAACACTAACACAAGTGCGAAAAGTGGTTTTTCAACACTATCACAAGTGCAAAAAGTGTTTTTTCCACACTAATACAAGTGCAAAAGTGGTTTCCTGCACCAACACAAGTGCGAAAAGTGGTTTTTCAACACTAACACAAGTGCGAAAAGTGGTTTTTCAACACTAACACAAGTGCGAAAAGTGGTTTTTCCACACTAACACAAGTGCGAAAAGTGGTTTTTCCACACTAATACAAGTGCAAAAGTGGTTTCCTGCACCAACACAAGTGCGAAAAGTGGTTTTTCAACACTATCACAAGTGCAAAAAGTGTTTTTTCCACACTAATACAAGTGCAAAAGTGGTTTCCTGCACCAACACAAGTGCGAAAAGTGCTTTTTCAACACTAACACAAGTGCGAAAAGTGGTTTTTCCACACTAATACAAGTGCAAAAGTGGTTTCCTGCACCAACACAAGTGCGAAAAGTGCTTTTTCAACACTAACGCAAGTGCGAAAAGTGGTTTTTCAACACTATCACAAGTGCAAAAAGTGTTTTTTCCACACTAATACAAGTGCAAAAGTGGTTTCCTGCACCAACACAAGTGCAAAAAGTGGTTTTTCAACACTACCACAAGTGCGAAAAGTGGTTTTTCAACACTATCACAAGTGCAAAAAGTGTTTTTTCCACACTAATACAAGTGCAAAAGTGGTTTCCCACACCAACACAAGTGCGAAAAGTGGATTTTCAACACTAACACAAGTGCGAAAAGTGGGTTTTCAACACTAACACAAGTGCGAAAAGTGGTTTTTCAACACTAACACAAGTGCGAAAAGTGTTTTTTCCACACTAATACAAGTGCAAAAGTGGTTTCCTGCACCAACACAAGTGCGAAAAGTGGTTTTTCAACACTATCACAAGTGCAAAAAGTGTTTTTTCCACACTAATACAAGTGCAAAAGTGGTTTCCTGCACCAACACAAGTGGGAAAAGTGGTTTTCAACACTAACACAAGTGCGAAAAGTGGTTTTTCAACACTATCACAAGTGCAAAAAGTGTTTTTTCCACACTAATACAAGTGCAAAAGTGGTTTCCTGCACCAACACAAGTGCGAAAAGTGGTTTTTCAACACTAACACAAGTGCGAAAAGTGGTTTTTCAACACTAACATATGTGCGAAAAGTGGTTTTCCCACACTAATACAAGTGCAAAAGTGGTTTCCTGCACCAACACAAGTGCGAAAAGTGGTTTTTCAACACTAACACAGGTGCGAAAAGTGGTTTTTCAACACTATCACAAGTGCAAAAAGTGTTTTTTCCACACTAATACAAGTGCAAAAGTGGTTTCCTGCACCAACACGAGTGCAAAAAGTGGTTTTTCAACACTAACACAAGTGCGAAAAGTGGTTTTTCAACACTATCACAAGTGCAAAAAGTGTTTTTTCCACACTAATACAAGTGCAAAAGTGGTTTCCTGCACCAACACAAGTGCGAAAAGTGGTTTTTCAACACTAACACAAGTGCGAAAAGTGGTTTTTCAACACTAACACAAGTGCGAAAAGTGGTTTTTCCACACTAACACAAGTGCGAAAAGTGGTTTTTCCACACTAATACAAGTGCAAAAGTGGTTTCCTGCACCAACACAAGTGCGAAAAGTGGTTTTTCAACACTATCACAAGTGCAAAAAGTGTTTTTTCCACACTAATACAAGTGCAAAAGTGGTTTCCTGCACCAACACAAGTGCGAAAAGTGGTTTTTCAACACTAACGCAAGTGCGAAAAGTGGTTTTTCAACACTAACACAAGTGCGAAAAGTGGTTTTTCCACACTAATACAAGTGCAAAAGTGCTTTCCTGCACCAACACAAGTGCGAAAAGTGCTTTTTCAACACTAACGCAAGTGCGAAAAGTGGTTTTTCAACACTATCACAAGTGCAAAAAGTGTTTTTTCCACACTAATACAAGTGCAAAAGTGGTTTCCTGCACCAACACAAGTGCAAAAAGTGGTTTTTCAACACTAGCACAAGTGCGAAAAGTGGTTTTTCAACACTATCACAAGTGCAAAAAGTGTTTTTTCCACACTAATACAAGTGCAAAAGTGGTTTCCTGCACCAACTCAAGTGCGAAAAGTGGTTTTTCAACACTAACACAAGTGCGAAAAGTGATTTTTCAACACTATCACAAGTGCAAAAGTGTTTTTTCCACACTAATACAAGTGCAGAAGTGGTTTCCTGCACCAACACAAGTGGGAAAAGTGGTTTTCAACACTAAAACAAGTGCGAAAAGTGTTTTTTCCACACTAATACAAGTGCAAAAGTGGTTTCCTGCACCAACACAAGTGCGAAAAGTGGTTTTTCAACACTATCACAAGTGCAAAAAGTGTTTTTTCCACACTAATACAAGTGCAAAAGTGGTTTCCTGCACCAACACAAGTGCAAAAAGTGGTTTTTCAACACTAGCACAAGTGCGAAAAGTGGTTTTTCAACACTATCACAAGTGCAAAAAGTGTTTTTTCCACACTAATACAAGTGCAAAAGTGGTTTCCCGCACCAACACAAGTGCGAAAAGTGGATTTTCAACACTAACACAAGTGCGAAAAGTGGGTTTTCAACACTAACACAAGTGCGAAAAGTGGTTTTTCAACACTAACACAAGTGCGAAAAGTGGTTTTTCAACACTAACACAAGTGCGAAAAGTGGTTTTTCAACACTAACACAAGTGCGAAAAGTGGATTTTCCACACTAATACAAGTGCAAAAGTGGTTTCCTGCACCAACACAAGTGCGAAAAGTGCTTTTTCAACACTAACGCAAGTGCGAAAAGTGGTTTTTCAACACTATCACAAGTGCAAAAAGTGTTTTTCCACACTAATACAAGTGCAAAAGTGGTTTCCTGCACCAACACAAGTGCAAAAAGTGGTTTTTCAACACTAGCACAAGTGCGAAAAGTGGTTTTTCAACACTATCACAAGTGCAAAAAGTGTTTTTTCCACACTAATACAAGTGCAAAAGTGGTTTCCTGCACCAACTCAAGTGCGAAAAGTGGTTTTTCAACACTAACACAAGTGCGAAAAGTGATTTTTCAACACTATCACAAGTGCAAAAGTGTTTTTTCCACACTAATACAAGTGCAAAAGTGGTTTCCTGCACCAACACAAGTGGGAAAAGTGGTTTTCAACACTAAAACAAGTGCGAAAAGTGTTTTTTCCACACTAATACAAGTGCAAAAGTGGTTTCCTGCACCAACACAAGTGCGAAAAGTGGTTTTTCAACACTAACACAAGTGCGAAAAGTGGTTTTTCAACACTATCACAAGTGCAAAAAGTGTTTTTTCCACACTAATACAAGTGCAAAAGTGGTTACCTGCACCAACACAAGTGCAAAAAGTGGTTTTTCAACACTAGCACAAGTGCGAAAAGTGGTTTTTCAACACTATCACAAGTGCAAAAAGTGTTTTTTCCACACTAATAGAAGTGCAAAAGTGGTTTCCCGCACCAACACAAGTGCGAAAAGTGGATTTTCAACACTAACACAAGTGCGAAAAGTGGTTTTTCAACACTAACACAAGTGCGAAAAGTGTTTTTTCCACACTAATACAAGTGCAAAAGTGGTTTCCTGCACCAACACAAGTGCGAAAAGTGGTTTTTCAACACTAACACAAGTGCGAAAAGTGGTTTTTCAACACTATCACAAGTGCAAAAAGTGTTTTTTCCACACTAATACAAGTGCAAAAGTGGTTTCCTTCACCAACACAAGTGGGAAAAGTGGTTTTCAACACTAACACAAGTGCGAAAAGTGGTTTTTCAACACTATCACAAGTGCAAAAAGTGTTTTTTCCACACTAATACAAGTGCAAAAGTGGTTTCCTGCACCAACACAAGTGCGAAAAGTGGTTTTTCAACACTAACACAAGTGCGAAAAGTGGTTTTTCAACACTAACATATGTGCGAAAAGTGGTTTTCCCACACTAATACAAGGGCAAAAGTGGTTTCCTGCACCAACACAAGTGCGAAAAGTGGTTTTTCAACACTAACACAAGTGCGAAAAGTGGTTTTTCAACACTATCACAAGTGCAAAAAGTGTTTTTTCCACACTAATACAAGTGCAAAAGTGGTTTCCTGCACCAACACAAGTGCAAAAAGTGGTTTTTCCACACTAACACAAGTGCGAAAAGTGGTTTTTCAACACTATCACAAGTGCAAAAAGTGTTTTTTCCACACTAATACAAGTGCAAAAGTGGTTTCCTGCACCAACACAAGTGCGAAAAGTGGTTTTTCAACACTAACACAAGTGCGAAAAGTGGTTTTTCAACACTAACACAAGTGCGAAAAGTGGTTTTTCCACACTAATACAAGTGCAAAAGTGGTTTCCTGCACCAACACAAGTGCGAAAAGTGGTTTTTCAACACTAACACAAGTGCGAAAAGTGGTTTTTCAACACTAACACAAGTGCGAAAAGTGGTTTTTCCACACTAACACAAGTGCGAAAAGTGGTTTTTCCACACTAATACAAGTGCAAAAGTGGTTTCCTGCACCAACACAAGTGCAAAAAGTGTTTTTTCCACACTAATACAAGTGCAAAAGTGGTTTCCTGCACCAACACAAGTGCGAAAAGTGCTTTTTCAACACTAACGCAAGTGCGAAAAGTGGTTTTTCAACACTAACACATGTGCGAAAAGTGGGTTTTTCCACACTAATACAAGTGCAAAAGTGGTTTCCTGCACCAACACAAGTGCGAAAAGTGGTTTTTCAACACTAACACAAGTGCGAAAAGTGGTTTTTCAACACTATCACAAGTGCAAAAAGTGTTTTTTCCACACTAATACAAGTGCAAAAGTGGTTTCCTGCACCAACACAAGTGCAAAAAGTGGTTTTTCAACACTAGCACAAGTGCGAAAAGTGGTTTTTCAACACTATCACAAGTGCAAAAAGTGTTTTTTCCACACTAATACAAGTGCAAAAGTGGTTTCCTGCACCAACACAAGTGGGAAAAGTGGTTTTCAACACTAACACAAGTGCGAAAAGTGGTTTTTCAACACTATCACAAGTGCAAAAAGTGTTTTTTCCACACTAATACAAGTGCAAAAGTGGTTTCCTGCACCAACACAAGTGCGAAAAGTGGTTTTTCAACACTAACACAAGTGCGAAAAGTGGTTTTTCAACACTAACACAAGTGCGAAAAGTGGTTTTTCCACACTAACACAAGTGCGAAAAGTGGTTTTTCCACACTAACACAAGTGCGAAAAGTGGTTTTTCCACACTAATACAAGTGCAAAAGTGGTTTCCTGCACCAACACAAGTGCGAAAAGTGGTTTTTCAACACTATCACAAGTGCAAAAAGTGTTTTTTCCACACTAATACAAGTGCAAAAGTGGTTTCCTGCACCAACACAAGTGCGAAAAGTGGTTTTTCAACACTAACACAAGTGCGAAAAGTGGTTTTTCAACACTATCACAAGTGCAAAAAGTGTTTTTTCCACACTAATACAAGTGCAAAAGTGGTTTCCTGCACCAACACAAGTGCAAAAAGTGGTTTTTCAACACTAGCACAAGTGCGAAAAGTGGTTTTTCAACACTATCACAAGTGCAAAAAGTGTTTTTTCCACACTAATACAAGTGCAAAAGTGGTTTCCTGCACCAACACAAGTGGGAAAAGTGGTTTTCAACACTAACACAAGTGCGAAAAGTGGTTTTTCAACACTATCACAAGTGCAAAAAGTGTTTTTTCCACACTAATACAAGTGCAAAAGTGGTTTCCTGCACCAACACAAGTGCGAAAAGTGGTTTTTCAACACTAACACAAGTGCGAAAAGTGGTTTTTCAACACTAACATATGTGCGAAAAGTGGTTTTCCCACACTAATACAAGGGCAAAAGTGGTTTCCTGCACCAACACAAGTGTGAAAAGTGGTTTTTCAACACTAACACAAGTGCGAAAAGTGGTTTTTCAACACTATCACAAGTGCAAAAAGTGTTTTTTCCACACTAATACAAGTGCAAAAGTGGTTTCCTGCACCAACACAAGTGCAAAAAGTGGTTTTTCAACACTAACACAAGTGCGAAAAGTGGTTTTTCAACACTATCACAAGTGCAAAAAGTGTTTTTTCCACACTAATACAAGTGCAAAAGTGGTTTCCTGCACCAACCAACACAAGTGCGAAAAGTGGTTTTTCAACACTAACACAAGTGCGAAAAGTGGTTTTTCAACACTAACACAAGTGCGAAAAGTGGTTTTTCCACACTAACACAAGTGCGAAAAGTGGTTTTTCCACACTAATACAAGTGCAAAAGTGGTTTCCTGCACCAACACAAGTGCGAAAAGTGGTTTTTCAACACTATCACAAGTGCAAAAAGTGTTTTTTCCACACTAATACAAGTGCAAAAGTGGTTTCCTGCACCAACACAAGTGCGAAAAGTGGTTTTTCAACACTAACACAAGTGCGAAAAGTGGTTTTTCCACACTAATACAAGTGCAAAAGTGGTTTCCTGCACCAACACAAGTGCGAAAAGTGCTTTTTCAACACTAACGCAAGTGCGAAAAGTGGTTTTTCAACACTATCACAAGTGCAAAAAGTGTTTTTTCCACACTAATACAAGTGCAAAAGTGGTTTCCTGCACCAACACAAGTGCAAAAAGTGGTTTTTCAACACTAGCACAAGTGCGAAAAGTGGTTTTTCAACACTATCACAAGTGCAAAAAGTGTTTTTTCCACACTAATACAAGTGCAAAAGTGGTTTCCCGCACCAACACAAGTGCGAAAAGTGGATTTTCAACACTAACACAAGTGCGAAAAGTGGGTTTTCAACACTAACACAAGTGCGTAAAGTGGTTTTTCAACACTAACACAAGTGCGAAAAGTGTTTTTTCCACACTAATACAAGTGCAAAAGTGGTTTCCTGCACCAACACTAGTGCGAAAAGTGGTTTTTCAACACTATCACAAGTGCAAAAAGTGTTTTTTCCACACTAATACAAGTGCAAAAGTGGTTTCCTGCACCAACACAAGTGGGAAAAGTGGTTTTCAACACTAACACAAGTGCGAAAAGTGGTTTTTCAACACTATCACAAGTGCAAAAAGTGTTTTTTCCACACTAATACAAGTGCAAAAGTGGTTTCCTGCACCAACACAAGTGCGAAAAGTGGTTTTTCAACACTAACACAAGTGCGAAAAGTGGTTTTTCAACACTAACATATGTGCGAAAAGTGGTTTTCCCACACTAATACAAGTGCAAAAGTGGTTTGCTGCACCAACACAAGTGCGAAAAGTGGTTTTTCAACACTAACACAAGTGCGAAAAGTGGTTTTTCAACACTATCACAAGTGCAAAAAGTGTTTTTTCCACACTAATACAAGTGCAAAAGTGGTTTCCTGCACCAACACAAGTGCAAAAAGCGGTTTTTCAACACTAACACAAGTGCGAAAAGTGGTTTTTCAACACTATCACAAGTGCAAAAAGTGTTTTTTCCACACTAATACAAGTGCAAAAGTGGTTTCCTGCACCAACACAAGTGCGAAAAGTGGTTTTTCAACACTAACACAAGTGCGAAAAGTGGTTTTTCAACACTAACACAAGTGCAAAAAGTGGTTTTTCCACACTAACACAAGTGCGAAAAGTGGTTTTTCCACACTAATACAAGTGCAAAAGTGGTTTCCTGCACCAACACAAGTGCGAAAAGTGGTTTTTCAACACTATCACAAGTGCAAAAAGTGTTTTTTCCACACTAATGCAAGTGCAAAAGTGGTTTCCTGCACCAACACAAGTGCGAAAAGTGGTTTTTCAACACTAACGCAAGTGCGAAAAGTGGTTTTTCAACACTAACACAAGTGCGAAAAGTGGTTTTTCCACACTAATACAAGTGCAAAAGTGGTTTCCTGCACCAACACAAGTGCGAAAAGTGCTTTTTCAACACTAACGCAAGTGCGAAAAGTGGTTTTTCAACAATATCACAAGTGCAAAAAGTGTTTTTTCCACACTAATACAAGTGCAAAAGTGGTTTCCTGCACCAACACAAGTGCAAAAAGTGGTTTTTCAACACTAGCACAAGTGCGAAAAGTGGTTTTTCAACACTATCACAAGTGCAAAAAGTGTTTTTTCCACACTAATACAAGTGCAAAAGTGGTTTCCTGCACCAACTCAAGTGCGAAAAGTGGTTTTTCAACACTAACACAAGTGCGAAAAGTGATTTTTCAACACTATCACAAGTGCAAAAGTGTTTTTTCCACACTAATACAAGTGCAAAAGTGGTTTCCTGCACCAACACAAGTGGGAAAAGTGGTTTTCAACACTAAAACAAGTGCGAAAAGTGTTTTTTCCACACTAATACAAGTGCAAAAGTGGTTTCCTGCACCAACACAAGTGCGAAAAGTGGTTTTTCAACACTAACACAAGTGCGAAAAGTGGTTTTTCAACACTATCACAAGTGCAAAAAGTGTTTTTTCCACACTAATACAAGTGCAAAAGTGGTTTCCTGCACCAACACAAGTGCAAAAAGTGGTTTTTCAACACTAGCACAAGTGCGAAAAGTGGTTTTTCAACACTATCACAAGTGCAAAAAGTGTTTTTTCCACAATAATACAAGTGCAAAAGTGGTTTCCCGCACCAACACAAGTGCGAAAAGTGGATTTTCAACACTAACACAAGTGCGAAAAGTGGGTTTTCAACACTAACACAAGTGCGAAAAGTGGTTTTTCAACACTAACACAAGTGCGAAAAGTGGTTTTTCAACACTAACACAAGTGCGAAAAGTGGTTTTTCAACACTAACACAAGTGCGAAAAGTGGTTTTTCAACACTATCACAAGTGCAAAAAGTGTTTTTTCCACACTAATACAAGTGCAAAAGTGGTTTCCTGCACCAACACAAGTGCGAAAAGTGGTTTTTCAACACTAACACAAGTGCGAAAAGTGGTTTTTCAACACTATCACAAGTGCAAAAATGTTTTTTCCACACTAATACAAGTGCAAAAGTGGTTTCCTGCACCAACACAAGTGCGAAAAGTGGTTTTTCAACACTATCACAAGTGCAAAAAGTGTTTTTTCCACACTAATACAAGTGCAAAAGTGGTTTCCTGCACCAACACAAGTGCGAAAAGTGGTTTTTCAACACTATCACAAGTGCAAAAAGTGTTTTTTCCACACTAATACAAGTGCAAAAGTGGTTTCCTGCACCAACACAAGTGCGAAAAGTGGTTTTTCAACACTAACACAAGTGCGAAAAGTGTTTTTTCAACACTATCACAAGTGCAAAAAGTGTTTTTGCCACACTAATACAAGTGCAAAAGTGGTTTCCTGCACCAACACAAGTGCGAAAAGTGGATTTTCAACACTAACACAAGTGCGAAAAGTGGGTTTTCAACACTAACACAAGTGCAAAAGTGGTTTCCTGCACCAACACAAGTGCGAAAAGTGGTTTTTCAACACTAACACAAGTGCGAAAAGTGGTTTTTCAACACTATCACAAGTGCAAAAAGTGTTTTTGCCACACTAATACAAGTGCAAAAGTGGTTTCCTGCACCAACACAAGTGCGAAAAGTGGTTTTTCAACAATAACACAAGTGCGAAAAGTGGTTTGTCAACACAATCACAAGTGCAAAAAGTGTTTTTTCCACACTAATACAAGTGCAAAAGTGGTTTCCTGCACCAACACAACGTGCCGAACGGTTTCCAAACGTGCCGAAGTGGCCGTGCGGAGGCCCAAAAGGACCCACGGCCCAACCGTAGTCCTGAAGGCCGGCCATGAGTGCGGCCTTCATGGAGCGGTGAAACCGCTCGCACAACCCGTTGGCTTGGGGGTGGTAGGCCGTGGTGCGGTGCAGAGTGACTCCCAACGAGCGGGCGACCGCGCCCCAAAGTTCGGACGTGAACTGTGGACCGCGGACGGACGAGATGTCCGCCGGTGCGCCGAAACGCACGACCCAGGTGGCGATGAACGCCTGCGCCACGTCGGCGGTGGTGGTGGATGTGAGGGGCACGGCCTCCGGCCACCTGGTGGTCCTGTCCACCATGGTGAGCAGGTGGGTGAACCCCCGCGATGGGGGCAGGGGACCCACCAGGTCCACGTGGACGTGGTCGAAACGCAGTTCAGGCACGGTGAAAGGTGCCAGCGGGGCCTGGGTGTGGCGGTGGACCTTGGCCCGCTGGTAGGCCGTGCAGGCGTTGGCCCAGTCGCGGACGTCCCGTCGAAGGCCGTGCCAGACGAAACGCGCCGACACCAGCTTCTGAGAAGCTTTCCGGCCCGGGTGAGAAAGGCCGTGGATGGAGGCGAAGATGCGGCGCTGCCAGGTAACGGGCACGATGGGGCGAGGCTGGCCCTGGGAGACGTCGCAGAGCAGGCCAGTGTCCGCGAAGGGGATGTCGGCCAGGCGGAGGCCCGTGTCCGCCGCCCGGAGGGCCTGCACCGAGGTGTCGGTGGTCTGGTCGGCCGCCATGAGCGCGAAGTCCACGCCGAGGTGGACCGCGTTCGCGCTGGCCCGAGAAAGACAGTCGGCCACGGCGTTGTCTTTGCCGGCGACGTGCCGGATGTCCGTGGTAAATTCCGACACGGCGGAGAGGTGGCGCTGCTGGTGGGCCGACCACAGCTCCATGACTTTGGCCATTGTGTAAACCAATGGCTTGTGGTTGACGAAAGCCATGAACGGGCGGCCCTCCAGGAGGTGGCGGAAATGGCGAACGGCCAGGAATAGACCGAGGAGCTCGCGGTCGAACGTGCTGTATTTTAACTCGTTCGGCCGGAGTTGCCGGCTGAAAAAAGCGAGTGGCTGCCAAACACCGTCCACCCATTGTTCATGGACGGCGCCCACCGCGTAGTTGGAGGCGTCCGTAGTGAGGGCGATGGGCGCGTCGAGCACCGGGTGAGCCAGCAGCGTTGCGTCGGCGAGGGCCCGCTTTGCGCTCGCGAATGCCGCATCCATGGCCGCGGACCAGACGATGTCATGCTTGGCCGGCTTGCCCCGGAGGGCCTCATAAAGGGGCCGCATGAGCTGAGCAGCGCGGGGCACGAATCGGTGATAAAAATTCACCATGCCGAGGAACTCTTGTAGGGCCTTGATGGAGCGGGGACGCGGGAACGTGGTGATGGCCTCGACCTTGGTCGGCAGCGGCACGGCCCCGGTCTTGTTGATGCGGTGGCCCAAAAAGTCAACGGTCGTCGTGCCGAAGTGGCATTTGGCCGGGTTGACAATTAAGCCGTGCTCGCTGAGGCGACCGAACAGTGTTCGGAGGTGGAGGAGGTGCTCGGCGCGGGACGTGCTGGCGACGAGGATGTCGTCCAGATAGACGAAAAGAAATGGCAGGTCGTGCAGCACGCCGTCCATCAAGCGTTGGAACGCCTGGGCCGCGTTCTTGAGGCCAAACGGCATCCTCAAAAATTCGAACAGGCCAAACGGCGGGATGACGGCCGTCTTCGGGACGTCGGCCGGCCGGACAGGTACCTGGTGGTATCCCCGTATCAGGTCAATTTTTGAAAATATGACCTGTCCCGCCAAACGGGTGGAAAAGTCCTGGATATGCGGGATCGGGTACCTGCCGGGGGTGGTAGCGTCATTGAGGTGGCGGTAGTCGCCACACGGGCGCCATCCGCCCCCCGGCTTTGGCACGATGTGCAGTGGTGAGGCCCACGCGCTATCGGAGCGCCGCACGATGCCGAGGCGCTCCAACGCGTCGAACTCGGCCTTTGCCATGGCGAGCTTGGCCGGGTCGAGGCGGCGGGCCCTGGCGTAGACCGACGGGCCCGTAGTGGGTATGTGGTGCTCGATCCCATGTCGTACTGCGACGGCCGAAAACGTCGGCCGCGTGAGGGCCGGGAATTCCACGAGCAGGCGAGCGAACTCGTTCGCCGTCGGGAGCGGCATGCCAGTTCGGTCGGCGCGGAGCTGCTCATCGTACACGCCAGGGAGCTGAAGGTCTCGGCGTTGACAAGGCGACGTCGTTTGATGTCGACCAGCAGCCCGTGCACGCAGAGGAAGTCGGCGCCCAGCAAAGCCATGGGGACGCTGGCGGGCACAAAGGTCCACTGAAAGCGCTGGCTGCCGAAGCAGAGGGTGACGTCGCATGGGCCAAAAGTGCGTATGGCCGATCCATTAACAGCGACCAAAGAGGGGCCGCAAACGGCGTTCCGCCTGTCCTGCTCGGAGGCGGGTATGACGCTCAGTTGGGCGCCGGTGTCACAAAGGAAACGCCGCCCGGACGCTTTGTCTTTAATAAAAAGCAAGTTGCCCGAGTGGCCGGCGCTCATGGCTGGTAATGAACGCCGGCCCGGCCGTTTTCCGACTTGCCGAAAGTGCACGGGGGTCGGCATGTCCGAGCCTTGTGTCCGAACCTGGCGTGGTAATAACACCACGCCTGGTCAGGTGGAGGCCCCGGCCGTCGTGTTGGAAGCGGTCGGCGCGGCGTGGCAGCTGCCAGTTGCACCGGCAGTTCGGCCTCCAACCGCGCAGGGCGCTCGGGCGTCGTGGGCGTCGCCTCGGATGGCGGCGGGCTCCAGGTAGCCGCTCCGATGTGCTGGCCCGCCGAGGAGATCTTGTCGGCTTCCCTGGCGAGGGCGCGGGGATCTGTGATTGACGTGCCAGCCAGGGCGAGGCGTACCGGGTGAGGCAGCTGGCGAAGGAACAGCTCGCGGAACAGAAAATCCGGAGAGTGCTCACCGAGCAACGAGAGCATGTAGTCCATGCGCTCGGACGGGCGCGTGTCGCCGAGCTCGGGCAGGTCGAGCAGGCGCCGTGCGCGTGCCGCCGGTGAGAGGGCGAAAGCGTCGAGGAGAAGCGTCTTAATCGCGTCATACTTGTCAGCTGCTGGCGGGCGCTCGAGGAGGCTCAGGGCGCGGGCCGCGGTGGCGGCGCCGAGCGCTGCCACGACATGGTAGAAGCGGGTGTCGTCGGCGGTGATGCCTCGCAGGGCGAACTGGGAGTCCGCCTGGGTGAACCAAACAGCCACGTGAGCCTCCCAGAAGGTAGGCAGTTTAAGAGCCACTGCCGTATCCATGTTCGGGGTCACCAATGAAGGAGCTGTGCTCCAACGCGAGTCGAAAGAATTGACGCGACCAAAGACGGAAATTCGTCCGAGTTGCTTTATTGCACGTATCAAACTCGGGTACTCTGAAAAGCCCGTTTATCGGGCAGCAATATATATACACATTTATGCCGGAGCGTTTGCCCGGGAAAAGCGAGACCGGGCATGCCCGGGTGTCAAGGGCGAGTCCTGGAAAGGCGAGTCTGGACCTGCCCGGGCGTGCTGGACGAGGTCTGGCAAGTCGAGAGCGGGCATGCCCGGGCGTCCTGGACGAGCCCTGGAAAGGCGAGAGCGGGCATGCCCGGGCGTTCTGGGCGAGCCCTGGAAAGGCGAGAGCGGGCATGCCCGGGCGTTCTGGGCGAGCCCTGGAAAGGCGAGAGCGGGCATGCCCGGGAAAGATGAGGCCGGGCTTGCCCGGGAGGTTCGGGCGAGCCCGGGAACAGCGAGTTCGGGCATGCCCGGGAGAGGCGCGTCTGGGCCCGTCCGGACGAGCCCGGCATGGCAATTGCGCCCTGGCCGCGTCCTGGCAGGTGCAAGGCGATTGTGTACACCCAGCGGTAACCGCTACAAGGTTTACAATCCACGTGCTGGCATGCCATGGTGGGTGCCCGTCATCGAACCAGGTGTCGAGGCTCATAGAAGTAAGAGAAAAACAGAAGGTAGAGGATCAGATGCATGGTGGGGCGAACGGCGAAAACACTGCAGTTGCACGACACCATGATGACACGACGCCATGACGACACGACGCTACGACGACACGACGCCACGTCGTTGTGACTCCAAGATGATACGAAGACACTACGTCACGACGCCAGGACGATACGCCGCCAGGACACCACGACGACACGTCGACACGGTGCCACAACAACACGATGCCAGGACGATATGACACCAGGACGCCACAATGATACGATGATGCCACGACACGATGCCATGACACGATGCCACGATGACACGACGACGCCACGACACGACGCCAGGCCAACACGACGCCAGGCCAACACAATGCCAGGACAACACGACGCCAGGACAACACGACGCCAGGACGATACAATGCCAGGACGCCACGACAATAAGACGACGCCACGACGCCAGGATGATATGACGCCAGGATGATACGACGCCAGGATGATACGACGCCAGGACGACACAACGCTATGACGACACTATGACACTACGACACAACGCCACTACGACACAACGCCACTACGACACGACGCCAGGACGATATGACGCCAGGACGATACGACGCCACAACGACACGATGCCACGATGACACTACTACACGACGCCAGGATGATAAGACGCCAGGACGATACGACGATGCCACGACACTACGACACAATGCCATGATGCCAGGACGATACGATGCCAGGACGATACGACAACATGATGCCACTACGACACATCGACACGTTGCCACGACGACACTGCCACACGATGACACAATGCCAGGACGATATGATGACGCCACGACGACAGGACGATACGACGCCACAACGACAGGACGACACGATGCCAGGACGATACGACGCCACAACGACAGGACGGCACGATGCCACGACGACACTACTACACGACGCCAGGACGATATGACGCCAGGACGATACGACGCCAGGACGATATGACGACGCCACGACATGATGCCATGACACCAGGACGACACGACGCCACGCCACGACGACACGATGCCACGACAATACGACGATACGACGACACTATGACACGACGCCAGGAAGCCACTATGACACGAAGTCAGGACGATACGATGCCAGGACGATATGACGCCAGGACGATACGACGCCACTACGACACGATGCCACGTGACACTACTACACGATGACACGACGCCAGGACGATATGACGACGCCACGACATGACGACACGATGCCAGGACAACACGACGCGAGGACAACACGACGCCAGGACGATACGATGATGCCACGACACAACGCCACAATGCCACGGCGACACAACGCCACGACGATACGACGCCAGGACGATACGACGACATGTTGACACGACGCCAGGAATGGTGGATGGAAGGAGGGCAGGATTTCAGTGGTTGTTGTAAATAACTGTGAGCTAAAAAATGAAAGACACTGTGAGGTGGTGATTTAAAGCAAATGTGAAGTTTATATTAAGGGAAGAGAAGAGTACAAAGAAGAGTAGAATAAGCTGCAGGGAAGAGTACAAGATGACATACTCGAGACAATTGTTGTGTAGATGGAAGAAAGGGGGACAAATGAGCATTAATTTTCACGGTGGAGACATTAACAACCCAAATATTTGTGAGTGAGGGTTTGTGAGGGGGGTTTGTGAGTGAGTGGGGGATTGTGAGTGAGGGTTTGTGAGTAGGGGTTTGTGAGTGGGGGTTGAGAGTAGGGGTTTGTGAGTGGGTTATTGTGATTGGGTGTTTGTGAGTGAGTGGGGGTTTGTGAGTGGGTGTTTGTGAGTGGGTGTTTATGAGTGAGTGTTTGTGAGTGGGTGGGGGTTTGTGAGTGAGGGTTTGTGAGTGGGGGTTTGTGAGTGGGTGTTTGTGAGTGAGTGTTTGTGAGTGAGTGGGGGTTTGTGAGTGGGGGTTTGTGAGTGAGTGGGGGTTTGTGAGTGAGGGTTTGTGAGTGGGGGTTTGTGAGTAGGGGTTTGTGAGTGGGGGTTTGTGAGTGAGTGGGGGTTTGTGAGTGAGGGTTTGTGAGTGAGGGTTTGTGAGTAGGGGTTTGTGAGTGGGGGGTTGAGAGTAGGGGTTTGTGAGTGGGTTATTGTGAGTTGCTGTTTGTGAGTGAGTGTTTGTGAGTGACTGAGGGTTTGTGAGTGAGTGTTTGTGAGTGAGGGTTTGTAAGTGGGTGTTTGTGAGTGGGTGGGGGTTTGTGAGTGAGGGTTTGTGAGTGAGGGTTTGTGAGTGGGTGTTTGTGAGTGAGTGTTTGTGAGTGGGTGGGGGTTTGTGAGTGAGTGGGGGTTTGTGAGTGAGGGTTTGTGAGTTGAGGTTTGTGAATGAGGGTTTGTGAGTGGGGGTTTGTGAGTGCAGGTTTGTGAGTGGGTGTTTGTGAGTGAGTGGGGGTTTGTGAGTGGGTGTCTGTGAGTGAGTGGGGGTTTGTGAGTGGGGGTTTGTGAGTTGAGGTTTGTGAGTGAGGGTTTGTGAGTGGGGGTTTGTGAGTGAGGGTTTGTTCGTGGGGGTTTGGGAGTGGGGGTTTGTGAGTGGGTGTTCATGAGTGGGGGTTTGTGAGTGAGGGTTTGTGAGTGGGGTTTTGTGAGTGGGGATTTGTGAGGGGGGGTTGTGGGTGAGGGTTTGTGAGTGGGTGTTTGTGAGTGAGGGTTTATGAGTGGGGGTTTGTGAGTGAGGGGTTTGTGAGTGGGGGTTTGTGAGTAGGGATTTGTGAGTGGATGTATGGACGTCCGCAACATGGAAGGGAAGGATTTTGCCGGAGAGGTGAGCGCAGGGGCAGCGAGACCGCAATAGAGCTGGGAAATTACAACAAGGCCTAACAGTTGCCGGCGAAAGTTTTGGCCGCGTCATTCTCCATGTCCGAAGATGGAGGTAACATCCGTGGGAAGATGCGTCGACCAGCGGGTGTAACCACTCAACACCCCCAGCACGTGCTGACATAATGGAGACCAAACGAGCAGCATCTGAGCTCGATGGCAGATCAGGAGACCCGAATGTGGAATTTGATTGGCCTAACCCATACTCGACTAATTTTCAAATTGTGTTTAAAGATCTTTCATTGACAAGTGAGCAGGTAAGATAGTCAGCCTTACCTTTCTCAAGGGTTGTGTGCTCACTCTGTCCGCAATAACCACAAGAGCTTTGGAGACGCAGCATCGGTACAAGACGCAGCATCGGTATAAGACGCATCATCGGTACAAGACGCATCATCGGTACAAGACGCATCATTGGGACAAGACGCATCGTCGGTACAAGACGCATCATTGGCACAAGACGCATCATCGGCACAAGACGCATCATCGGCACAAGACGCATCATCGGAACAAGACGCAGCATCGGTACAAGACGCAGCATCGGTACAAGACGCAGCATCGGTACAAGACGCATCATCGGTACAAGACGCATCATCGGGACAAGCCGCATCATCGGGACAAGACGCATCGTCGGTACAAGACGCATCGTCGGCACAAGACGCATCGTCGGCACAAGACGCATCGTCGGCACAAGATGCATCGTCGGCACAAGACGCATCGTCGGCACAAGACGCATCATCGGCACAAGACGCATCGTCGGCACAAGACGCATCGTCGGCACAAGACGCATCGTCGGCACAAGACGCATCGTCGGCACAAGACGCATCGTCGGTACAAGACGCATCATCGAAACAAGACGCATCATCGGCAAAAGACGCATCATCGGAACAAGACGCAGCATCGGTACAAGACGCATCATCGGTACAAGACGCATCATCTGTACAAGACGCATCATCGGTACAAGACGCATCATCTGTACAAGACGCATCATCTGTACAAGACGCATCATCGGTACAAGACACATCATCGGCACAAGACGCATCATCTGTACAAGACGCATCGTCGGCACAATACGCATCATCGGTACAAGACGCATCATCGGCACAAGACGCATCATCGGCACAAGACGCATCATCTGTACAAGACGCATCATCTGTACAAGACGCATCATCGGCACAAGACGCATCAACGGAACAAGACGCATCATCGGCACAAGACGCATCATCGGCACAAGACGCATCATCGGCACAAGACGCATCATCGGCACAAGACGCATCATCGGTACAAGACGCATTATATCGGTACGAGACGAGTCTCCGATGAATTTTGATATCACAATAAAAAGCAGCAAATGCTGTGACTTTTGTATCAATTGATTTCATTTTTTGAAATTCTCCATTTGATGACCTTTTCTTACAAAAGTTTTTTTATTTTACAAAACGCAGATTTGTTTAATTTTGGGAGAAAAAGTCTCATCGTTTACTTTGATTGAAACAAAAAATTATAATTTCATTTCCTCGACACCAAATCCAAAAACGAGCATCTGGGAACAAAGCTTCATGTGTTAGCATTGGAATATGCGTGGATAAGGCACCTGTTGGAATTGCACAGGTAACCACACATCGCCAGAAAACATTCCTGGCTCGAGGTTAACCCCACTCCATTGCACGACTTCGGGACAGTGTGGTGTGTATTTAACCACGCGGTTACCGGCTCGAGGTTAAACCCACTCCGGAGCATTCACGCAGTTACTGGCTCGAGGTTAACCCCACTCCGTAGCATCCACGCGGTTACTGGCTTGAGGTTAACCCCACTCCGTAGCATCCACGCAGTTACTGGCTCGAGGTTAAACGCACTCCAGAGCATCCACGCGGTTACTGGCTCGAGGTTAAACCCACTCCGGAGCATCCACGCAGTTACTGGCTCGAGGATAACCCCACTCCAGAGCATCCACGCGGTTACTGGCTCGAGGTTAAACCCACTCCGGAGCATCCACGCAGTTACTGGCTCGAGGTTAAACCCACTCCGGAGCATCCACGCAGTTACTGGCTCGAGGTTAAACCCACTCCGGAGCATCCACGCAGTTACTGGCTCGAGGTTAAACCGACTCAGGAGCATCCACGCAGTTACTGGCTCGAGGTTAAACCCACTCCGGAGCATCCACGCAGTTACTGGGTCGAGGTTAAACCCATACCCATACCCACTCCAGAGCATCCACGCAGTTACTGGCTCGAGGTTAAACCCACTCCGGAGCATCCACGCAGTTACTGGCTCGAGGATAACCCCACTCCAGAGCATCCACGCGGTTACTGGCTCGAGGATAACCCCACTCCGTAGCATCGACGCAGTTACTGGCTCGAGGTTAAACCCACTCCGGAGCATCCACGCGGTTACTGGCTCGCGGTTAAACCCACGCCGGAGCATCCACGCAGTTACTGGCTCGCGGTTAAACCCACTCCGGAGCATCCACGCGGTTACTGGCTCGAGGTTAAACCCACTCCGGAGCATCCACGCAGTTACTGGCTCGAGGTTAAACCCACTCCGGAGCATCCACGCAGTTACTGGCTCGAGGTTAAACCCACTCCGGAGCATCTACGCAGTTACTGGCTCGAGGTTGACCCCACTCCGGAGCATCCACGCAATTACTGGCTCGAGGTTAAACCCATTCCGGAGCATCCACGCGGTTACCGGCTCGTCGTTAACCCCACTCCGTAGCAACCACGTGGTTACCGGCTAGAGGTTAGTATGGCGTGTATTTAACTACGCGGTTACCGGCTCGTCGTTAACCCCACTCCGTAGCATCCACGTGGTTACCGGCTCGAGGTTAACCCCACTCCGTTGCACGATTTTGGGACAGTGTGGCATGTATTTATCCATGTGGTTCCCGGCTCGACGTTAACCTCACTCCGTAGCATCCACATGGTTACTGGCACAAGGTTAACCTCACTCATTTGCGATACATTGAGACAGTGTGGCATGTATTTAACAACGTGGTTACCGGCTCAAGGTTAACCTCACTCCGTTGCGCAAACTTTGGGACATTGTGGTGTGTATTTAGCCCTGTGGTTACCGGTTCGAGGTTAACCTCACTCCGTTACGCGACTTTGGGACAGTATGGCATGTAAGTAATCACGCAGTGACTGGCTCGATGTTAACCTCACTCTGTTGCACGACTTTGGGACAGTATGGTGCGTATTTAACCACGCAGTTACTGGCTCGAGGTTAACCTCACTCCGTTGCATGACTTTGGGACAGTATGGCGTGTATTTAACCACACAGTTCCTGGCTCGAGGTTAACCTCACTCCGTTGAACGACTTTGGGACAGTGTGGCGTGTATTTAACCACGTGGTTACCAGCTCATTGTTAACCCCACTCCGAAGCATCCACGTGGGTACTGGCTCGATGCTAACCTCACTCCGTTGCACGACTTTGGGACAGTGTGGCGTGTATTTAACCATGCGGTTACCGGCTCAACGTTAACCTCACTCCGTAGCATCCACGTGGTTACTGATTCGATGCTAACCTCACTCCGTTGCATGACTTTGGGACAGTGTGGCATGTATTTAACCATACGGTTACCGGCTCAACGTTAACCTCACTCCGAAGCATCCACGTGGTTACCGACACGAGATTAACCTCACTCTGTTGCACGACGTTGGGGCAGTGTGGGATGTATTTAACCACGTTGTTACCAGCTCGTCGTTAACCCCACTCCATAGCAGCCACGTCGTTACCGGCTTGAGGTTAACCCCACTCCATAGCATCCACGTGGTTACTGGCTCGATGTTAACCTCACTCCGTTGGATGACTTTGGGACAGTGTGGCATGTAGTTATCCACGTGGTTACCAGCTTGTCGTTAACCCCACTCCATGGCATGCATGCAGTTACTGGCTCGAGGTTAACCTCACTCCGTTGCACAACCTTAGGACAGTGTGGTGTGCAGTTAACTACGTGGTTACAGGCTCGAGGTTAACCCCACTCCGTGGCATCCACGTGGTTACTGGCTCGATGTTAACCCCACTCCGTTGGACGACTTTGGGGCAGTGTGGCATGTAGTTATCCACGTGGTTACCAGCTTGTCGTTAACCCCACTCTGTAGCATCCACGCTGTTACTGGCTCTAGGTTAACCCCACTCCGTCGCATCCACGCGGTTACTGGCTTGAGGTTAACCCCACTCCGTAGCATCCACGCGGTTACTGGCTCGAGGTTAACCTCTCCGTAGCATCCGCGTGGTTTCCGGCTCGAGGTTAACCTCACTCCGTTGCACGACTTTGGGACAGTGTGGTGTGTATTTAACCACACGGTTACTAGCTCGTCATTAACCCCACTCCGTAGCATCCATGTGGTTACCGGCTCATGGTTAACCTCACTCAGTTGCACGACATTGGGACAGTGTGGCATGTATTTAACCACGTGGTTACCGGCTCGTCATTAACCCCACTCCGTAGCATCCACGCGGTTACTGGCTCGAGGTTAACCCGACTCCATAGCATCCACGCGGTTACTGGCTCACAGTTAACCTCACTCTGTAGCATCCACGTGGTTTCCGGCTCGAGGTTAACCTCACTCTGTTGCACGACTTTGGGGCAGTGTGGAATGTATTTAACCACGTTGTTACCAGCTCGTCGTTAACCCCACTCCATAGCAGCCACGTGGTTACCGGCTTGAGGTTAACCCCACTCCATAGCATTCACGTGGTTACTGGCTCGATGTTAACCTCACTCTGTTGGATGACTTGGGACAGTGTGGCATGTAGGTATCCACGTGGTTACCAGCTTGTCGTTAACCCAACTCTATAGCATGCATGCCGTTACTGGCGCGAGGTTAACCTCACTCCGTTGCATGACCTTGGGACAGTGTGGTGTGTAGTTAACTCTGCGGTTACCGGCTCGAGGTTAACCCCACTCCGTATCATCCACACGGTTACCGGCTCGAGGATAACCTCACTCCGTTGCACGACTTTGGGACAGTGTGGTGTGTATTTAACCACACGGTTGCCGGCTCATCATTAACCCCACTCCGCAGCATCCACGTGGTTACTGATTCGAGGTTAACCCCACTCCATAGCATCCATGCGGTTACCAGCTCAACGTTAACCTCACTCCGTAGCATCCACGTGGTTACCGGCACGAGATTAACCTCACTCTGTTGCACGACTTTGGGACAGTGTGGAATGTATTTAACCACGTTGTTGCCAGCTCGTCGTTAACCCCACTCCATAGCAGCCACGTGGTTACCGGCTTGAGGTTAACCCCACTCCATAGCATCCACGTGGTTACTGGCTCGATGTTAACCTCACTCCGTTGGATGACTTTGGGACAGTGTGGCATGTAGTTATCCACGTGGTTACCAGCTTGTCGTTAACCCCACTCCATAGCATGCATGCGGTTACCGGCTCGAGGTTAACCTCACTCCGTTGCGTGACCTTGGGACAGTGTGGTGTGTAGTTAACTATGCGGTTACCGGCTCGAGGTTAACCCCACTCCGTATCATCCACACGATTACCGGCTCGAGGATAACCTCACTCCGTTGCATGACTTTGGGACAGCGTGGCATGTATTTAACCATGTGGTTACCGGCTCAAGGGTAACCCCACTCCGTTGCGTGACTTTCGCACAGTATGGCGTGTATTTAACCATGCGGTTACCGGCTTGAGGTTAATCTCACTCCGTTGCACGACTTTGGGACAGTGTGGCTTGTATTTAACCACTTGGTTACCGGCTCAAGGTTAACCTCACTCCGCAACACGAATTTGGGACAGTGTGGTGTGTATTTAACCATGCGGTTACCGGCTCAAGGTTAACCCCACTCCATAGCATCCACGTGGTTACTGGCTCGAGGTTAACCTCAATCTGTTGCACAACTTTTGGACAGTGTGGCGTGTATTTAACCATGTGGTTACTGTCTCGAGGTTAACCTCACTCCGTTGCACGACTTTGGGACAGTCTGGTGTGTATTTGGCCACGCGGTTACCGGCTCGAGGTTAACGTCACTCCGTTGCGAGACTTTGGGACAGTGTGACGTGTATTTAACTACGTGGTTACCGTCCCTCGGGACACTTTCTGTTCTAGGTTCGTGTAATTAACCACCCACCACATTTCCAGGACAGGTGAAGCTATAGACTAGACAGATTTATGGAAAAAGGCCATGTATAAGCTTCTGGGTGCATTTTTGGGTAAAAGTTGGAAACCTCACTTTTTAACATAATTAGGGCATGCTGAATTAGATTAACCCGGTTCCCAAGCCAAATTTTGAGTTTTTTTTTTTGACTTTTGAAAAACTGCTGAAGAACTTGGGCATTGGTGGACTCACAGAGGTGACAATCAAATCTGCAGAAGCGTTCGTCTGCAGAATATATAATGTGCACAGAACAACTTCTGTTGATTCAGCACAACATATGCTGTTCTCCAAGACTGGTAAACCAGAAGCAATGTCACCGACCAATGATGCTCTTCATTTCCATTTGATGCGAGTACACTATCAAGCCATGGTATGGAGAAATGCTCATCGTGCCATACCTGACCTTCCTGCACCTGTGGAAATGGGATGGAAACGTGGTGATTCAGGACTAGAGCCTATTCTGATGTCACCGAGTCCAATCCCAGAAATTTGCCTCGAGATGATTTGTTGTGCATGCCAGAAGCAATGCAAGACTCGACGCTGCAAATGTCGCTATTCAGAGTTGAGGTGCACATCAATGTGTGCCTGTCAGCGACAGAGTGATGATCAGACCCCTTGTATGAATTTGATGTAGTTTGGCAAAACAACATGTGTGACATTCCTGAATGTTTGTCCTTCATGGTGATGTATACTTAATTTTAGAATAAATGGTTGTATGAGACATTGTCTTATTAAAACCATTTCCCATTTTAGTGTCCAATTTCAATATCAGTTTGAATGTCTCTTTCAATATGTCGCCAACCATAATATAGACTAGACGGATTTATGAAAAAAGGCCATGTATAAGCTTCTAGGTGCATTTTGTGGTAAAAGTTGTAAAGTTAAAGTACTATAATGTATATAAAAGTGCTGCATGTATATACATGATATATAAATGCTTGTTCAAATAAATTGTCTAAAAATGGCAATTTGGCGGCCATTTTGTTTATGTGAATTAGAAGGTCAAAAACTCAAAATTCGGCTTGGGAACCGGGTTAATCGAATTCAGCATACACTAATTATGTTAAAAAGAGAGGTTCCCAACTTTCACCCAAAAATGCACCTTACATTCACATTTCTCAGAAATCCATCTAGTCTACCACAGGTGTCACATTTATCAAAATCTATTTTTACCAGGAATGCAGAATCGGAAACCCACGTTTCAACAAGCACAAGACTGAACCCTTGAGCACAAACAACAATTTCCAGATGTCAACAATAATTATAAAATCTGTCTTTATTTATATATTTATGTTTATTTATATATCTATATATATACATACATATGTATATATATATATAAAACTGTGTTGCGTTACAGTTAGAAGGATAAATCCACACTTTGTACACATGTACATTGGCTTCACTCAACCATACAAAATCCAGCCGAGTCTCCAGGTAGTGCCTCTTCGCAAAAGGCTACTTACAAGAAAAACAATACCTGTATATACAATTTGTACACAGTAGGGAAGTAAATCTACAAACATTTTAAAAATAAATTACTCAGGAATTCTAGCACCAGCAATGATTTCCTGCTTCCTAATTGAATCAAAGCAAAGCCGACAATTTTTTTTTCAAAACAACAATTACAGCAAACATTTGAAAGAAATCAGAAGTGTGCATGTTACTGGACCCAGGTGGCGTCCCGCAGGTGCACGGCCAGCTGGTACCCACATTCCAAGTGCATGTTACTGGACCCAGGCGGCATCCCGCAGGTGCACGACCAGGCTGGTACCCACATCCCAAGTGCATGTTATGTTGCCGGACCTGCGTGGCGTCCTGCAGGTGCACGGCGAGCTGGTACTCACACTCCAAGCGCACGTTACTGCACCCGTGCCGCGTACCGCGGGTGCACGGCTAGGTGGTACCCACACCCTAAGTGCATGTTACTGGACTGACCTGGCATCCCACAGGTGCACAGCTAGCCGGTACTAACATTCCAAGTGCATGTTACTGGACCAACGCCGCTTCTCGCAGGGCACAGCTAGCCGGTACCCACACTCCACACGTTAACCACACCGCAGCCCCCACTAAGCCGGTACCCACACTCTGAGTGCACGTTACACGACCCACGCCACGTTCTGCAGGTGCACGGTGAGCAGGTACCCACAATCCGAGCTTTTCACAGTTTAATGAGTTTACCCAAGGTTTGGGAGGACTGCTGGCAGGAAGAGCTGGCAGTGACGGAGGTAGGTGGAGAATTGGGGAAAGAACGTGGTTTGTGTGCAGGGAATCTGCCGTTGCACCCATTTTTGAGCTAAGCCCTGTTACTTGTGGATGTCTAAGAGTGCGGCAGTTTTGGCAAAGGGTGTCATTTGAGAGTCAATAAAACACAACATAAAAAGCATCCTTTTTGTTTGTAAAAAAAGATGTTAAACACACCACATGCAACACTTTTCCTTATTGCTTCAAGTCTTATTCCAGACGGTTCATAATACCTCCTTTCCAGCAGCACGCGGCGGTTGGCGGTGCGATGGCCTGGCTCCCGGGCCACCGCCGCACACTCACCGCCGCGTCAAATCGAAGGCGTTGAGCCAACGGAGAAAAAGGAAGGAAAGCAGAGAATGATGTAGAGAGTAACTGAGACAAAATAATTTATGTTGACGTAAAGGGTCATGAGATGAGAGTTGGCGAGAAACACTCAATTTGGTGTGGAATTGATGGAAAATGACAAAACAACATGAAAAACGATAATCAAGAAAGACGACAGAAAACGACGATAATCAATAAAGAGTTGATGAGACAAAAAAAACGTGATTAGCAGGTTTCCTCCATTAACCAAACCCCCCCCGTTTAGAGGAGGAGGTTTCCTCCATTAATGCTTAAAAAAAAAATACAGTAGAGTCTCGTAATAAACATGTTATGTGGACTAGTATTGTATTCAATATTTATAGGAGGCCCCCTCACCACTTCGCCCCCCCTAAAAAAGGGCAGCCCCTGGCGAAAATGGTGCCCCTGGGCAGGCAGGGTGGCCCCCAGCAATAATGGCGGGCTGTGACAATCATGGCGACCCCCGCCAATAATAGCGTCCCTGGGCAGGCAGGGTGGCCCCCAGCAATAATGGCGGGCTGTGACAATCATGGCGAACCCCGCCAATAATAGCGTCCCTGGGCGGGCAGGGTGCCCCCCAGCAATAATGGTGGGCTGCGACAATCATGGCGACCCCCGACAATAATAGCGTCCCTGGGCAGGCAGGGTGGCCCCCAGCAATAATGGCACCCCTGGGCGGGCAGGATGGCTCCTGCCGATCATGGTGGGCCCCGAGTGTTAGACGCCACCATAGGATTGGCAATATACAAAATCTACATCTCCCCTTACATGATTTGATATGCAGTTACAGTTGTAATTGGCATTCCATACTGTAATATTGTGATCAGGGAACTAGCCACGAGAGTTTAACTTCACTTGCAATGGATGGATAGATCCATTTATTTTATTGAAAATAAATTTTTCAATATTTCACCATTTGTTATCTGATCAAAGATTGTTCAGTAAAGGAGGAATGGCCGCCAAAATAACGATCGTCGTAACAAAATCCATAGTAACGAGTGTTTGTTTATAAACGAGACTCCACTGTAGTAATGAGGAAAATATCTCTCATTTAAATTCTAAAATAAATTAGTTTTGTGTTATTAATTTTTTATGATACAATTTTTAAAATGTGCTCACAAATGAAAAATTATTCAAAAAGGCTTTTTCTGCCCAGGATCACGATTATTGAACAAACTTGTGTGAGATTACCTGTCCAAACGTAATGGACTCGAGCAAAAGCGCCCAACAAATAAAACAGGTGTACGTACCTGAAAGCAAACAGGTGTGTGTACCTGAAAGCAAACAGGTGTGTGTACCCGAAAGCAAACAGGAGTACGTACCTGAAAGCAAACAGGTGTACGTACTTGAAAGCAAACAAGTGTACGTAGTTGAAAGCAAACAAGTGTACGTACCTGAAAGCAAACAGGTGTACGTAGTTGAAAGCAAACAGGTGTACGTACTTGAAAGCAAACAGGTGTACGTACTTGAAAGCAAACAGGTGTACGTAGTTGAAAGCAAACAGGTGTACATAGTTGAAAGCAAACAGGTGTACGTAGTTGAAAGCAAACAGGTGTACGTAGTTGAAAGCAAACAGGTGTACGTAGTTGAAAGCAAACAGGTGTACGTAGTTGAAAGCAAACAGGTGTACGTACTTGAAAGCAAACAAGTGTACGTAGTTGAAAGCAAACAAGTGTACGTAGTTGAAAGCAAACAGGTGTACGTAGTTGAAAGCAAACAGGTGTGTGTACCCGAAAGCAAACAGGAGTACGTACCTGAAAGCAAACAGGTGTACGTAGTTGAAAGCAAACAGGTGTACGTACTTGAAAGCAAACAGGTGTACGTAGTTGAAAGAAAACAGGTGTACGTAGTCAAAAGCAAACAGGTGTACGTAGTCGAAAGCAAACAGGTGTACGTAGTCGAAAGCAAACAGGTGTACGTAGTCGAAAGCAAACAGGTGTACGTAGTCGAAAGCAAACAGGTGTACGTAGTCGAAAGCAAACAGGTGTACGTAGTCGAAAGCAAACAGGTGTACGTAGTCGAAAACAAACAGCTGTACGTAGTCGAAAGCAAACAGGTGTACGTAGTCGAAAGCAAACAGGTGTACGTAGTCGAAAGCAAACAGGTGTACGTAGTTGAAGCGCATTTCTCCCCTGAGTTGCGCGTTTCCACATCCTCTGAAGTAGAAAAATGCATCAACACTCCCTCGTTTGCATAGGCCAATGAAGATGTTTTGGAAATACTGTTTTGAGGAGATTCCGAAGGAAAGTAACAATCACTATGTTTATGAAAATGGCCCCTTGTGCTCGGAGGCCGTAATACAGTTATAGTTCAAAGTGCTACTTCATCCATTGGGAAACACTTCAGGAGCCGTCACTCACTGATCAAGGCCTTTTGTACAATCGCAACGGAGCTGGTGTTCCGCAGAACATGTGACACAAACAACCTTCCGTACACTACTTTAACACCTTCACAACCTTGCAATATATGGCCACTCAAGATGAAACACGTTTTCAATACCGATTCATAGGGAAGAGGCGTGGGCAGTAGGGGCTCATTAAAAAATGAAACCAAACGGTGTGCTACGTTCCACAGTCTGACATTACAGAAGAGCAGGAATGAAGAAAGTCGGGGAATAAAGCACGACGATTTGAAAAAGAAACCATTGCAAGACCAAAACAAAAGTAAGGATTGGCAGTTTGCGGTTTGTGCGACGACAAATCCATTAAAGGCTCGGCCTGCTCTCACGGTTGCGGTCGTACGGTGCAGGACGCTAGTTGAGCGAGCCTCGACAATTTTCAGCACCGCAGAGGCACGGGATCTTCTCGTCCTCGATGGGAAATTTGTAATCGTACGTGATCTCCTCGTTGACCGCGATGGGTTGCCGAGAGTAGATGACGATCTTCTTGTGAGAATCCACCGTGATGATCTTGGCGTAGCAGTTTGGCTGGTTTGGAGACAGAGATAACATCACGCACTCGTAAGACACGGGCCGAGTAGCGGAGAGATGAATGCGCAAGAATAAAAATAAACAAAATATATTCACGAAGAGAGGAAGAAAGGAGAACATGGAAATGCACAAAAAGAGGTGGCACAAGAAAACGAGGGCCTGGAGGTGAAACAAGAAAACGAGGGCCTGGAGGTGAAACAAGAAAACGAGGGCCTGGAGGTGCAACAAGAAAACGAGGTCCTGTAGGTGCAACAAGAAAACGAGGACCTGTAGTTGCAACAAGAAAACGAGGAGCTGTAGTTGCAACAAGAAAACGAGGACCTGTAGTTGCAACAAGAAAACGAGGACCTGTACTTGCAACAAGAAAACGAGGACCTGTAGGTGCAAAAAGAAAACGAGGACCTGTAGTTGCAACAAGAAAACGAGGACCTGTAGGTGCAACAAGAAAACGAGGACCTGTAGTGGCAACAAGAAAACGAGGGCCTAGAGGTGCAACAAGAAAACGAGGACCTGTAGTTGCAACAAGAAAACGAGGGCCTGTAGGTGCAACAAGAAAACGAGGACCTGTAGTTGCAACAAGAAAACGAGGACCTGTAGTTGCAACAAGAAAACGAGGACCTGTAGTTGCAACAAGAAAACGAGGACCTGTACTTGCAACAAGAAAACGAGGACCTGTAGGTGCAACAAGAAAACGAGGACCTGTAGTTGCAACAAGAAAACGAGGACCTGTAGGTGCAACAAGAAAACGAGGACCTGTAGTGGCAACAAGAAAACGAGGGCCTAGAGGTGCAACAAGAAAACGAGGACCTGTAGTTGCAACAAGAAAACGAGGACCTGTAGGTGCAACAAGAAAACGAGGACCTGTAGGTGCAACAAGAAAACGAGGACCTGTAGTTGCAACAAGAAAACGAGGAGCTGTAGTTGCAACAAGAAAACGAGGACCTGTAGTTGCAACAAGAAAACGAGGACCTGTAGTTGCAACAAGAAAACGAGGACCTGTAGGTGCAACAAGAAAACGAGGACCTGTAGGTGCAACAAGAAAACGAGGACCTGTAGGTGCAACAAGAAAACGAGGACCTGTAGGTGCAACAAGAAAACGAGGACCTGTAGTTGCAACAAGAAAACGAGGACCTGGAGGTGCAACAAGAAAACGAGGGCCTGTAGGTGCAACAAGAAAACGAGGGCCTGTAGGTATAACAAGAAAACGAGGGCCTGGAGGTGCAAAAAGAAAACGAGGACCTGGAGGTATAACAAGAAAACGAGGGCCTGCAGGTATAACAAGAAAACGAGGGCCTGGAGGTGCAACAAGAAAACGAGGGCCTGTAGGTGCAACAAGAAAACGAGGGCCTGGAGGTATAACAAGAAAACGAGAGCCTGGAGGTGCACCAAGAAAACGAAGGCCTGGAGGTGCAACAAGAAAACGAGGACCCTGGAAGTGCAACAAGAAAACGAGGGCCTGCAAGTGCAACAAGAAAACGAGGGCCTGCAGGTGCAACAAGAAAACGAGGGCCTGGAGGTGCAACAAGAAAACGAGGACCCTGGAGGTGCAACAAGAAAACGAGGGCCTGTAGGTGCAACAAGAAAACGAGGTCCTGTAGGTGCAACAAGAAAACGAGGGCCTGTAGGTATAACAAGAAAACGAGGACCTGGAGGTGCAAAAAGAAAACGAGGGCCTGGAGGTATAACAAGAAAACGAGGGCCTGCAGGTATAACAAGAAAACGAGGGCCTGGAGGTGCAACAAGAAAACGAGGGCCTGTAGGTGCAACAAGAAAACGAGGGCCTGCAAGTGCAACAAGAAAACGAGGGCCTGCAAGTGCAACAAGAAAACGAGGGCCTGCAGGTGCAACAAGAAAACGAGGGCCTGGAGGTGCAACAAGAAAACGAGGACCCTGGAGGTGCAACAAGAAAACGAGGGCCTGTAGGTGCAACAAGAAAACGAGGTCCTGTAGGTGCAACAAGAAAACGAGGGCCTGTAGGTATAACAAGAAAACGAGGGCCTGGAGGTGCAAAAAGAAAACGAGGGCCTGGAGGTATAACAAGAAAACGAGGGCCTGCAGGTATAACAAGAAAACGAGGGCCTGGAGGTGCAACAAGAAAACGAGGGCCTGTAGGTGCAACAAGAAAACGAGGGCCTGGAGGTATAACAAGAAAACGAGGGCCTGGAGGTGCACCAAGAAAACGAAGGCCTGGAGGTGCAACAAGAAAACGAAGGCCTGGAGGTGCAACAAGGAAACGAGGCCCTGGAGGTGCAATAAGAAAACGAGGGCCTGGAGGTGCAACAAGAAAACGAGGGCCTGGAGGTGCAACAAGAAAACGAGGGCCTGTAGTTGCAACAAGAAAACGAGGATCTGTAGGTGCAACAAGAAAACGAGGACCTGTAGGTGAAACAACAAAACGAGGGCCTGTAGGTGCAACAAGAAAACGAAGGCCTGGAGGTGCAACAAGAAAACGAGGGCCTAGAGGTGCAACAAGAAAACGAAGGCCTGTAGGTGCAACAAGAAAATGAGGACCTGTAGGTGTAACAAGAAAACGAGGACCTGCAAGTGCAACAAGAAAATGAGGGCCTGCAAGTGCAACAAGAAAACGAGGGCCTGGAGGTGCAACAAGAAAACGAGGGCCTGCAAGTGCAACAAGAAAACGAGGGCCTGCAAGTGCAACAAGAAAACAAGGGCCTGCAAGTGCAACAAGAAAACAAGGGCCTGCAAGTGCAACAAGAAAACGAGGGCCTGCAAGTGCAACAAGAAAACGAGAACCTGCAAGTGCAACAAGAAAACGAGGGCCTGGAGGTGCAACAAGAAAACGAGGGCCTGCTAGTGCAACAAGAAAACGAGGGCCTGCAGGTGCAACAAAAAAACGAGGGCCTGGAGGTGCAACAAGAAAACGAGGGCCTGTAGGTGCAACAAGAAAACGAGGACCTAGAGGTGCAACAAGAAAACGAGGGCCTAGAGGTGCAACAAGAAAACGAGGGCCTAGAGGTGCAACAAGAAAACGAGGACCTAGAGGTGCAACAAGAAAACGAGGACCTGTAGGTGCAACAAGAAAACGAGGGCCTGCAAGTGCAACAAGAAAACGAGGGCCTGCAGGTGCAACAAGAAAACGAGGCCCTGGAGGTGCAACAAGAAAACGAGGACCTGTAGGTGCAACAAGAAAACGAGGACCTGTAGGTGAAACAAGAAAACGAGGACCTGGAGGTGCAACAAGAAAACGAGGGCCTAGAGGTGCAACAAGAAAACGAGGGCCTGTAGGTGCAACAAGAAAACGAGGGCCTAGAGGTGCAACAAGAAAACGAGGGCCTAGAGGTGCAACAAGAAAACGAGGACCTGTAGGTGCAACAAGAAAACGAGGGCCTAGAGGTGCAACAAGAAAACGAGGACCTGTAGGTGAAACAAGAAAACGAGGGCCTGTAGTTGCAACAAGAAAACGAGGGCCTAGAGGTGCAACAAGAAAACGAGGACCTGCAGGTGAAACAAGAAAACGAGGGCCTGGAGGTGCAACAAGAAAACGAGGGCCTAGAGGTGCAACAAGAAAACGAGGGCCTAGAGGTGCAACAAGAAAACGAGGGCCTAGAGGTGCAACAAGAAAACGAGGACCTGGAGGTGCAACAAGAAAACGAGGGCCTAGAGGTGCAACAAGAAAACGAGGGCCTAGAGGTGCAACAAGAAAACGAGGACCTAGAGGTGCAACAAGAAAACGAGGACCTGTAGGTGAAACAAGAAAACGAGGACCTGTAGGTGAAACAAGAAAACGAGGGCCTGTAGGTGCAACAAGAAAACGAGGGCCTGTAGGTGCAACAAGAAAACGAGGGCCTAGAGGTGCAACAAGAAAACGAGGACCTGTAGGTGCAACAAGTGCTCACATTGCAGCTGTGGTTGATGAAGCGCGCCAGGTTGCCGCACTTGGTCGCATCGATAATGTGCTCGTGGTCGACGCGGAACATGTAGCTGCTGCCGATTCCTTCGTGCTCGTAGCGTCGTTCCCTGTAATCGGCGATCACCTGTCGAAGAGAAATGAGCACGGCGGTCTGCGTTTACACAGCTCGTACGAGAGGCCGATCGCAGCGCTTCGAGAATGGCTTCGTGTGTATCGTCGGAGCTCGCAGACACGACAAACCAAGAGAGAATCAAAGGAGTGAAACCGTTCATTACAAAAAACATTAAACCCTGTTTACCTTCTCGTTACCTTGTGATAAAATGGGATACCCTCAGTTTAAAGCTTGTGCGCCAGTTAACCAGCCAAAAGTTCAAAGCTTGTGCGCCAGTTAACCAGCCAAAAGTTCAAAGCTTGTGCGCCAGTTAACCACCCAAAAGTTCAAAGCTTGTGCGCCAGTTAACCACCCAAAAGTTCAACGCTTATGCGCCAGTTAACCACCCAAAAGTTCAAAGCTTTTGCACCAGTTAACCACCCAAAAGTTCAAAGCTTATGCGCCAGTTAACCAGCCAAAAGTTCAAAGCTTGTGCGCCAGTTAACCAGCCAAAAGTTCAAAGCTTGTGCACCAGTTAACCACCCAAAAGTTCAAAGCTTGTGCGCCAGTTAACCACCCAAAAGTTCAAAGCTTGTGCGCCAGTTAACCCCCCAATAGTTCAAAGCTTATGCGCCAGTTAACCCCCCAAAAGTTCAAAGCTTGTGCGCCAGTTAACCACCCAAATGTTCAAAGCTTGTGCGCCAGTTAACCCCCCAATAGTTCAAAGCTTATGCGCCAGTTAACCCTCCAAAAGTTCAAAGCTTGTGCGCCAGTTAACCACCCAAAAGTTCAAAGCTTGTGCGCCAGTTAACCACCCAAAAGTTCAAAGCTTGTGCGCCAGTTAACCAGCCAAAAGTTCAAAGCTTGTGCACCAGTTAACCAGCCAAAAGTTCAAAGCTTGTGCGCCAGTTAACCACCCAAAAGTTCAAAGCTTGTGCGCCAGTTAACCACCCAAAAGTTCAAAGCTTCCGCGCCAGTTAACCACCCAAAAGTTCAAAGCTTGTGCGCCAGTTAACCAGCCAAAAGTTCAAAGCTTGTGCGCCAGTTAACCACCCAAAAGTTCAAAGCTTGTGCGCCAGTTAATGAGCCAAAAGTTCAAAGCTTGTGCGCCAGTTAACCAGCCAAAAGTTCAAAGCTTGTGCGCCAGTTAAACACCCAAAAGTTCAAAGCTTGTGCACCAGTTAACCAGCCAAAAGTTCAATGCTTGTGCGCCAGTTAACCACCCAAACGTTCAAAGCTTGTGCGCCAGTTAACCACCCAAAAGTTCAAAGCTTGTGCGCCAGTTAATGAGCCAAAAGTTCAAAGCTTGTGCGCCAGTTAACCAGCCAAAAGTTCAAAGCTTGTGCGCCAGTTAACCACCCAAAAGTTCAAAGCTTGTGCGCCAGTTAACCACCCAAAAGTTCAAAGCTTGTGCGCCAGTTAATGAGCCAAAAGTTCAAAGCTTGTGTGCCAGTTAACCAGCTAAAAGTTCAAAGCTTGTGCGCCAGTTAACCACCCAAAAGTTCAAAGCTTGTGCACCAGTTAACCAGCCAAAAGTTCAAAGCTTGTGCGCCAGTTAAACACCCAAAAGTTCAAAGCTTGTGCGCCAGTTAACCAGCCAAAAGTTCAAAGCTTGTGCGCCAGTTAACCACCCAAAAGTTCAAAGCTTGTGCGCCAGTTAACCACCCAAAAGTTCAAAGCTTGTGCGCCAGTTAACCACCCAAAAGTTCAAAGCTTGTGCGCCAGTTAACCAGCCAAAAGTTCAAAGCTTGTGCACCAGTTAACCAGCCAAAAGTGCAAAGCTTGTGCGCCAGTTAACCACCCAAAAGTTCAAAGCTTGTGCGCCAGTTAACCACACAAATGTTCAAAGCTTGTGCGACAGTTAACCAGCCAAAAGTTCAAAGCTTGTGCGCCAGTTAAACACCCAAAACTTCAAAGCCTGTGCGCCAGTTAACCACCCAAAAGTTCAAAGCTTGTGCACCAGTTAACCAGCCAAAAGTTCAACGCTTGTGCGCCATCTAACCACCCAAAAGTTCAAAGCTTGTGCACCAGTTAACCAGCTAAAAGTTAAACGCTTGTGCGCCAGTTAACCAGCAAAAAGATCCAAGCTTGTGCGCCAGTTAACCACCCAAAAGTTCAAAGCATGTGCGCCAGTTAACCAGCCAAAAGTTCAAAGCTTGTGTGCCAGTTAACCACCAAAAAGTTAAAAGCTTGTGCACCAGTTAACCACCCAAAAGTTCAAAGCTTGTGCACCAGTTAACCACCCAAATGTTCAAAGCTTGTGCGCCAGTTAACCACCCAAATGTTCAAAGCTTGTGCGACAGTTAACCAGCCAAAAGTTCAAAGCTTGTGCGCCAGTTAAACACCCAAAAGTTCAAAGCTTGTGCGCCAGCTAACCAGCCAAAAGTTAAACGCTTGTGCACCAGTTAACCAGCAAAAAGATCCCAGCTTGTGCGCCAGTTAACCACCCAAAAGTTCAAAGCTTGTGCGCCAGTTAACCAGCTAAAAGTTAAACGCTTGTGCACCAGTTAACCAGCAAAAAGATCCTAGCTTGTGCGCCAGTTAACCACCCAAAAGTTCAAAGCTTATGCGCCAGTTAACCAGCCAAAAGTTCAAAGCTTGTGTGCCAGTTAACCACCAAAAAGTTAAAAGCTTGTGCACCAGTTAACCACCCAAAAGTTCAAAGCTTGTGCACCAGTTAACCAGCCAAAAGTTCAAAGCTTGTGCGCCAGTTAATGAGCCAAAAGTTCAAAGCTTGTGCGCCAGTTAACCACCCAAAAGTTCAAACCTTGTGCGCGTTAGCCACCCAAAAGTTCAAAGCTTGTGCGCCAATTAACCACCCAAAAGTTCAAAGCTTGTGCGCCAGTTAACCACCCAAAAGTTCAAAGCTTGTGCGCCAGTTAACCACCCAAAAGTTCAAAGCTTGTGCGCCAGTTAACCACCCAAAAGTTCAAAGCTTGTGCGCCAGTTAATGAGCCAAAAGTTCAAAGCTTGTGCGCCAGTTAACCAGCCAAAAGTTCAAAGCTTGTGCGCCAGTTAACCACCCAAAAGTTCAAAGCTTGTGCACCAGTTTACCAGCCAAAAGTTCAATGCTTGTGCGCCAGTTAACCACCCAAACGTTCAAAGCTTGTGCGCCAGTTAACCACCCAAAAGTTCAAAGCTTGTGCGCCAGTTAATGAGCCAAAAGTTCAAAGCTTGTGCGCCAGTTAACCAGCCAAAAGTTCAAAGCTTGTGCGCCAGTTAACCACCCAAAAGTTCAAAGCTTGTGCGCCAGTTAATGAGCCAAAAGTTCAAAGCTTGTGCGCCAGTTAACCAGCCAAAATTTCAAAGCTTGTGCGCCAGTTAACCACCCAAAAGTTCAAAGCTTGTGCACCAGTTAACCAGCCAAAAGTTCAAAGCTTGTGCGCCAGTTAACCACCCAAAAGTTCAAAGCTTGTGCGCCAGTTAACCAGCCAAAAGTTCAAAGCTTGTGCGCCAGTTAACCACCCAAAAGTTCAAAGCTTGTGCGCCAGTTAACCACCCAAAAGTTCAAAGCTTGTGCGCCAGTTAACCACCCAAAAGTTCAAAGCTTGTGCGCCAGTTAACCAGCCAAAAGTTCAAAGCTTGTGCACCAGTTAACCAGCCAAAAGTGCAAAGCTTGTGCGCCAGTTAACCACCCAAAAGTTCAAAGCTTGTGCACCAGTTAACCACCCAAATGTTCAAAGCTTGTGCGACAGTTAACCAGCCAAAAGTTCAAAGCTTGTGCGCCAGTTAAACACCCAAAACTTCAAAGCCTGTGCGCCAGTTAACCACCCAAAAGTTCAAAGCTTGTGCACCAGTTAACCAGCCAAAAGTTCAACGCTTGTGCGCCATCTAACCACCCAAAAGTTCAAAGCTTGTGCACCAGTTAACCAGCTAAAAGTTAAACGCTTGTGCACCAGTTAACCAGCAAAAAGATCCTAGCTTGTGCGCCAGTTAACCACCCAAAAGTTCAAAGCATGTGCGCCAGTTAACCAGCCAAAAGTTCAAAGCTTGTGTGCCAGTTAACCACCAAAAAGTTAAAAGCTTGTGCACCAGTTAACCACCCAAAAGTTCAAAGCTTGTGCACCAGTTAACCACCCAAATGTTCAAAGCTTGTGCGCCAGTTAACCACCCAAATGTTCAAAGCTTGTGCGACAGTTAACCAGCCAAAAGTTCAAAGCTTGTGCGCCAGTTAAACACCCAAAAGTTCAAAGCCTGTGCGCCAGTTAACCACCCAAAAGTTCAAAGCTTGTGCGCCAGTTAACCAGCCAAAAGTTCAACGCTTGTGCGCCATCTAACCACCCAAAAGTTCAAAGCTTGTGTGCCAGTTAACCAGCTAAAAGTTAAACGCTTGTGCACCAGTTAACCAGCAAAAAGATCCTAGCTTGTGCGCCAGTTAACCACCCAAAAGTTCAAAGCTTGTGCGCCAGTTAACCAGCCAAAGGTTCAAAGCTTGTGTGCCAGTTAACCACCAAAATGTTAAAAGCTGTGCGCCAGTTAATGAGCCAAAAGTTCAAAGCTTGTGCGCCAGTTAACCACCCAAAAATTCAAACCTTGTGCGCGTTAGCCACCCAAAAGTTCAAAGCTTGTGCGCCAATTAACCACCCAAAAGTTCAAAGCTTGTGCGCCAGTTAACCACCCAAAAGTTCAAAGCTTGTGCGCCAGTTAACCACCCAAAAGTTCAAAGCTTGTGCGCCAGTTAACCACCCAAAAGTTCAAAGCTTGTGCGCCAGTTAACCACCCAGAAGTTAATGTGCATGTAGGAAAATGAAATGAAAAACAAGTAAAGATACTATTGTGGAAATGAGAATTGTGTTTTTTTATTGTTGTAAAAAATATCACCCTCCTTCCTCCAGTTGTTGTGTATAAAGGTCAAAGGGCGTCCCTTAGTTAGGTCATATACAATCACGTTAGCCAATCATAGATTTCCTCCTTGTTGGTAGTTATTTCCTTATTCTGTGTATTAGGTTAAGGCTTTGTCTTCCATTAATTAATACTCCATTGCACCGAATTCAAATAGATAGATTCCCTTTCATTCCCATTCCCAAAGCATCCATTGCCAACTGCACTGGGCGGTTTGCTGCATTCGCCACTGCTGCCCTTTGGCTGGGGCTCGCTCGAATCGCCCCAAAACCTCCATTACGCACGCGGTCAAGTTGGGAAGGAAAGGCGTGTCTCCACCTCGTCATAGAGGAGAGGAGTGAGCCAGCCCCGAACAACCAACCAAGCATGAGGGGTTTGGCTTGAGAGGGCGGAGGAAGAGCGATCGGGGAGGTTCGTAAAGGTTAGAGGGTGGGGCTGATATAAACCGCGGGAGATGCCCCCACCTCAGATGAGTCCAGATGCGCTGGAGATGAGGTACGGAGAGAGTCCTGAGAGCAAGAGTTGAGAGGGAGTCCTGAGAGCAAGAGTTGAGAGAGAGTCCTGAGAGCAAGCAGGAGCAGTACCACGCAGCTTTGACTCCACCAGGCAGCGTTGGCTCCACCAGGCAGCTCCGACCCGTTACCCCGTGGGAACCAGGATCGGTGGCATCGGTGGCCGTCGAGGTCCAGCCCGACGTCCCGTGCGGGGTCAAGCTCCAGCCAGCTCCGTGCCTTCCTCTCCCTCCAGCCATCCACCTCCTGCCATTCCTGTCATCATCCCCCGTGTAAGTGTGCTTGTAGTCTGTCTTTTGTCTTGTCCTGGGGTATTAATTAAGACTGCATCGGTAAGCTAAGGTGCACTGTGTCCGCTTCTTCTTCTTCTTCTGTTTTTACTTTATTATCCTTCCTTCTCCTTGGTTCCTTTCATTGTGTAAATAATAGTAATAAATATAGTAGCATTTCCAACCCTTTTGCCTTCGTCTTCCTCTTCTTCACATCCTTGTCGTTTTGGTGATTTCCCAATTGAATACCGGTGGCACGATTTGGCCAACGTTTAAGGAATCGGGTCTAGTCTTGGTAAACGGCTCACGCCGCAGTTCGCTTCGCTCGGCGCAACATCCATTACGCTGCGGCCGTGAGCGGGGGGTGTTCCTTCGCGAACCGGGAAGCGCTGGTATTTAGGTCATAGGACTTGTGGGCCTAAAACCCTACCCAGCGCCGACCGGGCGTGGCGTCATACCCCCGGGACCACGTCGGTCAGTAACAGACGAGGGGCTTAATCCCCCCTCGATAACGGGAACTGAGGCCGACGTCGGGTTCCGTAACAATACATTGAAAGTACACCACCCCCATGCTAGAGACTGCGTTGGGAGGGAAAGGTGGACAATTATAATTGATTGATTAATTGCATAATTAAAATCAATAAAAGATTATCACAAAATATTTTCTCAATCAATTGGCTAATAGGATAACGAAACCACCAGTGATTCATCCGAAGATGTATCTTTCAGAAATTTAATTTTAAAGGTCATTAATAAAAAATTAAATAATTAATTTATTAATCGATGAATAATTCATCGATTAAATGATTAATCAATAAATCAAAAATATCCTTGATAGCCACATCACTTGGTCACTGTCATGTCCAAATATTAGCTTCCCAGCTCAAAAGGTGCCTGAGATATTGCCCAGATGAGGAAAAAAAAAAAAAAATCATTAATGAAAATAAATAAATAATCATCATAAAAAAATTAAATGGTTAATCAATTGGCTCGAAGAACACATAAACCACCATCATTTCATTCGAATCTGTAACTTAAAAAAATTAATTAATTAAGTCATTCATCGAATAATTAAATAATTAATAGATTAATTAATTAATCAATAAATCAAAAATATCCTTTACAGCCAAATCACTTGGTCATTGTCATGTCCAAATATCAGCTTCCTAACTCAAAAGGTGCCTGAGTTAATGGTCAGAAGAGAAAGGAAATTTGATTAATTAAATAAGTACTTAATTAATCGCTAATAATTAAATAAATCCTCAATTAATTGATTAATCAAAAAACAAAAAATACAGTTTTTGACAAAGGACTTGCTCACTATTGTGCCGAAATTCCAGCTTCCTCGCTCAAAGGATGGCTGAGATATCGCCCGGACAAACAAACAAGAAAACAAACAAGTACACATACATTCAAAGTACACTGCCCCCATGCCAAATAATTAAATATCCTACAGCGCGGTATTGCCAGGGCGCCTCCAGCGCCCGGCAATACCGCAGTGCACCTCATAGAGGCTGCATTGGGAGGGAGAGGTGTACGCTAATTGATTGATTAATTGTATAATTAAAATCAATAAAAGATTTTCACAAAATATTTTCTTAATCAATTGGCTAATAGCATAACTAAACCACAAGTGCTTCATCCAAAGATGTATCTTTTAGGAATTTAATTAAATAAGTCATGAATAAAAAATTAAATAATTAATTGATTAATCAATAATTAATCAATTAATCAATAAATAATTAATCGATTAAATGATAAATCAATAAATCAAAAATATCCTTGATAGCCACATCACTTGGTCACTCAACTCCAAATATGAGCTTCCGAGCTCAAAAGGTGCCTGAGATATTGGCCAAATGAGAAAGAAAATAAATAAATGATTAATAATGAAAATAAATAAATAATAATCATTAAAAAATTAAATTATTAATCAATTCAGTCACAGAACACATAAACCACCACCATTTCATCAGAATCTGTAAATGAAATTTTTTTTTTTATTTTAGTAATTAATCGAATAATTAAATAATTAATCGATTAATTGATTAATTGATTGATCAATAAATCAAAAATATCCTTGATAGCCACATCACTTGGTTACTCATGTCCAAATATTAGCTTCCGAGCTCAAAAGGTGCCTGAGATATTGGCCAAATGAGAAAGAAAATAAATAAATGATTAATAATGAAAATAAATAAATAATAATCATAAAAAAATTGAATTATTAATCAATTCGGTCAGAGAACACATAATCCACCACCATTTCATCAGAATGTGTAACTTAAAAAAAAAAACGTTTAGTCATTAATCGAATAATTAAATAATGAATCGATTAATTGATTAATTGATTCATTAATAAATCAAAAATAGCCTTTGCAGCCAAATCACCTGGTCATTGGCATGTCCAAATATCAGCTTCCTAACTCAAAAGGTGCCTGAGTTAATGGTCAGAAGAGAAAGGAAATTTGATTAATTAAATAAGTACTTAATTAATCGCTAATAATTAAATAACTCCTCAATTAATTGATTAATCAAAAAACAAAAAATATGGTTTTTGACAAAGGACTTGCTCACTGTTGTCCCGAAATTTCACCTTCCTATCTCAAAGGATGGCTGAGATATCGCCCGGACAAACAAACAAACAAACAAACAAACAAACAAACAAGAAAGCAAGAAAACAAACAACCAGAGTGAAAACTGAGTCTTCTCTTTCAGCGTGCGTCACTGCCGAGCCCCCTTCGGTGCCCAGCAATGACGATTTGCAATGCCTGGAGATGGCATAGGAAAGGAGCAGTGTACAACAAACAACGAGAGTGAAAACTGAGTCCTCTCTTTCAGCGTGCGTCACTGCCGAGCCCCCTTCGGTGCCCGGCAATGACGATTTGCAATGCCTGGAGACGGCATAGGAAAGGTGCGGTGTACAACAAGACAGAAAACAAACAAACAGAGTGAAAACTGAGTACTCCCTTTCAGCGTGTGTCACTGCCGAGCCCCCTTCGGTGCCCAGCAATGACGATTTGCAATGCCTGGAGATGGCATAAGAAAGGTGCGCTGTACAAAAGAAAACAAGAAAGAAAACAAACAACCAGAGTGAAAACTGAGTACTCCCTTTCAGCGTGCGTCACTGCCGAGCCCCCTACGGTGCCCAGCAATGACGATTTGCAATGCCTGGAGATGGCATAGGAAAGGTGCGGTGTACAACAAGAAAGCAAGAAAACAAACAGAGTGAAAACTGAGTACTCCCTCTCAGCATGCGTCACTGCCGAGCCCCCTTCGGTGCCCGGCAATGACGATTTGCAATGCCTGGAGATGACATAGGAAAGGTGCGGTGTACAACAAGTACAGAAACGTTCAAAGTACACCGCCCCCATGCCAAATAATTAAATATCCTACAGCGCGGCATTGCCGGGGCACCTCAGGTGCCCGGCAATACCAAAGTGCCGCTCATAGAGGCTGCATTGGGAGGGAGAGGTGTACACTAATTGATTGATTAATTGTAGAATTAAAATCAATAAAAGATTATCACAAAATATTTTCTTAATCAATTGGCTAATAGCATAACTAAACCACTCGTGCTTCATCCGAAGATGTATATTTTAGAAATTTAATTAAATAAGTCATTAATAAAAAATTAAATAATTAATTGATTAATCAACAAATAATTAATCGATTAATCAATAAATCAAAAATAAACCACCACCATTTCATCAGAATCTGTAACTGAATTTTTTTTTTTTTAGTAATTAATCGAATAATTAAATATTTAATCGATTAATTGATTTATAGATTAATTAATAAATCAAAAATATCCGAGATAGCCACATCACTTGGTCACTGTCATGTCCAAATATTAGCTTCCCAGCTCAAAAGGTGCCTGAGATATTGGCCAAATGAGAAAGAAAATAAATAAATGATTAATAATGAAAATAAATAAATAATATAATCATTAAAAAATTAAATTATTAATCAATTCGGTCACAGAACACATAAACCACCACCATTTCATCAGAATCTTTAACTGAAATTTTTTTTTTTTTTTTTAGTAATTAATCGAATAATTAAATAATTAATCGATTAATTGATTAATTGATTAATCAACAAGTACAGATACATTCAAAGTACACTGCCCCCATGCCAAATAATGAAATATCCTACAGCGCGGCATTGCCGGGCCGCCTCCGGCGCCCGGCAATACGCAGTGCAGCTCATTGAGGCTGCTTTGGGAGGGAGAGGTGTACACTAATTGATTGATTAATTGTATAATTAAAATCAATAAAAGATTATCACAAAATATTTTCTTAATCAATTGGCTAATAGCATAACTAAACCACTCGTGCTTCATTCGAAGATGTATCTTTTAGAAATTTAATTAAATAAGTCATTAATAAAAAATTAAGTAATTAATTGATTAATCAATAATTAATCAATTAATCAATAAATAATTAATCGATTAAATGATTAATCAATAAATCAAAAACAAGTACACATACATTCAAAGTACACCGCCCCCATGCCAAATAATTAAATATCCTACAGCGCGGCATTGCCGGGGCGCCTCCGGCGCCCAGCAATACCGCAGTGCAGCTCATCGAGGCTGCATTGGGAGGGAGAGGTGTACACTAATTGATTGATTAATTGTATAATTAAAATCAATGAAAGATTATCACAAAATATTTTCTTAATCAATTGGCTAATACCATAACAAAACCACTCGTGCTTCATCCGAAGATGTATCTTTTAGAAATTTAATCAAAGAAGTCATTAATAAAAAATTAAATAATTAATTGATTAATCAATAAGTAATTCATTGATTAATCAATAAATAATGAATCGATTAAATGATTAATCAATAAATCAAAAATATCCTTGATAGCCACATCACTTGGTCACTGCCATGTCCAAATATTAGCTTCCCAGCTCAAAAGGTGCCTGAGATATTGGCCAAATGAGAAAGAAAATAAATAAATGATTAATAATGAAAATAAATAAATAATAATCATTAAAAAATTAAATTATCAATCAATTCGGTCACAGAACACATAAACCACCACCATTTCATCAGAATCTGTAACTGGGGGAAAAAAAAATTTTTGCGTAATTAATCGAATAATTAAATAATTAATCGATACATTGATTAATTGATTAATCAATAAATCAAAAATATCCTTGATAGCCACATCACCTGGTCACTCATGTCCAAATATTAGCTTCTGAGCTCAAAAGGTGCCTGAGATATTGGCCAAATGAGAAAGAAAATAAATAAATGATTAATAATGAAAAAAAAAAAATAATAATCATTAAAAAATTAAATTATTAATCAATTTGGTCAGAGAACACATAAACCACCACCATTTCATCAGAATCTGTAACTTTAAAAAAAAAAACATTTTTGTCATTAATCAAATAATTAAATAATTAATCGATTAATTGATTAATTGATTAATTAATAAATCAAAAATAGTCTTTGCAGCCAAATCACCTGGTCATTGGCATGTCCAAATATCAGCTTCCTAACTCAAAAGGTGCCTGAGTTAATGGTCAGAAGAGAAATGAAATTTAATTAATTAAATAAGTACTTAATTAATCGCTAATAATTAAATAACTCATCAATTAATTGATTAATCAAAAAACAAAAAATACCGTTTTTGACAAAGGACTTGCTCACTATTGTGCCGAAATTTCAGCTTCCTATCTCAAAGGATGGCTGAGATATCGCCCGGACAAACAAACAAACAAACAAGTACACATACATTCAAAGTACACCGCCCCATGCCAAATAATTAAATATGCTGCAGCGCGGCATTGCCGGGGCGCCTCCGGCGCCCGGCAATACCGCAGTGCAGCTCATTAAGGCTGCATTGGGAGGGAGAGGTGTACACTAATTGATTGATTAATTGTATAATTAAAATCAATAAAAGATTATCACAAAATATTTTCATAATCAATTGGCTAATCGCATAACTAAACCACTAGTGCTTCATCCGAAGATGTATCTTTTAGAAATTTAATTAAATAAGTCATTTATAAAAAATTAAATAATTAATTGATTACTCAATAAATAATTAATCGATTAATCAATAAATAATTAATAGATGAAATGATTAATCAATAAATCAAAAATATCCTTGATAGCCACATCACTTGGTCACTCATGTCCAAATATTAGCTTCCCAGCTCAAAAGGTGCCTGAGATATTGGCCAAATGAGAAAGAAAATAAATAAATGATTAATAATGAAAATAAATAAATAATAATCATAAAAAAATTAAATTATTAATCAATTTGGTCAGAGAACACATAAACTACCACTATTTCATCAGAATCTGTAACTTTAAAAAAAAAAATTTTTTTGTCATTAATCGAATAATTAAATAATTAATCGATTAATTGATTAATTAATAAATCAAAAATATCCTTTGCAGCCAAATCACCTGGTCATTGGCATGTCCAAATATCAGCTTCCTAACTCAAAAGGTGCCTGAGTTAATAATGGTCAGAAGAGAAATGAAATTTAATTAATTAAATAAGTACTTAATTAAACGCTAATAATTAAATAACTCCTCAATTAATTGATTAATCAAAAAACAAAAAATACCGTTTTTGACAAAGGACTTGCTCACTATTGTGCCGAAATTTCAGCTTCCTAGCTCAAAGGATGGCTGAGATATCGTCCGGACAACCAAGGAAACAAGAAAACAAACAAGAAACCAGAGTGAAAACTGAGTACTCTCTTTCAGCGTGCGTCACTGCCAAGCCCCCTTCGGTGCCCGGCAATGACGATTTGCAATGCCTGGAGGTGGCATAGGAAAGGAGCGGTGTACAACAAACAAACAAGAAAGAAAGCAAGAAAGTAGGAAAGCAAGAAAACAAACAACCAGAGTGAAAACTGAGTACTCTCTTTCAGCGTGCGTCACTGCCGAGCCCCCTTCGGTGCCCAGCAATGACGATTTGCAATGCCTGGAGATGGCATAGGAAAGGAGCGGTGTACAACAAACAAGAAAGAAAACAAGTGCAGATACATTCAAAGTACACCGCCCCGTTGCCAAATAATTAAATATCCTACAGAGCGGCATTGCCGGGGCGCCTCTGGCGCCCGGCAATACCGCAGTGCAGCTCATAGAGGCTGCTTTGGGAGGGAGAGGTGTACGCTAATTCTTTGATTAATTGTACAATTAAAATCAATAAAAGATTATCATAAATTATTTTCTTAATCAATTGGCTAATAGCATAACTAAACCACTCGTGCTTCATCCGAAGATGTATCTTTTAGAAATTTAATTAAATAAGTCATTAATAAAAAATTAAATAATTAATTGATTCACCAATAAATGATTAATCAATAAATCAAACATATCCTTGATAGCCACATCACTTGGTCACTCATGTCCAAATATTACCTTCTGAGCTCAAAAGGTGCCTGAGATATTGGCCAAATGAGAAAGAAGATAAATAAATGATTAATAATGAAAATAAATAAATAATAATCATAAAAAAATTAAATTATTAATCAATCTGGTCAGAGAACACATAAACCACCACCATTTCATCAGAATCTGTAACTTAAAAAAAAAAATTTTTTGTCATCAATCAAATAATTAAATAATTAATCGATTAATTGATTAATGGATTAATTAATAAATCAAAAATAGCATTTGCAGCCAAATCACCTTGTCATTGGCATGTCCAAATATCAGCTTCCTAACTCAAAAGGTGCCTGAGTTAATGGTCAGAAGAGAAAGGAAATTTGATTAATTAAATAAGTACTTAATTAATCGCTAATAATTAAATAATTCCTCAATTAATTGATTAATCAAAAAACAAAAAATACCGTTTTTGACAACAGACATGCTCACTATTGTGCCGACATTTCAGCTTCCTAGCTCAAAGGATGGCTGAGATATCGCCCGGACAAACAAACAAGAAAGAAAGAAAGAAAGAAAGCAAGAAAACAAACAAACAACCAGAGTGAAAACTGAGTACTCCCTTTCAGCGTGCGTCACTGCCGAGCCCCCTTTGGTGCCCGGCAATGACGATTTGCAATGCCTGGAGATGGCATAGGAAAGGTGCGGTGTACAACAAACAAACAGAGTGAAAACTGAGTACTCCCTTTCAGCGTGCGTCACTGCCGAGCCCCCTTCGGTGCCCAGCAATGACGATTTGCAATGCCTGGAGATGGCATAGAAAAGGTGCGGTGTACAATAAATCAAAAATATCCTTGATAGCCACATCACCTAGTCACTCATGTCCAAATATTAGCTTCTGAGCTCAAAAGGTGCATGAGATATTGGCCAAATGAGAAAGAAAATAAATTAATGATTAATAATGAAAATAAATAAATAATAATCATAAAAAAATTAAATTATTAATCAATTCGGTCAGATAACATAAACCACCACCATTTCATCAGAATCGAACTTTAAAAAAAAAATTTTTTTTAGTCATCAATCGAATAATTAAATAATTAATCGATTAATTGATTAATTGATTAATTCATAAATCAAAAATAGCCTTTGCAGCCAAATTACCTGGTCATTGGCATGTCCAAATACCAGCTTCCCAACTCAAAAGGTGCCTGAGTTAATGGTCAGAAGAGAAAGGAAATTTGATTAATTAAATAAGTACTTAATTAATCGCTAATAATTAAATAACTCCTCAATTAATTGATTATTCAAAAAACAAAAAAATACCGTTTTTGACAAAGGACTTGCTCACTATTGTGCCGAAATTTCAGCTTCCTCGCTCAAAGGATGGCTGAGATATCGTCAGGACAAACAAACAAGAAAACAAGAAAGACAAGTCCAGATACATTCAAAGTACACCGCACCCATGCCAAATAATTAAATATCCTACAGCGTGGCATTGCCGGGCGCCGGAGTGCAGCTCATAGAGGCTGCATTGGAAGGGAGAGGTGTACACTAATTGATTGATTAATTCTGTAATTAAAATCAATAAAAGATTATCACAAAATATTTTCTTAATCAATTGGCTAATAGCATAACTAAACCACTAGTACTTCATCCGAAGATGTATCTTTTAGAAATTAAATTAAATAAGTCATTAATAAAAAATTAAATAATTAATTGATTAATCAGTAAATAATTAATCGATTAATCAATAAATAATTAATCGATTAAATGATTAATCAATAAATCAAAAATATCCTTGATAGCCACATCACTTGGTCACTGTCATGTCCAAATATTAGCTTCCCAGCTCAAAAGGTGCCTGAGATATTGGCCAAATGAGAAAGAAAATAAATAAATGATTAATAATGAAAATAAATAAATAATAATCATTAAAAAATTAAATTATTAATCAATTCGGTCACAGAACACATAAACCACCACCATTTCATCAGAATCTTTAACTGAATTTTTTTTTAAATAGTAGTTAATCGAATAATTAAATAATTAATCGATTAATTGATTAATTGATTAATCAATAAATCAAAAATATCCTTGATAGCCACATCACTTGGTCACTCATGTCAAAATATTAGCTTCCGAGCTCAAAAGGTGCCTGAGATATTGGCCAAATAAGAAAGAAAATAAATAAATGATTAATAATGAAAATAAATAAATAATAATCATAAAAAATTAAATTATTAAACAATTCGGTCAGAGAACACATAAACCACCACCATTTCATCAGAATCTGTAACTTTAAAAAAAGAAGTTTTTAGTCATTAATCAAATAATTAAATAATTATTCGATTAATTGATTAATTGATTAATTAATAAATCAAAAATAGCCTTTGCAGCCAAATCACCTGGTCATTGGCATGTCCAAATATCAGCTTCCTAACTCAAAAGGTGCCTGAGTTAATGGTCAGAAGAGAAAGGAAATTTGATTAATTAAATAAGTACTTAATTAATCGCTAATAATTAAATAACTCCTCAATTAATTGATTAATCAAAAAACAAAAAATACCGTTTTTGACAAAGGACTTGCTCACTACTGTGCCGAAATTTCAGCTTCCTAAGCTCAAAGGATGGCTGAGATATGGTCCGGACAAACAAACAAGAAAACAACCAGAGTGAAAACTGAGTACTCCCTTTCAGCGTGCGTCACTGCCGAGCCCCCTTCGGTGCCCGGCAATGACGTTTTGCAATGCCTGGAGATGGCATAGGAAAGGTGCCGTGTTCAACAAGAAACCAGAGTGAAAACTGAGTACTCCCTTTCAGCGTGCATCATTGCCGAGCCCCTTCGGTGCCCGGCAATGACGTTATGCAGCGCCTGGAGATGGCATAGGAAAGGTGTGGTGTACAATATTGCAATTGAAACAACAACATATCCTGATGACCTAGTAACTAGCAGTTGTTGAACAAGGACAGGAACCTCACTGGTTAGAGAGTGCAGTCACACCTGTCTGATGTCCTCTCCCACGTATTCGATGACCATCTCGTCCGCAGCAATGGGCTCGAGTGCAAAAAGGCCCCAGTCGTGGATGCCGCTCTTTGTGAACTTTAACTTCTTTTTACGGAACTGTAGGATGGCATCAATATGGCATGGAACATAATGAGACATTGGATCAGAGGTCAAAGGTTATGTGAATGCAAATATAAATGTAGGTAAAGTAAGTTTTGTAGTTTGTTTTGTATTTGAGGCCACAGTTGTGGAGTCTTCCAGCTGCGATGAAAAACACCACCAGCTAGCAAAGGGGGCTAAGGTCGCATCACATGTGTAAATGTTGTCGTAGCAACGCCGACAACTATAAACAATCCGATAAAAAAAAAGAATCATTACAACACCGACAGCCAACAACAATGAGAACCAACAACAATGAGGGCCAACAAAGAGAGCCAACAACAAGCGCTAACAACAATGAGAGCTAGTAACAACGAGAGCAAACGAGAGCGAACAACAGAGAGCGAACAACAGAAAGCCAACAATTAGAGCCAAAAACGAGAGCCAAAATCGAGAGCCAACAACAATGAGAACCAACAACAATGAGAGCCAACAACACTGAGAGCCAACAATGAGAACCAACAATGAGAACCAACAACAATGAGAGCCAACAACAACAAGAGCCAACAACAATGAGAACCAACATCACCGAGAGCCAACAATGAGAGCCAACATTGAAAGCCAACAACAATGAGAGCCAACAACAAGAACCAACAACAATGAGAGCCAACAACAACTAGAGCCAACATCAACGAGAGCCAACAACGAGAGCCAACAACAATGAGAGCTAACAATGAGAGCCAACACACAGAGAGCACACAACGAGAGCCAACAACACAGAGAGCCAACAACAATGAGAGCCAACAATGAGAGCAAACATTGAGAGCCAACAACAATAACCAACAACAATGACAGCTAACAACAACGAGAGCCAACACACAGAGATCAAACACAGAGAGCCAACAACACAGAGCCAACAACACAGAGCCAACAACACAGAGCCAACAACAATGAGGACCAACAACAATGAGAGCCAACAACACTGAGAGCCAACAATGAGAACCAACAATGAGAACCAACAACAATGAGAGCCAACAACAACAAGAGCCAACAACAATGAAAACCAACATCACCGAGAGCCAACAATGAGAGCCAACAATGAGAGCCAACATTGAAAGCCAACAACAATGAGAGCAAACAACAATGAGAGCCAACAACAAGAACCAACAACAATGAGAGCCAACAACAACTAGAGCCACCATCACCAAGAGCCAACAACGAGAGCCAACAACAATGATAGCCAACAACAATGATAGCCAACAACAACGAACAACAATGAGAGCTAACGACGAGAGCCAACACACAGAGAACAAACAACGAGAGCCAACAACACAGAGAGCCAACAACAATGAGAGCCAACAATGAGAGCAAACATTGAGAGCCAAAAACAATAACCAACAACAATGACAGCTAACAACAACGAGAGCCAACACACAGAGATCAAACACGGAGAGCCAACAACACAGAGCCAACAACATTGAGAACCAACAACAATGAGAGCCAACAACAAGGAGAGCCAACAACACCGAGAGCCAACAATGAGAACCAACAACAATGAGAACCAACAACAATGAGAACCAACATCACCGAGAGCGAACAATGAGAGCCAACAACAACGAGAGCCAACAACACTGAGAGCCAACAATGTGAAACAACAACAATGAGAACCAACAACAATGAGAACCAACAACAATGACAGCCAACAACAACGAGAGCCAACAATGAGAACCAACAACAATGAGAACCAACAACAATGAGAACCAACATCACCGAGAGCCAACAACGAGAGCTAACATTGAGAGTAAACAACAATGATAGCCAACAACAACAACCAACAACAATGAGACAACACACAGAGAGCAAACAACGAGAGCCAACATTGAGAGCCAACACACAGAGCCAACAACAGCGAGAGCTAAAAACAACGAGAGCCAACAACAACAATAGCTAAAAACAATGAGAGCCGACACACAGAGAGCAAACAACGAGAGCCAACAACAACGAGAGCCAATAACGTGAGCCAACACACAGAGAACAAACAATGAGAGCCAACAACAATGAGAGCCAACAACAATGAGAGCTAACAACAACGAGAGCCAACAACAACGAGAGCTAACAACAACGAGAGCTAACAACAACTAGAGCCAACACACAGAGAGCAAACGAGAGCTAACAACAATGAGAGCCAACACACAGAGAGCAAACAAGGAGAGCCAACAACAATGAGAGCTAAAAACAACAAGAGCCAGCACACAGAGAGCAAACAACGAGAGCCAACAACAATGAGAGCTAACGGACAATGAGAGCTAACAACAACGAGAGCTAACAACAACGATAGCCAACACACAGAGAGCAAACAACGAGAGCCAACAACAACGAGAGCTAAAAACAACGAGAGCTAAACACAACAAGAGCCAACACACAGAGAGAAAACAATGAGAGCCAACAACAATGAGAGCTAACGACAGCCAACACACAGAGAGCAAACAACAAGAGCAAACAACAATGAGAGCTAACAACAATGAGAGCGAACAACGAGAGCCAACACACAGAGAGCAAATAACAAGAGCCAACAACAATGAGAGCTAAAAACAATGAGATCCAACACACAGAGAGCAAACAACGAGAGCCAACAACAACGAGAGCTAAAAACAACGGGAGCCAACAACAATGAGAGCTAACAACGAGAGCCAACACACAGAGAGCAAACAACGAGAGCTAACAACAACGAGAGCGAACAACAACGAGAGCCAACACACAGAGAGCAAACAAGAGCCAACAACGAGAGCTAAAAACAACAAGAGCCAACACACAGAGAGCAAACAATGAGGGCCAACAACAATGAGAGCTAACAACGAGAGCCAACACACAGAGAGCAAACAACGAGAGTGAACAACACAGAGAGCTAACAACACAGAGAGCTAACAACAAAGAGAGCCAACAACAACGAGAACCAACACACAGAGAGCAAATAACGAGAGCCAACAACAATGATAGCTAAAAACAATGAGAGCGAACAACAACGAGAGCCAACACACAGAGAGCAAACAACGAGAGCCAACAACAACGAGAGCTAAAAACAACGAGAGCTAAACACAACAAGAGCCAACACACAGAGAGAAAACAATGAGAGCCAACAACAATGAGAGCTAACGACAGCCAACACACAGAGAGCAAACAACGAGAGCCAACAACAATGATAGCTAAAAACAATGAGAGCGAACAACAACGAGAGCCAACACACAGAGAGCAAACAACGAGAGCCAACAACAACGAGAGCTAAAAACAACAAGAGCAAATACACAGAGAGCAAACAATGAGAGCCAACAATGAGAGCTAACAATGAGAGCCAACACACAGAGAGCAAACAACGAGAGCGAACAACACAGAGAGCTAACAACAACGAGAGCCAACAACGAGAGCTAACGACGAGAGCCAACACACAGAGAGAAAACAATGAGAGCTAACAACAACGAGAGTCAACAACAACGAGAACCAACACACAGAGAGCAAACAATGAGAGCCCACAACGAGAGCTAAAAACAATGAGAGCCAACACACAGAGAGCTAACAACGAGAGCCAACAACAATAGCTAAAAACAACAAGAGCCAACACACAGAGCAAACAATGAGAGCCAACAACAATGAGAGCAAACAACACAGAGAGCTAACAACAACGAGAGCTAACAACAATGAGAGCCAACAAACAGAGAGCAAACAATGAGAGCCAACAACAATGAGAACCAACAATGGAGCTAACGAGAGCCAACACACAGAGAGCAAACAACGAGAGCTAACAACAACGAGAGCTAACAACAATGAGAGCAAACACACAGAGAGCCAACAACAAGAGCCAACAACAATGAGAGCTAACAATGAGAGCCAACACACAGACAAAAAACAACGAGAGCTAACAACAACGAGAGCAAACAACGAGAGCTAACAACAACGAGAGCTAACAACAATGAGAGCAAACACACAGAGAGCAAACAACAATGAGAGCCAACAACAATGAGAGCTAACAACGAGAGCCAACACACAGACAAAAAACAACGAGAGCTAACAACAACGAGAGCTAACAACAACGAGAGCTAACAACAACGAGAGCTAACAACAACGAGAGCCAACACACAGAGAGCAAACAACGAGAGCCAAAAACAACGAGAGCTAAAAACAACAAGAGCCAACACAGAGAGCAAACAACGAGAGCGAACAACACAGAGAGTTAACAACATCGAGAGCCAACAACAACGAGAACCACATTGAGGTGCCAGAGTCACGATTATTTTAGACTTCACAAACGGACACCTGTTGGATAATAGAGCTTTAATAATGAACAAATCAAAGTTGGCAGCTTACACTTTTATAACAGGTATTGTGTAAAACGAAGACCTCAATCAAATCACATTTCATCCTCAAGTATCGGTCCACGTGCAACTTCGCACCTTTAGCTGGTTGAACTTGAAAAGGTCACTGTCTGCGTGCCCTCCGGCCCCAAAGGAAGCGAGGAGACGACGTTGCTCGGAGCGACGCTCCGAACCTGCTCGAGTTGACGCCGAAGGTTGCGCCGGGATGCTCATTCCCTGTGCAGGGAGGACAGAAAAGGGAGGGACGGTACCTGTGCCGTCACCTGGAAAATCAAATACCGTTTACCGTGGAAATAACTAAAACTAAAAGGGCGAAGTGCGATATCGAGGACAAATGCGCAAGGAGCGCACGCCTCGTACCGCTAACGTGCTCACCTGCGTGTCCACAGGTATCTGCTCGTCGAGCGCCACGAGACGCTGGGTGCGGTACCTGGCCTTCTCACGCACACTCAGCTTGTAGTAACCCTCACTCCGCGCACACCCCGTCGCGTGCTCTCGCAGCCCGTCACTGGTCACACGTTTCCGACGTGCGCGCGTCCTCCCCACACGGGGGATGTAGGTGGGTGCGGTGTTGTAAAGGACACCTCAAACTCCCTTTCAGGTCGGCACCCCCAACATACAGCAGACCAATCCCCATTAACATGTCCAAACCGGGATGTTGTGCACGCTTTGGCCACAAAGGACAGGTGTGCATAGAAAGCAAAAGATGTACAACTTACATGTTATCAGATGTGAAAGTGGTTTAAAATGCTCGTGCTGCTTATGGTATAACATTCGATACGATTCGGGACAGCAGGTTGCCACTACAGGTGATGTGAAATCGAAAAGGATACCGCCTCCACTACAGGTGATGTGAAAAATATTACCGCCTCACTTTACAACAAAATAATGGTAAACTTAAACACTTTCTTGAGCTCATTATATATTATTGTGCATTACCATTTCATCAACAAACAATTTGAAAACTTCATTCAATTTGTCAAAGGTGTAGTCGAGCATTAGGTACATGGTTCTTGGTTTGTATGCGGCACAAAGCTGCGGGGTGGCATCACGGGCTGATGACGCGGCTGGGCCCCTGATGTAACGCCCTCTGCTGGTTTGGGCAGGAATATGTTCAGGGTGCCGGCGATAGGTCGCCTTCTCTTCGCGAAGGGCACCATGGGGTCTTTAACGTCCACCAACTAATGCAGACAGACAGGATGCCCGTTTAACGTCCACAAACTAATGCAGACAGACAGGATACCCGTTTAACATCCACCAACGAATGCAGACAGACAGGATGCCCGTTTAACATCAACCAACTAATGCAGACAGACAGGATGCCCGTTTAACATCAACCAACAAATGCAGACAGACAGGATGCCCGTTTAACATCCACCAACTAATGCAGACAGACAGGATGCCCGTTTAACATCCACAAACTAATGCAGACAGACAGGCTGCCCGTTTAACGTCCACCAACTAATGCAGACAGACAGGATGCCCGTTTAACATCCACCCACTAATGCAGACAGACAGGACGTCCGTTTAACGTCCACCAACTAATGCAGACAGACAGGATGCCCGTTTAACGTCCACCAACTAATGCAGACAGACAGGATGCCCGTTTAACGTCCACCAACTAATGCAGACAGACAGGATGCCCGTTTAACATCCACCAACTAATGCAGACAGACAGGATGCCCGTTTAACATCCACCAACTAATGCAGACAGACAGGACGTCCGTTTAACATCCACCAACTAATGCAGACAGACAGGATGCCCGTTTAACGTACACCAACTAATGCAGACAGACAGGATGCCCGTTTAACATCCACCAACTAATGCAGACAGACAGGACGTCCGTTTAACATCCACCAACTAATGCAGACAGACAGGATGCCCGTTTAACGTACACCAACTAATGCAGAGAGACAGGATGCCCGTTTAACGTACACCAACTAATGCAGACAGACAGGATGCCCGTTTAACGTCCACAAACTAATGCAGACAGACAGGATGCCCGTTTAACGTCCACAAACTAATGCAGACAGACAGGATGCCCGTTTAACATCCACCAACTAATGCAGACAGACAGGACGTCCGTTGAACGTCCACCAACTAATGCAGACAGACAGGATGCCCGTTTAACATCCACCAACTAATGCAGACAGACAGGATGCCCGTTTAACGTCCACCAACTAATGCAGACAGACAGGATGCCCGTTTAACATCCACCAACGAATGCAGACAGACAGTATGCTCGTTTAACATCCACCAACTAATGCAGACAGACAGTATGCTCGTTTAACATCCACCAACTAATGCAGACAGACAGGATGTCCGTTTAACGTCCACCGACTAATGCCCACAGACAGAATGCCCGTTTAACGTCCACCAACTAATGCAGACAGACAGGATGCCCGTTTAACATCCACCACCTAATGCAGACAGACAGGGTGCCCGATTAACATCCACCAACTAATGCAGACAGACAGTATGCCTGATTAACATCCACCAACTAATGCAGACAGACAGTATGCCCGTTTAACATCCACCAACTAATGCAGACAGACAGGATGCCCGTTTAACGTACACCAACTAAAGCAAACAGACAGGATGCCCGTTTAACATCCACCAACTAATGCAGACAGACAGGATGCCCGTTTAACGTCCACCAACTAATGCAGACAGACAGGATGCCCGTTTAACATCCACCAACTAATGCAGACAGGCAGGATGCCCGTTTAACGTCCACCAACCAATGCAGACAAACACAACGCCGGTTTAACATCCACCAACTAACGCAGACAGACAGGATGCCCCGTTTAAGTCCATCAACTAATGCAGACAGACAGGATGCCCGTTTAACGTCCACCAACTAATGCAGACAGACAGGATTTGTATACAAGATCGAGGCTCGTGAAAGAGCGAACATTAATCACACAGAAAGACAAACAGACACATAAAACAAATAACATCGGGAGCGGAAGACAAGATGGGGAGAGAGGGGGAAGGACACAAACACAACATTTGAGAGCAGGGACCGAGAGACATGGAGACATCGAGAGAACTGTGGGAGGGAGAGGGCTTTGGGGGGAGGCATGGGAAGGGAGGGGGTGGGAGAGGTATAAAACATATGGACACTGCCAGGACTTCCAGGAAAGAAGTTGGAATTTCAAACAAGGTGGATCTGGGGTGAATTAGTGGGGGTAGAAAAGATCAAGGTTTTGGATGGGGGAAGATAAGAGATGGTGGTGAACAGCTGTTTTAAAGACCTGGAGGGAGGAGTGCGATTGAAGTGAGTGTGGGAGTTTGTTCCAGAGGCGGGAGAAAAGAGGAATGAAAGAGTGAAGGTGAGCAGAGAGCCGAGATTTCGGCAGTTTAACCATCAGAGGGTGGCTGGCAGATCTTGTGCGACCTGTAGGAATATTTGGGGGACAGAGCACAGAGAGAGCTGGGGGAGCAAGTCCGGAGAGGAGTCGGTAGAAGACAGAAAGACCACCTACCTGCCTGCGGTGAGTGAGTGAAAGGCCCTCAGAGATAGCTTCATCGCGGGAGATTCCAATGATTCTGAAAGCTTTGGATTCAACAGCGTGAAGCCGAGCCAGGTGTGAGGCAGGAGCACCGGCCCATAGGGGAGAACAGTATTCCATTGAGCTGCGGATGAAAGCCTTGTATGTGGTGAGGAGCTCAGGTGTGCCTAGGAAGGACTTCGCACAACGGAGGATGCCCAGTCGGCGACTAGCTTTGGAGGCCAGCTTGGAAATGTGGTTTTCCCAAGAAAGATCATGGCAGATAGTGAGACCCAAAAGCTTGAGCGACAGAACTTCTTGGAGAGGATTGTTGAGAAAGTAGATGGGAGGGTTGTCCAGTCGATCTTTTCGGAGAGACATAGTAAGAGTGTGAGATTTGTCAGGATTGAAAGACATGTTCCACTTGTTTGACCAGTCTGTGATTTTGTCCAGGTCTTCAGAGAGTGGGGAGGCTGCAGACTGCCGATCTGAGGGAAGAGGAATGGAGCGGCAGAGAGTGGAGTCATCAGCAAAGAGATAGAGAGGATTTTCCAGAGAGTCGGAGAGATCATTGATAAAGACCAGAAAAAGCACAGGGCCCAGCACACTGCCATGGGGAACTCCAGCCTGAACAGGAAGGGGAGATGAGAGAAATCCATTCAGGGCCACACGTTGACTACGACCAGAGAGGAAGTCCGCAAGCCATGCATGGAGATTTCCATGGATACCATAGGAGGAGAGTTTGGTGAGCAGAGCTGGGTGCCAGACCGTATCGAAGGCACGTGATATGTCAAGGGAGACAGCTCTGATTTCCTGTTTGGCATTGAGGACCTCCATCCATTGTTGAGACAGCAGAAGCAGCATGTCCAGAGTAGAGTGACCTGGTCTGAAACCAAATTGATGATCAGAGATCAAGCCATTGGAGAAGAGGAAAGATTTCATATCCGAAGCAATGATGGATTCCATGACTTTGCTGATAATTGGGAGCAGGCTGATTGGTCTGTAGTTGCAAGGATCTGTTTTTGCACCTTTTTTGTGTAAAGCGGTAATGTTTGCTGATTTCCAGGATGCTGGCAGATGACCTTGAGCAAAAGATAGGGTGAAAAGAACAGAGAGAGGGTGAGATAGAGCGGCAGAGCAGGATTTTAGGACCCGTGGGCTGATGCCATCTGGTCCAGTTGCAGAATCAGAGTCGAGGTTTGACAAAAACTCCTCCACCTTGTCAGGAGAGAAGGACACAGAGTCCAGGAGCAGTTGGGTTCGACTGGGAAGGGTGGGAACAGAGAGAGATGGGTTTGGGACTAAGGATTTTGAGGCAAACACAGAGTTGAGGCATTCGGCTTTGTCACGTGCGATGTCAACTGTGTGGCCATTTGAGGTAAGGGAGGGGATGGAGGGGGAACAAACACCAGAAACGGATTTGACCAGACGCCACCAGGATTTGGAGGAAGGAGACAGGTTTGAGAGTTCATTCTTGAGTGAGGAGAGATAGTGCTTCCTGGCACTCCTGAGGGTAGACACACACTTGTTCCGAGCTTGGTGGAAGGAACTGAGATTGCCTTCAGTTGGATTTGCCTTCCAAGAGGCAAAGGCAAGTTGTTTCAGGGCAACTGCCTCACCACAAGATTCAGTGTACCATGGACGGGAGGAAGGGTAAGACAACTGAAGGCGAGATGGGATAAATCTGTGCATGAGAGAGATCAGTTTGCTTTGGAAGAATTGATGTCAGAGGCAGTGGAGATGGGAGACCAATCCAGACGATTGATGGCTGCTTGAAGACCGTCCCAGTCGGCCTGAGTGAAATGCCAGACACGTCGACGCTGAGGAGGCTCTCTGAGAATGGCCAGACAGATGTCCACTTTGACAAGCACATGATCAGAAGAACCGATTGGAGCAGAAGAAGAGCAGCAGACATTAGCAGGGAAGTTTGTCATAACCAAGTCTAGAAGAGAAGATACTCCATTGGCTGAGATCCGGGTCGGGAAATTGACAGATTGTGTCAATCCCAGTGAGTCACAAAAGTCCTTTGCTGAGGTGCCATGACTGGTGAGAGAGGAACCCACACCCAACCAGGTGGCATGATGACAGTTGAAGTCACCACATATGAGGAAGAGAGAGTTGGGATGAGTGGATAGAAGTTGGTCCATGTTGTCAGACAGTGAAATGTAGATGGAGTCATCACTGTTTGGGGGACGGTACAGAACACATATGAACAAAAGGTGGGAGCGGAGAGGAAGCCGTAGCCAGAGGTACTCCTGGGGGGTGAGGAGGAGAGAGGGCAGTGCAAGGAGAGTGAGGAAGAGAGTTTTTTATAAAGATAGCCACCCCACCACCAGGCCGAGGCTCAGGTCTATCATACCGGAGGAGGGAGTAACCAGGAAGAGATATTACGGAATCAGAGACATCTTGAAGGAGGAAAGTCTCTGTTAAGCAGATCAAGTCTGGATTGTCAGAAGCAACCTGTATGGAGAGATCAGTCAGGTTTGAGCGAAGGCCCCGGATGTTTGAGGTCCATACCAAACTCCGCAAGCCGTTCGCTTTGGACCAAACCATTTCATGTAAATAGAGGGGGGGGATTGTCACCGTACTCGCAAGCCGTTCGCTTTGGACCAAACCATTTCATGTAAATAGAGGGGGGGGATTGTCACCGTACTCGCAAGCCGTTCGCTTTGGATCAAACCATTTCATGTAAATAGAGGGGGGGGATATAATTTTAGATATATATATAGTACGGGCATGCCCTAGTACCTTTAATGAAGAGAGAGGGGGAGCATCGGGTACAGGACAGGGGAGGGGAGGAGTAGGGTAAGATGAAGGATGAGAGGGGAAGGTAGGGAGAGCAGTTGATAGTGTGTCAGAGATTGCAGAAGAGTTCCAAGAAAGGGAAGGGTGAGGAGGATGAAAGGTTTGATGGTGAAGGGATGAGGCACAGTGAGGGGTTGTTTGAGGGGGGCAGAGGAAAGTAGAAGGTTGGGGGGGTGGAGGTATGAGATAGAAGGGAGACGAAGTGGGGAGGAGGCAGCTTTGAGGAGGAGGGGGGAGGGAGAATTGGAGAGGAAAGGTATGGGGGGAGATTTGAATGGGAGGGGTTGGGGGGGAGTTTTGAAGGGGAGGAGTGAGGGGGGAGTTTAGGAGGGGAGGGGCAAGGGGGGAGTTTAGGAGGGAAGGGCAAGGGGGGAGTTCAGGAGTGGAGGGGCAAGGGGGGGGATTTGGAGGGGAGGGGCAAGGGGGGAGTTTAGGAGGGGAAGGGCAAGGGGGGAGTTCAGGAGTGGAGGGGCAAGGGGGGAGTTTAAGAGTGGAGGGGCAAGGGGGGAGTTTAGGAGTGTAGGTGCAAGGGGGGGGATTTGGATGGGAGGGGCAAGAGGGGAGTTTAGAAAGTGGATGATTAATGAAAGACGAACATTGAAAACAAATTGGGTTTGTTGTGATTTTCAAGTTAGCAATCCGATTCAGAACGATGGAGGAGGGATGGAATGAATGTGAATTTAGACCATGTAGTGAGGGAGACGTATAAGATATTGAATTTCTTTTTTTTGAAGTGGAATGAGTTGGAGAGGAAATTGAGAAAAGCCTTTTAAATAGGAAGAAAAACAGCGTGTTGTAAAATACCACTGAGTAAAACACTGAAGGGGAAAGGTTAAACATATTTAAATAATATTTAAACAGAACCGTGAACAATCTTATATGCACAAAATACCAACGGGGGGAGAGCCGAGAGGGACCACCATGAGTCACGTGAACAGGGCAAACGGTGGATGGCAAGGAGATAATGGGGGCGTGGCGAACAGCACACCTGGACAGAAAATACAGGATGAGACAACAGTACACGTGGAGAAAGGAAAATAAATGTTTTTTGGGGTTTTTTTGTTTTTTTGGGGGGGGTGGTGGGGGGGGGGGGGGATTTAGAACATTAGACAGAGTATTATGTTCGGGGTAGAAGGGAAAAAACTAAGAGCCAAGCAAAACACGCTTAAGTTAACAAACACCGACGGGGGTACAACTACAAGGCCGCACACGAGGAGCAGAACACGATTAATTAATTACGAGTTACAGGAAATTCAAACCAAAACTAACTACAATCAAACAATAACGCATGGACGATAAAATAACGAGTTGAAATTTGACAATCTATCTGGGGAAATGGGGGAGAAACACGTGGTCGAAGAACGAACGAACGAATAAAAATGAATAAACGAATGAGAACAGAGAAGGAAATGTTTTTTTTGTTTTTTTTGAGTTGAGATTTACATAAGGAAGTAGGCTATGGGGTGAAAAGACTGGGAAAACAGAGAACGAAAGTTATTGGATCACAAACGACGGACCGCTGAGAGAAAAACAAAGCCTCAAGGTTGTACAGTGTGCACTGTACAAGGCCTCAAGACACGACACGAATTAACACGATTTTCAATACAGGTATGATAGATTTGCACCGAAAATCTTCGTCGGGAGACAATATATACACCATAAAATAAATACAGTTATAACGAAAATACAAATGGGAACAATTACTTAACTTCGATTTCGATGAGAAGCGTGGAGAGCTGAGAATAAACGAACCCTCGCCAGCAAGACCGGAAACGGAAGTCAACAGACAGGATGCCCGTTTAACGTCCACCAATTAATGCAGACAGACAGGATGCCCGTTTAACGTCCACCAACTAATGCAGACAGACAGGATGTATGTTTAACATCCACCAACTAATGCAGACAGACAGGATGCCCGTTTAACGTCCACCAACTAATGCAGACAAACAGGATTCCCGTTTAACATCCACCAACTAACGCAGACAGACAGGATGCCCCATTTAACGTCCACCAACTAATGCCCACAGACAGGATGCCCGTTTAACGCCACCAACTAATACAGACAGACAGGATGCCCATTTAACATCCACCAACTAATGCAGACAGACAGGATGCCCGTTTAACGTCCACCAACTAATGCCCACAGACAGGATGCCTGTTTAACGCCACCAACTAATGCAGACAGGCAGGATGCCCGTTTGACGTCCACCAACTAATGCAGACAGAAGGGACGGCCAGCTGAACCACCACCAACTAATGCAGACAGACAGGATGCCCGTTTAACGTCCACCAACGAATGCCCACAGACAGGATGCCCGTTTAACGTCCACCAACAAATGCCCACAGACAGGATGCCCGTTTAACATCCACCAACTAAAACAGACAGACGGTATGCCCGTTTAACATCCACCAACTAATGCAGACAGGCAGGATGCCCGTTTAACGTCCACCAACTAATGCAGACAGACAGGATGCCCGTTTAACGTCCACCAACTCATGCCCACAGACAGGATGCCCGTTTAACGTCCACCAATTAATCCAGACAGACAGGATGCCCGTTTAACTTCCACCAACTAATGCAGACAGATAGGATGCACGTTTAACATCCACCAACTAATGCAGACAGACAGGATGCCCGTTTAATGTCCACCAACTAATGCAGACAGACAGGATGCCCGTTTAACATCCACCAACAAATGCAGCCAGACAGGATGCCCCGTTTAACGTCCATCAACTAATTCAGACAGACAGGATGCCCGTTTACCGTCCACCAGTTAATGGAGACAGACAGGATGCCCGTTTAACATCCACCAACTAATGCAGACAGACAGGATGCCCGTTTAACAGCCACCAACTAATGCAGACAGACAGGATGCCCGTTTACCGTCCACCAATTAATGCAGACAGACAGGATGCCCGTTTAACATCCACCAAGTAATGCAGACAGGCAGGATGCCCGTTTAACATCCACCAACTAATGCAGACAGACAAGATGCCCGTTTAACATCCACCAACTAATGCAGACAGACAGGATGCCCGTTTAACATCCACCAACTAATGCAGACAGACAGGATGCCCATTTAACATCCACCAACTAATGCAGACAGACAGGATGCCCGTTTAACATCCACCAACTAATGCAGACAGACAGGATGCCCGTTTAACATCCACCAACTAATGCAGACAGACAGGATGCCCGTTTAACGTCCACCAACTAATGCAGACAGAAAGGATGCCCGTTTAACGTCCATCCGAGGGACGGCACACACATTGATGAAACACCAGGATGACAGTTTATAGCTGGGTCGGTGGTATGTAATAAGAGGTCGTGAGTGCACAAACGGGAAGGTGTGCAGGTGAACCAACTGGGACGAATGACAGTTGTATAATAGAAAGTTGGTCGAACACCCCAAACTTCGCGCAGTCTTGGGATAAATATAATAACTTAAACAAGAGTAAAAATACAGTACGACATGGGCGGGGTCTACGTGCGGCAAATTTGATTGGCCGAGATGATGTAAAACGCCATACGATTTGTCCAAGTACTGCGAACCAGAAGGTTTTTGAAATTGCCAAAAATGTGATTTGTGTTCTACCGTGTTGAAGTATATCATTCAATTTCAATGTTCAATTGAAATAAAGTAAACATTTTAAAGACTGGAGAAAAAAAATTCCGAACTTTACCGCAGTTGATGCAGCGCCTTTTACAACACCTCATTTAACATGATACATGAGTTGTTCATGTGTGTTGGTTGTGTCCTTTATACTATCCTTAAAACAGTAGGTTTCCTGTTTGGAATGTTTTCGATTTTGTTTGACTGCCGAACAGACAGTAGATTTGAAACATTCTCTCACACTCACTTTGAGAACACACATTCTCACTTTGCAAACTGCTCTCTCTCATGCACAGATTTATCCCATCTCGTCTTCAGTTGTCTTACCCTTCCTCACGTCCATGGTACACTGAATCTTGTGGTTAGGCAGTTGCCCTGAAACAACTTGCCTTTGCCTCTTGGAAGGCTAATCCAACTGAAGGCAATCTCAGTTCCTTCCACCAAACTCTGCGCAAGTGTGTCTTTACCCTCAGGAGTGCCGGGAATCACTATCTCTCCACACTCTCTCTATCTCACTATCTCTTGAAAATCCTCTCTATCTCTTTGCTGATGACTGCACCCTCTGTCGCTCCATTCCTCATCCCTCAGATCGGCAGTCTGCAGCCTCCTCACTCTCTGCAGACCTGGACAAAATCACAGACTGGGCAAACAAGTGGAACATGTCTTTCAATCCTGACAAATCTCACACTCTTACGATGTCTCTCCGAAAAGACCAACTGGACAACCCTCCCATCCACTTTCTGAATAATCCTCTCCAAGAAGTTCTGTCACTCAAGCTTTTGGGTCTCAAGATCTGCCATGATCTTTCCTGGGAAAACCACATTTCAAATCTGGCCTCCAAAGCCAGTCGCCGAGTGGGCATCCTCCGTCGTCGTACGAAGTCCTTCCTTGGTACACCTGAGCTCCTCACCACTTACAAGGCTTTCATCCGCAGCTCTATGGAATACTGCTCTCCCCTCTGGTCTGGTGCTCCTGCCTCACACCTAGCTCGTCTTCACGCTGTTGAAACCAAAGCGTTCAGAATCATTGGAATCTCCCGTGACGAAGCTCCCTCTGAGGGCCTTTCACTTACTCACCGCAGGCAGGTTGGTGGTCTTTCCGTCTTCTACCGACTCCTCTCCGGCCTTTCCCCCCAGCTCTCTCTGGGCTCTGTCCCCCAAATATTCCTACAGGTCGCACAAGATCTGCCTGCAACCCTCTTATGATTAAACTGCCAAAATCAAGACTCTCTGCTCACCTTCACTCCTTCATTCCTCTTTTCTCCCGCCTCTGGAACAAACTCCCTCACTCTCTTCAATCCCACTCCTCCCTCCAGGTCTTTAAAACAGCTGTTCACCACCATCTCTTATCTTCCCCCATCCAAAACCTTGATCTTTTCTACCCCCGCTAATTTCACCCAAAATCCTACACTTTTTTTTTTGAAATACCAACTTCTGTCCTGGAAGTCCTTGGTCCCCTTGTGTTTTATACCTGTCCCTACCCCCCCCCCCCCCTTCCCACGCCTCCTCCCCCCAAGCCCTCTCCCTCCCACACTTCTCCCTGCTCTCAAATGTTGTGTTTGTGTGCTTCCCTTTCTCTCCCCATCTTGTCTTCCGCTCCCTCTTTTTATATATTTTGTTTGTCTGGTTGATTTGTTTGTGAAATAAATGTTAGCTCTTTCACGAGCCTCGATTCAGTATACAAAAAAAAATTAAAAAAAAAAAAAGATTTAACTCTCAAACCTGTCTCCTTCCTCCAAATCCTGGTGGCGTCTGGTCAAATCCGTTTCTGGTGTTTGTTCCCCCTCCATCCCCTCGCTCACCTCAAATGGCTACACAGTTGACACCGCACGTGACAAAGCCGAATGCCTCAACTCTGTGTTTGCCTCAAAATCTTGTGTCCCAAACCCATCTCTCTCTGTTCCCACCTTACCCAGTCGAACCCAACTGCTCCTGGACTCTGTGTCCTTCTCTCCTGACAAGGTGGAGGAGTTTATGTCTAACCTCGACTCTGATTCTGCAACTGGACCAGACGGCATCAGCCCACGGGTCCTATAATCCTGCTCTGCCGCTCTATCTCACCCTCTCTCTCTTCTTTTCACCCTCTCTTTTGCTCAAGGTCATCTGCCAGCATCTTGGAAATCAGCAAACATTCCCGCTTTACACAAAAAGGTGCAAAAACAGATCCTTGCAACTACAGACCAATCAGCCTGCTCCCAATTATCAGCAAAGTCATGGAATCCATCATTGCTTCGGATATCAAATCCTTCCTCTTCTCCAATGGCTTGATCTCCAATCATCAATTTGGATTCAGACCAGGTCATTCTACGCTGGACATGTTGCTTCTGCTGTCTCAACAATGGATGGAGGTCCTCAATGCCAAACAGGAAATCAGAGCTTTCATCCGCAGCTCAATGGAATACTGTTCCCCCCCTCTGGGCCGGTGCTCCTGCCTCACACCTAGCTCGTCTTCACGCTGTTGAAACCAAAGCTTTCAGAATCATTGGAATCTCCTGCGATGAAGCTAACTCCGAGGGCCTTTCACTCACTCACCGCAGGCAGGTTGGTGGTCTTTCTGTCTTCTACTGACTCCTCTCCAGCCTTGCTCCCCCAGCTCTCTCTGTGCTCTGTCCCCCAAATATTCCTACAGGTCGCACAAGATCTGCCAGTAAACCTCTTATGGTTAAACTGCCAAAATCTAGGCTCTCTGCTCACCTTCACTCTTTTATTCCCCTTTTTTCCCGCCTCTGGAACAAACTCCCCCACTCCCTTCAATCCCACTCCTCCCTCCAGGTCTTTAAAACAGCTGTTCACCACCCTCTCTTTTCTTCCCCCATCCAAAACCTTGATCTTTTCTACCCCCGCTAATTCACCCCAGATACACTTTTTCGAAATTCCAACTTCTTTTCTGGAAGTCCTTGCAGTGTCCATATGTTTGATACCTCTCCCACCTCCCCCCAAGCCCTCTCCCTCCCACAGTTCTCTCGATGTTGCTGCTCTCAAATGTTGTGTTTGTGTCCTTCGCCCTCTCTCCCCATCTTGTCTACCGCTCCCCTTCTTTTGTGTTTTATGTGTTGGTTTGTGTCGGTTTGACTTTTTGTGTCATTATGTTGGCTCTTTCAAGAGCCTCGATCTTGTATACAAAAAGCAAACAAACAAAAACTCAAATCTGGGATTGTGCGATCGGGACAAATTCAGAGCCAATGCAGTTAAACTACAGGTGTCCATGTTCTGATTCATGTTCACATCATAACATTCAATTTGAATTCAGTTGTTCCTCAATCGTAAACTGAAGTAGATTGTAGATAGAATGACAAACAGACAGAAGTGAACCAATTGCTTAATCCCACTTTCAGATTCGTGTGTGCGGTAATGAGGATATTTGGATTGGAAGATGGGAGGGAATGTGTGACATACATGTTGGGGCAAAGGTTCCAAAAAGTAACCATTTTGTGTTTATCATTAGTAGATATCCAGGTAAAGAGAGCTTTACAAACCAACGTTAGTAGGGAATAAATGTTAGTTCTGGGACACTCACTCTCATTTCCCCCATTGACTTACATGTTAATTTTCTTTAATTTTCTTCAAATAATCATCCATTTACTGATTTTGTAGGCTATTTATCGACTCACTCTCATTTCCCCCATTGACTTGCATGTTAATTTTCTTTAATTTTCTTCAAATAATCATCAATTTACTGATTTTTTAGGCTATTTATCGACTTTTTAAGCTCCCCTATTTCTCTACTCTCATTTTTCTCCCATTGACTTACATGTTAATTTTTTCCTCTCATCCTCATTCTTTTTAGCTATTACAGCATCCCAAAACCCCACTTTTCTCCTACCCTTATGAACCTATGATCCTTCTGATCTTATAAACCTATGATCCTTCTAGCCTTATGAACCTATGATTATAAACCTATGATTATAAACCTATGATCATAGCTTCATCAGGGTAGAAGGGGTGTTAAAAAGTCGATAAATAGCCTAAAAAATCAGTAAGTGTATGATTATTTGAAGAAAATTAAAGAAAATTAACATGTAAGTCAATGGGGGAAATGAGAGTGAGTGTCCCAGAACTAACATTTATTCCCTACTAAACCTTTTACTCTTAATATCAATGATCCCGAGTAGACCACTCAAACAATTAATAAAGTATATTTTAACTGAGCCAAGATAAAATGTTCTTGTTTGAGCGCCTCTAAATTAATTCAATAAGTCTTATTTGATATTTCAGCAAGACACCTAGTCTGACCGAGTGAACTCTGCCCGAGAAACACTTTATCAGTGGGAAATAATTTAATTTTTTCATTAACTTTTTTAACACTAACATTAGCATTAATACCGGTGAGTTTGGTTCTTTTTCAAGATATTACCATACAAAAAACCGTTTTTCTTTAAATCTTTGCACTTTGGAGAAATGACACTTGGATAAATTCCAGGAACGAATTCCATTGTCTTATTTCCTGTTTCCTCAAAATGTTAATACTGAGTTCTGTTCCCGAAAATACATTTTATTCAGTATTTAAGCCGTGTTGCCGTGTCGTTTTTAACATTATGAACCGAAGAAGATGAGCATCAACATGTCTTATTTCAATCTCTACTCTGATGAAGATTATATCAACTCACCAGGACTTTGGTAAGTTCATTCAGAATAAAAGTGTTTAATGTGAGCTTTGTAAGTGAGTAATTTTATGACTCATGATTCTGTCTCTCTTTTTACAGCAATTCAAATATTGTGAATATCCTGGCAGAATTTCAAACTATTCCTCAAGAGTTTCAAAACGAACTGGATTTGAATGAATTCAATGTTTCATCGTTCTCAGAAGATTCATGTGAAAGGTATGATGTGTGAATAAGAGAAATCGAATTGTGAGGAACAGAAATGAATACTTCAGCGCAGTAATTTTTATTTTGTTTACAGTATTAACCTCGAAGACCACGGCTATGAGTGGGATTATTTCGAGATCCCAAAGACTGGTTATTTACTACCAACCTGCGATACCCTACATTTTCAACTTGACGACTTGAACATAAAACTCGATTTTTTGGAGGTATGTATCCCCATATCCTCATATCCTTGTGTATGTATATCACATATCTTATATCTTATATAATATATCCTTTTACTTCACCCTATATTAATATTTTCTTTTTCATGCTAACCATCGCTATACTATCATATATTTTTCTTTTCTTAAAACCATGTATTTGTTGTTTACTAATTGTACTTCCACATAAATCCTTATCCTCACCAAGTGGATAATATTCTTCTTTACGAGACTGATTCAAATCATGTAGGTCTTCTAAGTTTATTGAAAAATACCAATTATACCCTAAATCAGGCATATCATAACCCCATTTATCAATTCGCATATTAACTATATGTCCTTCTTTATAAAATTCAATTGTAAGCAGATAGTTAAATTGAATGAGGAAAGGTGTATGGTCAGTATAACCAGGTGTAGTGGTTGTAAATTTTACTTGTTTAACAAAACGTGCTGTTTTCTTTAGAGATAAATCACTTAATCTCACCAAGTCATTCGCTTCTGTAGGGTTTGGATAATTGATTAATTTATAAGTATTCTTCATATTTATATTTTTACTTATACTATATTTTTGTCATTCAGCCTGTGCCTTTGTATAATAATTTGATAAATCAATATCCTGAGAGGATTCTCCAAAGATAGAACCATCTTTTCCAACATATGTCATTTATATTAGATTAAAAATGACATCATAAAAATTTTCATTATTGTTGAGTTGAAATAATACATATAAACATAATTGACCACAACATTTAGAATTAATTTCTTGAACTTGAAATGTTTGATAAACACCATTCTGTAAGAATTGTATAACTTCAACAGGCGGTGGCATACCATAACTCAAAATAATATTTATCCTGACTATTATGAATACAAACCCAATGAGAACCATTCTGAGTGTCTAAATTCATAATAATATTCTTTGTATTCTTGGACAACTTTGTTAATTCATCTCTCATACAGATTACCACGATATCCATTTTTAGTTTTTTTTACAATATTTAGCAAGTTCTACATTTGACGTTGTATTCTTTCCAAATTGTTTAAACCATTTATCCATTCATTTATGAGAAAGATATAACCCATTACCCCGTTTAGTTAGTTTAACACCCGCTTGAGCGATAGAGGAAAGCATATCTCCAACTAACAATCTGGCTTTATTAGGTAAACTTTCAAGTTTTTCAGCAAAATCTACAATTACACCACTTCCTCTTCTCTCCAACTCCTTGTTATGTCTTTCCAATTCTTTTTGAGCTTTTAGTTGTGCCTTCCTTTCGTTAGCAGTTTTTACCGCTGCTGAAATACCACCAGTCAATGCTCCCGCCGCACTTAAACCAGCAAATAAAGGAATTAGAAACGGGAGAAATCCTCCTCTTGACTCGTCTATTGAATATTTCTTCAACATAGGTTTTGTCATTTTAATTTTAAGTGATCCAACATCATTTAGTGTTTTCACCTGCTCTCTTGTGAGTAAAACATCAATTCTTACTGCTCCTTTTCTTTGAATTGTATTAACATTAATAATACAAGGCTTTTGATTTTCAATACAAGATGTTAATTTCTTAAGATTGATTTGATTAACATATACCCCTACCATTTATTTACAATAAAAAACCTATGTGATATTAATCATAACACCATTATCTGTATTAATCTGTAGTTCTGTTTCTTCCAAGAGCAAACAATACGCGTTAACTTCTTCATTCTCTCCTCTTTCAATGTATAGAGAAGTATCCACTCTATTAGACTTTATAGTTTCCTTTTGAGCACTCAGGTCAATTGTATAGATTGTATAAAGTTTTTGAAACGCAACCATATCCAAAATAGGATCATTATTTCCGTTGCTTTCACACACCTTTTGGTAAGACTTGGAGGCTTCCGCATAATCATTTTTTTCCCAATCAATTTCCAATCTATCTCGTGGATAAAATGTACCATCAAGAGAAACCCAAAGTTGTTTCACCTTAGCATTATCACTCAGCGCATTATTCTTATCAGTAGCAGTATCTCCATCTGGTTTTAAAAAAATGAGCCATAGGTATCATGGTTTTCCTTGAAGAACACCCAAATTCCAAGTGTAGGTAGTGTGTTCCAGTTTAACGTGTTGACATCTTCTTTTAAGGTATGATACATTTAGCGGGGTCTTTGAGTTGTCTTTTATTTGACATCTCTTCCGTTTTAAGATTAGGAGTATATTCACTGATATACCAACACAAATCATTAATAACAAATTTATTATCTTCACCAAAAGCAATTCCAGCCCCAAAAAGCAACCTATTTACATTATCATTCCTTTGTAGTTGAAATCTAATTTTAAGACCATACAAAACTTTATCATAATCACAAAATCCAAATATACCTTTCAGAGGTACTGCTCCAGTAAAACTATTCTCTGCTTTTGTATCATCATTATACATTGACTTCCTTTGTCTATAACCAGGGTCTACATTTGTACCCGTTGACATATCAGGAATAAAACCTTCAACAGCCCCCTTACCCATTCTATTACTAAGCGAATATAGTGTAAATTTCATCATTTCAGATGTAGCAGAGACATAATCAACCGCTTCAACCTCTTGTGTTCCAATATACAGGTGGACACTATCAAACATTTTCCAGAAGAAATCATTTACGAGTGTAGCATTAGTATTAGCCGCAGCCTTAGTGAATTTAAATTTACATAGCAAGAAACTATCAGCTAGATTCAAGTAAGTTTGTTGATTATTTATTTCAAAACTTTTTGTTCCGTTTGAATTCCAGTCTGTTCCTGTTATAGCATTTACCTTAAAATAGTCTTCCTTTTTAGTGGAGTTTGAAATGATAATTGTATCATCCAAATCATAGATACTATCAATCGCTTCCATACTTGTATTTATATAGCATTAAAATCGTTTAAACCATTAAAATCGTTTAAACCCTGACCCAAGTATTTTACTGAGTTTTTTGGTTCTTGTGAAGATAGTTGAGTTTTACCTTTTTGCCGTTCTTGTGAAGATAGTTGAGTTTTGCCCTGTAATTTATGAGACTCCTTTTGAGCATCTTTTATACTCTTGATAGCACCCGCTACATTTCCCACGGCAGAAGCAGTTGAACCAATTAGGTCTTTATGTTTAAGAATTGTTGAACCAATACCCATAAGAGTATCAATTATCCCACCTCCTCTAAATTGTTCTCCTACACCTCGTTGTCTCTTTGGTTTATAGTATCCTCTCCCAAGAAACATACCTTCACCCTTTTTGTATGGTGAAAGGAACATCCTATCCCCTGTAATTATTTTATATTTTCCCAACTCGTGTTTTCTTACAATAACCATTATTTATTTATCAAAAAACTTCACGAAGGTGAATTCTGATGGATATAATTTCATCATTGAAAGAAATCATCCGATTATCTTGATCAGTTATCCTAAAATTTACTCTGTATATGGTTTTTCCTGACACAGGTAAATAGACAAGATTTTTTGGTTCCATATTAAATTTATAACCAATCGGTTGAGTATGCGCTGAATGAAAATATTGTATTTGTTCTTATTCCATCGTTAAAAGCACCATCAATCAAATCACAATGAATTAATACAGAATTTATACCGGAGGATATTTGAATGACATTATCACTGTAAAACGTCCCGTTAGTTTCCATCTTTTTTGAAGAGAAACCTAATAACTCTCTGAACGAATTTTCAATCGTGAAATCAACTTTATAATTATTTTTAAGTTTAATAGTTGATTTTGAAGTGTGTTTTTGAATATCTATTACCATATTTTTTGGTTCATCACCTTCTTCTTTCATAAGAAGAGAGACTTCTGAAGATATTTGAGAAATCTCGTAAGCTCCGGGTGAAACGGTTATAGTTTTATATCCACTTCCTGGATTATAACTAAATTTGTTGTTTTTCTCTGTTATATTAAACAAGGTATTATAAGTTTCCATCGACAATAAAGATGCCTCATATTCTTTTGTGGGGTCAAGTTGTAGTGGGTAAGGGAATGATGCTGTGTAATCACTCGTGAAATTAAAACTAAGAATTGTGCTTCTCATCTTATTTAATATCTAATAAAATATCTTGGTATTGACATTTATTAATTATTTTCATATTCATCAACTGATCTAAAATGGCGGATGCTGCATTAAGGCAATTGTTGTTTCCAGCCTTCTTACTACCCAACAGCAATAATAGCCTATTAACTAATTGTGATGGATCATTTGGAAGAAAACGAACACCTGAACCAAGCTTAATTAAAGCATCAATAATATGTTTCTCCTTCTCATTCTTCTTACTTTTACCAGCAACAGAAACTCTATAATCAAGTGTTTTTAGTAAATCAATATATATCCTATCTTCCTCTCTTTTCATATCAAGTGGTTCATCAAAATATTTTGAACCGCTGAATCCAGAGTTTGTGAGAAGAAACATTGATCTTGGAGTTAATTTAACATTTGGTTGAGTAGAACTCAAGAACATCAATTCATCATTAAATATCAATACCTTTTCTTTCACAAGATGGAACACTGCTGATTCTTCTGTTGGAATGAGACATGCTCTGGTTTTTGAATCCGCTGAATATTCATTGTTTTGAAGAGCTTCCACAACATAATTAGGGGGTTGATTTACCTCCTCAAGTTTCCGAAATAATCCGTCATCATTATATTCTAATTCTCCAAGTTCTTGCTCTGTCATTTGACTAAAATCTTCGAGCATTTGAAGTTTTTTGGGAGTATATTCTATCATGGGAACTGTAGGGTGTTGAGTTTTTAAAAGTGGTTTAAAGAATTTCTCTTGTTTTCTTTCAAAGGCTTCTTCACCAGTTAGTTTCTGTCTCCGTTTCTTATTTATCTCTTCCTGTTGCTTTACAACTTTTGAAACCAACTCTTGATGTTCCTTAAACTTTCTTGCTCTTTCTTCGGCATTCATTTAGTATTGAAAAATATCATTTAGTATCTCATCTTGTTTCACAACAATATATTTATATTTTCCAATCGTATGTTTCATATAATTTTCAAATTCCTTCTTACTACATAACGTAGAACAATTATCTCTCCAAAAATTATTTATATCTATTGAATTTAACTTAAATAAAATAAAAGTATTAGCATTGTTTCTTATTTAGCGTCGAGGGAGTTGAAAATATGACTGACTAAGATAAATACAATTACAAGAAGAATGTCTCCCTCTTGTATAGTAGCTATCCATTACTGTTTGGTTCCTCTCATTAACGCAATCATCAAAGATAACGAGGTTCTTTTTTGATTTATCTAAATCATGAGGTGAAGGTATATCATTCGTATTATCACTGAGAATACAAGTTATGGGTTTGGGTTTTGATTTTGATTTGTATGTATCACAAAATAGTTGTATTATATCCTCAATGTTATAATCATTTAGTTTGTTTTGAAGTTTAAATAAACCGATAATGTCTTCCTTTTTAAGACCCGCATTAAAACCTTGAGATAGTAGTTGATACTCGGGTTGAAAACTTGACTTTGTAAAAATTATTAAATTATCATAATCTAAAAAATTAGGACTAAGGAGCATCTTTAAAAGTAAACAGGTTTTTCCACATCCGCTTGAACCAACTATTAGACATCTCAATGAATTTGGAATATTTTTATGGTTATTAAATTTTATCTTATTTTCCCAAACAGGTAAAAAATCATTCATTTATATATTTAGAAAACAAGTCATCTAACGTTTTTTGAGCTATTTTAGAAATATTATATTTTATCCTGAGTTCTGGTTTAATTTCCAAATAATTCATTATTTTATTTATATAGTATCTTGTATTAACATTTCCATTAAAATTATTTTGAATAATAAATATCATTAAACCCTTAAACATTTCCCCAATACAAATAGTTTCTTCCCTTGTAAGAAATGGTGTATTATCATCAAAATGCTTAACATTCATCTCTCTTATTAATCTTGTAAAGTAATTCATTTTTGGTTCTCATTTAAAAGAGTTATATTTTTTTCTATATTTTTTATTATCATTAATAAGAAGATAATCACAGAAAATACATTGTTTATATGAACCCACATCATTAAGCCCTATTCTATCACAAACCGGACAATTCTCTAATTTATCATATGGAGAGTCTGGAAATTCTATCATATTTATATAGTAAATTTTTACTTAAACTAAACGCAAGTTTTTTTAGCTAATAAATACAATGTTTCAAAACACAAAAGACAAATTTCAATCAATCTCTACTTCGGTGAAAGATATAGAAAAATATGTCAAAGATGTTAAATTGAACAAAGATAAATATGGAAATTTTTGGATTAAACCAGTTATGAAAAATAACATGAGCCCCTCTATTTCATTTAAAGGACAAGCTATGTTAATTAATAACTCTATTAAAGTAAATCTAACAAAAGTTTCTCCTCTACTCCTGGCAATTTATTCAAAGCTTGAAAAAGTGATTGACCACGATACTTTGAAAAAGAATGATAAGACCATCAACAATACTCGTGGAGAAATTTGTATTTACTTTAATAATCCAAAGGGTGTAGACCTAATAGTAAGGGCATTTTATGAGATATTTCACAAATCTGTTAACTAAATTGTTACCAAAAAATTTCTTCACCAATATGTTTGTAAAGGTGTGTAATAACATGTGTTAAAATGTTGAAGGTCAACTCCCGTGGGAAACCCAGAAAAAAAGCTGTTGAATTCGGGTACCGAAAAATTATTTTCGAGAATTTTTATTTTTTTAAATCGGCCCTTAAGTAACTTATGAGGGGTCAAATAAGGGTTTTTCATGATTCTGAGTTGATTGTTAACATTTATATTTTCATTTTTACATTTACACACAAAGTAGCTTTTATTTCACATACATATATAATACTCAAGAGTTATTTCTCATTCACAATGTCAGAAGTTTCAACAGTCATTGTCTATGTCTTCTTCAGACTCAACAACATCATGACTGCAGTTTCTGCATGTAATGCCATTACAGACTCCACAGGCCGAGATGCACGTGACCCCATTCTTCTTGCAGCTGCATCGCCGGTTGCTGCAATCTCCATGACAATTACAGCTCGTGAACTGCAATAGCTCCTCAGGAGCCGTGGGGTCCAGTGTTGGAACTGGCTCATACCCATGCACACCTATTGTCCATCCATAGTCACTGGGGTTCAGAGACATGCTCTGTAGAAGGATCCAGTCCCGGGTCTGCAGGTAGGCACGGAGTGAATGTTGTGCAGCTGCACCCTCTGTTGGAGGTAGAGTCTCTGGTTTGATCACTTCTGCCGCTGCCTATCTGTTTCCTGTTCGTAAATGGAATAATCTTTACTTCAGTTCCTCTCAGGATCTTAGCTTTGTCGAGTGCCTTCAACTTCACCCGGGGGAAAGCTGCTGTTGTCTGTGGATCTGGCAAAGGTGGTGCCGGAGAGGTGACTTCGATCCAACCCATTGAGTGAAAGGGAGTGTTTCCGTGAATAGAGACAATGTTTAAATCTATATTGTCTCCACCAAACTGAGTGACTGCATTGTTTGTTTCCCCAACCTCCATAAAGACCACCTGATCATTACTTGACAATTCACTTTCACTGGCTGGCACTTTGGCTGTCATCACTGATTGATCCTCAAGCGCAGCATCAAGCGCAACCTCATCATTGATCTGTTCATCGGTTTCCTCCACAATGGTGTCAAGAGTGCCAGAAGTATCTGGAACATCATCTCCACTCCTACTATTAAGGAAGCAGTATTTGTAGTTTTGTGTCTCCGTGTAAGACTCAGTGTATCCCAGCCGGTGGAACTTGTTGAGCATCCATTTTGACCCAAATCTATGATCAAGTTGTATGGCAAGCCCCATTTGGTGTGGCAATACTCCAGACCGAGGTCGACAGGCCTTATTGCCCCCAAATGGCAACTCTTTCGTCTGTCTTGACAATCGGTCTCAAGAACATCTGAAGGCTTGCAGGAACAAGTGTCAGCTGACTATCGATGTCAGTCATACTGTGTGTGGTGGGGTATGACTTTGGACCGAAATCAATCAAGGCAATATCATTGGATATGAACTTGAGTGCCGTCGTTATGATCTGAGTCTTCTCATCTCCATGGTCAAGATTAGCATGATGCCCTCGCAGAATATTGTTGGTGCCATCTTTGAGACAGAGTACATCTGCCCTTCTTTCCTGTGTTGTGAAATACAAGGTGTCTTCGTATTTCTCTAGAAGTTTTATCTTTAGCCAACGCTTTGAATAAGAAGGGCTCTTCTCTGGTGACTGATCAAACTCCTGCAGCTTTTCATGGACCTGGTCCATGTTCATTACCCCATGCTCTAATTCTGAGTCTAACCATTCGCAGAATTCAATAAAAACTGCCTCTCGCTCCTCATCAATACTCCTCTGTCCTCTCTTCCTTTTTCCTTCCTCATCAGTCTTGGACAAACTGTCACCTCTCGCAAACATAAGTTTGCATCGCAAATGGTACAGTGTTTCTTCTGCTACCAAGTCGTTGATCCCTTCCAGGCGTCCAGTGACTTCAGTGCCCCAGTCATCCCCGCGACTCCGTGCTGTCTTCAGCAAGCTTGCCTTCAGTGTATCTGCAGTCAAATTATCTGGCACTCTGTATTTCTTTCTAGCTTGTGCTGGATTATTTTTGTAGAGCTGGGCTGGTTGGTTGCAAAGAATGCATACATCCTTATACAGGAGGTCAACTGACTGTGATCTTCTAGAACTGCAGCCAGTTGATGAACTGAACTCACAAGTAGTGCGTCTTCTCTTCAACTTTGATGACTCTTTCTCTGCCTTTGATGCTTGAGCTGACTTATTGGTGGTTGCAACAAAGTTGTTGTACAGATCATTTTTACACTTCTGGTGGTACCTCAGTTTTCCTTCCTTTTGAGCCTCCTTCATACGTTCCACAACAGTAACATTTTCGACAGTTTCTGCTTGTTTCAATAAAGTTGAGTATCCCTTTGGAGTTGCCTGTATGAGCCTTTCAGCTGGTGTATCCGAGCGTGCACAGATGAAGCAATTGAGCACAGGTGGAGTAACGTCTTCATCCATATTGCTAGACTCCATGTCCGGCAAAGTAGAAAATGAGATATATTTAGAAATTATCTATCTATAATTCCAGTAATCTCTGTACGTTTGTACGTCTGTTTGTCTGTGACCGCTGTTTCTCGACAACCACGGGTCCGATATACTTTTAACTTGCCAGGTATATTGCTGGGGACCCGAGGATGTGCCTTTTCAAGGTTTCATATTAATCGGACAATTACTTACCGAGCTATGTCCAAAAAACGATTCAACCAATCAGAGAGCAGCGAACGATCGCGTGTGCCGAACGTGGAGGACACACTCTGCCTCGGATGGCACATTTGAGAGCGTATTCATTTATTTCACGTTTGCAAACTATGTTGGCGTTAAACTATGTTTTAAAACTAATAAAACCGAATTTGCGATTCATTCGCTTTCCTGCGCGTTTGTGCACGCGATGGCGATTTCTTTACCAAACTCCGGAAGCCGTTCGCTTTGGACCAAACCATTGCATGTAAATAGAGGGGGGGGATTGTCACCGTACTCGCAAGCCGTTCGCTTTGGACCAAACCATTTCATGTAAATAGAGGGGGGGGATATAATTTTAGATATAGATATAGTACGGGCAATGCCCTAGTTTTTCCACAAAGGAGTGTCTGTGGTGAAATATAAATGTTAACAATCAACTCAGAATCATGAAAAACCCTTATTTGACCCCTCATAAGTTACTTAAGGGCCGATTAAAAAAAATAAAAATTCTCGAAAATAATTTTTCGGTACCCGAATTCAACAGCTTTTTTTCTGGGTTTCCCACGGGAGTTGACCTTCAACATTTTAACACATGTTATTACACACCTTTACAAACATATTGGTGAAGAAATTTTTTGGTAACAATTTAGTTAACAGATTTTCATATGTTTCCCTTACTATAAGTAAAATGAATGATGTTAATATTTCTGGTGTAATGTCATTTCATTCTATGATAGTTAGAGATTATTTAAAGATAACTTTTGATGTAAAAAATGTAGAGATTAAATCCGTTAATGAAAGAAAGTATATAGATATTGATGGGAATATTTTTTCTGCTAATTAAATATGAGCCATTACAGTAGTGAAGATTTTACTATTTCATTGAACTCGGATGATGGTGATGATAGCATTTCATTGAACTCAGATGATACTAATAGTTTATGCTCAAATGATAGTTATGAGAGTAGTTTTATTGATGATGATAGTAAATCAATGAGTAATAGTATTGATGATCTTATTGCTGAATTTTGTGATGGTAGCTTTATTGGTAATAATTTTATTGTTAAATTTAGTTATGATGATGATGTTGTGTTTAGTGATGACTCTGATGAGTTTAGTGATGATTCAGACTCTGATGCTAATAGTATGGAAGAAAGTGATGAACCAGATTTATGTTTAAGTAAAAATACATAGATAAAATGAATCAAATGTATTGTACAAAATGCAACATAGATTTTAAGACACTTAAAAGTTTTCTCAGACATGAGATGACTTGGGTACATCTACTTCCAAAGAAAACTATCCATTGCGATACCTGTAATGTTGATGTTATCCACTTTAAGAAGCAAACAAAGGAGTGGAGAATGAAACAGGATTGGTATATTAATGGAAAACATAATGAGTGTGAAAAATACCAAATTAAACAGTTGGAGATGATAATGAAATAAAAGGTTCTTAAAACATATATGAGGTTAAATATTAAGACTGGTTTCTTTGGCTATGGAAGGGATTTTGAGTGGACGGAGAACTTTGATGGTTTTCAAATAATTGATGGAATAACAGTTTATTATAATTTGAAAATGATATGTGGAAGAGGAGGATTTCAAACAAGGTCTCTTAGAGAAGTATATCATTTTATAGAAGCTCAAAAGAAAATACTGATGAGTTGGTAGCATTCGTAAATATCCTAGATGGAGATGGGATCAGGGGTTGGAAGGAAGTGAAGGTGGAAAGGTGTTTGTTGGGTGTATGAAAGAGTGGGAGGAATACTCTCAGGACCTTGATGAAAAGGTATTGAAAAGTGGGGGTTAGATAGGGGGAAAAAAAATGATAAGTGTTAAATTGAAACTTGGTCTTGGTTATTCCTCAAAAAACTATTAGACTTATTCTAAGTATTCATGTGAAAAGGTGTTTTAGTTTAAGTATAGTTTCATATATAAAATGAGCTGTCAAAAGGTGTTTTAGTTTAAGTATAGTTTCATATATAAAAACATTGTTTTCTCACGCTATAAATATGGTTTATTGTAATACTTGCGAGAAGGAAGTAAAATATTACAAGTGCCATATTCTCACCGCAAAACATACATACAACATTCTTAACAAACTTTCCCCTCTTAAACCTAAAACAAAACATTGTAGTCTGTAAAAGAGATATCCTTAAGAAGGGTTTCAAAGCTCATCTTAAAACAAACAAACACTGGTCAAAATTGTTTACTATTAAAAATACTTATGGTGCTTTCAAAAATCGTATCAGAATACGCATATTTGACTTTCATCCTCCTGGCCCCAACTCAATTGTTGAGGCTGTGGAAATCATCAAACCCTCTGTGAAAGATTATATTGAAAAGACTCTTATTGAGTTGAAATCAATGAAGTTCTATATGGGTATTAAAATTAAAATTTCAAAAGTAGATGAATTCACTGGTGAATATTGCAATGAAAAAGCTTACATGTTAACTGAAAACCACTTTATATCTTCGTATCAGGATTTTAAAACATCAGGAGTCTATGGTCAACTGATCAAACAAGAACAAAAACTTGAGCATACTATTACTGGAAGTGGTTGGAATATAGATCAGATACTATTCATTGATATTCATGTTCTTAAATCAGATCCTCTAAACGCTTCTTCTTACATTGATTGACCTCGTGTTATCAAAAATAAAAAAGCAGTTATCAATATCAAAAATAAAGACACTAAATGTTTTCTCTGGTCTATTCTGAGACATTTACATCCTCCACATTTTCAAGATGAAAGAGTATCTCATTATGAAAAATATGAGAATACATTAAATATGGAAGATCTAAAGTTTCCGATGGCTTTAAATGATATTCCTAAATTTGAAAAGATAAATAATTTATCAGTTAATGTTTATGGTCTAACAGAAACAAACAACATTGAGGTTTTAAAGCTTACTGACAATTGTAAACAAACTCATATTGATCTTCTATATTTTGATATGGAGGAAAATTCACATTATGCATACATCAATAAATACCACCTTTAGAGGCCATTTTTCCCCGCAAAGCGGGGGTTGGCCTTTTTCGGGAACCGTGGTTGTTGTTGTTTTTCGGTCCCCTTTTTGAAGCAATGTTTTACGGCCGGATGCCCTTCCTGACGCCAACCCTTTTTGCCGCCTTTAACGACAAACAGGGAATTACCAGTGAGCTGGTACTCAATTAGCCGACCTCGGAAGGATGACAGGCTGAGTCAACCCCCCTGGCGTTAATTCAGCGATCGACCGGGATTCAAACCCAGGATCCTAGGATCCTAAGCCGGCACCCTAGCCGCTAGCATACCTATATGCATACATCAATGATATTTCAAAATTAATAAAACCACAAGTATGTAAAAGAACAAATAAAATATTTGTTTGTAAGCGTTGTCTTAACTTCTTCCATACACAAAAAAGATTAGATAAACATTCAAATTATTGTAGTGAACATAAATCAACGGTAATCAATATGCCTAAAAAAGGCTCAAATATCTCATTCAAAGATGAAAATAAAACGATGAAACATCCATTTGTTATATATGCTGATTTTGAAAGTATTTTAGAAAAAATTGATACTGCTTCTCCAGACCCAAAAGAATCATATATAAATAAATATCAAAAACATACTCCTTGTGGTTTTTGTTATTATATCAAATCATCCGTTGGTGATGAACATAACAAGTTAGAGGTGTATAGAGGCTCAAATACCCCAGAGGAGTTTGTGAAACGACTAGAAAAAGACTGTATTCGATTAACCAAGATAATGAGAGAAACCAATAAACCAATGTCCTTGACGAGTAAGGAAAAAAGAGAATTTAGAAAAAACAAAGTCTGTCATATTTGTGAAAAAAAAATTGGTAAAGGTTTAAAGGTTAGAGATCATTGTCATCTCACTGGTAAATATAGAGGTCCGGCTCATCAAAGTTGTAATATTAATTATAAACTCCCTTCTTTCATTCCCGTCTTTCTTCATAACAACGCTAATTATGACACTCATCTATTTATAAATCAACTTTCAAAGACCCCTGGAAGTATCTCAGCAATTACAAGCACAGATCAGAAATACATTTCATTCACAAAAACAATCTTTATAAAAACAGGATTTGACTTTGAGAAAAAAAAATACTTATGATATAACTAATATTAGATTTCTTGACACATTTAAATTCATGGCTAGTTCACTGAAGGATTTGGTTAAAAATCTTAAAGAGTTTCCATGTCTTTCCCAATATTTTCCTGACAATGATTTGCTTACAAAAAAGGGAATTTATCCCTATGAGTATATGGATTCGTTTGAGAAGTTTAATGAGACACAACTTCCTTCAAAATAAAATTTCTACAACAAATTAAATGGCAAACATTTAAAAGATCAAAATTATGCACATGCGCAAAACGTTTGGAAAAAATACAACATCAAGAATCTTGGCGGATATCACGATTTGTATCAAAAAACCGATGTGCTTTTGTTGGCTGATGTGTTTGAGGCTTTCAGAACAATCTGTCATTCTGGATATGGATTGCATCCTGCTGACTATTACACTGCTCCTGGATTGGCTTGGAGCGCGATGTTGAAAATGACTAAGCAAGAGTTGGATCTTATAACAGATGTTGATATGCTCCTTATGATTGAGAAAGCAAAAAGAGGTGGAATTTCACAAGTCTGCTCGAGTAGATACACAAAAGCAAATAACAAATATCTTCCAAATTATGATTCAACGAAAGAGAGTTCTTACTTTATGTACTATGACGCGAATAACTTGTATGGTTGGGCAATGTCTCAGGCTCTTCCTTATGGAAAACCTAGATGGGTAAAGGAAAAAGACTACAAAAAGGTTTTACAAGATGTATGTATATCTACACAAGCTGAATTAGATACCTCTAATACAGGTTATTATTTTGAAGTTGATTTGAAATATCCAGAGGATCTCCATGATCTTCATAAAGATTTACCATTTTGTTGCGAAAAGGAAATTCCAAAGAAGGAGTGGTTAAGTGATTATCAACAATCATTTAATATAAAGGGTAAATCAACAGAGAAACTTCTTACTACACTTTATGATAAGAAAAATTATGTTCTTCACCAGAGGAATTTGAGACAATGTCTTTCAAAGGGTCTCCGTGTTGAAAAGATACATAGGATTCTCAAGTTCAATCAGAGTCATTGGATGAAACCATATATTGATTTTAACACTCAACGTAGGATTGAATCAAAGAATGATTTTGAGAAAAACTTCGCAAAATTAATGAATAATGCTGTATTTGGAAAGACGATGGAGAATGTTAGAAAGAGACAAAACGTTCATCTAACTACTACATGGAAACAAGCATCAAAATTAATCAACAGACCAAACTTCTCCAGAGAAGAAGTTTTTACGGAAAACTTCAGTGCGATACATTTGATGAAAGAAAGCGTAGTGATGGATAAACCTATTTACATTGGTACCTCAATACTTGATTTATCAAAGTCCTTGATGTATGATTACTTTTATAATAACTTGAAAAAGAAATATCAAAATAATGTTAAACTACTTTATATGGATACAGATAGTTTTATTTTGGAAATTAAGACGGATGATGTTTATAATGATATGAAAGAGGACTTTGATACTTATGACACTAGTAAATACAATGAAAAGAGTGAGTTGTATTCTGAAACAAATAAAATGGTGATAGGAAAGTTTAAGGATGAATTAGATGGAAATGTTATGAGTGAATTTGTAGGATTGAGGTCTAAGGCTTATGCTTATAAATACATTATGAATAACGTTGAAATTACTAAGAAGAAGTTAAAAGGTATAAAGAAAAATGTTATTAAAGAAACAATAAACTTTAAGAATTATTATAACTGTTTAACAACAAAGAAAGAAGCGTTTAGAAAGATTAATGGAATAAGAAGTTATAAACATCAATTATATTCAGAAGAGATAAATAAGAAAGCATTAGGAGCTTTTGATGATAAGAGGTTTATTTTAGAAAATGGATTTGATAGTCTTCCTTATGGTCATAAGAATATACCAAATAGGTAAAAAGGTTCTTAAAACATATATGAGGTTAAATATAGAAGGGATTTTGAGTGGGATGATAATGATTTTCAAACAAGGTCTCTTAGATCATAAATATCCTAGATGGAGATGGTGGTGTAGGGGGCAGAGTTCACTCGGTCAGACTAGGTGTCTTGCTGAAATATCAAATAAGACTTATTGAATTAATTTAGAGGCGCTCAAACAAGAACATTTTATCTTGGCTCAGTTAAAATATACTTTATTAATTGTTTGAGTGGTCTACTCGGGATCATTGATATTAAGAGTAAAAGGTTTAGTAGGGAATAAATGTTAGTTCTGGGACACTCACTCTCATTTCCCCCATTGACTTACATGTTAATTTTCTTTAATTTTCTTCAAATAATCATCCATTTACTGATTTTTTAGGCTATTTATTGACTTTTTAACACCCCTTCTACCCTTATGAAGCTATGATCATAGGTTTATAATCATAGGTTTATAATCATAGGTTCATAAGGCTAGAAGGATCATAGGTTTATAAGATCAGAAGATCATAGGTTCATAAGGGTAGGAGAAAAGTGGCGTTTTGGGATGCTGTAATAGCTAAAAAGAATGACGGTGAGAGGAAAAAATTTAACATGGAAGTCAATGGGGGGAAAAGGGGAGTAGAGAAATAGGGGAGTTTAAAAAGTCGATATATAGCCTAAAAAATCAGTAAATGGATGATTATTTGAAGAAAATTAAAGAAACTTAACATGTAAGTCAACGGGGGAAATGAGAGTGAGTGTCCCAGAACTAACATTTATTCCCTACTAACGTGTTTCCCCCCTACAGGTAAGCCTCAAGGGAAAGCTTGTACTACGCAGGACAATGGCAATAGAATGACATATCAACACATGATATAACATATGAACCTCGAATCCCAGCATCATTAAGGAAGTGCTCAGATGGGAAAAAACAGGGTAATGTTTCGATTAAGCATTCAGGATCACTTCGGTAATACCAGCATCTATTAAGGATATCTGAGTGTGGTACCCAGTGAGTATCGTTGAGCCAGCTCTTGCCACCATCTTGCTGTAGCATGCTGCTGTACATTACACGCAACAACTCCACGTCCTCGTTGTCTATGCCTGCATCCCAGATGTCATATAGGATGGCCATCTCTTCAAACTGACTCCGCTGGCGCCACTGCCACTCTGGTGGAGACGGCGGAGGAGTAGGTAGAGGAGAAGTGAGGCCTTCGACCTCGTGGACCATGTGTCGGCGATCCTTACGGGGCTTTTCTTTGGTCGGGCGAATTACTGGCTCAGCTGTGATGCACGTTTTTGTATCCTGAGGTAAACCACGAGTTGAAGGTGAGAACAGATCCTCTTCCACAACCGGGTTAGGTTTAACTGGCAGCTCAAGAGACGAGAGTGCTTTATGCTCCACTGAAGTTCCATCTCTTTGATGAGAGGACTTCTCAACCAAAGGTGTCTTTTCCTCTGGCCGGTCACCCGTCAAAACCTGCTCATCAGCGATTGCATCGTGCCTTTCAGGTCGAAGGTTTTCTGGTTCAGGTGGTGTTGGAGGGGGCTCCGGCGTGAGTCGAGGTTCCCAGTAGCGATCGCCAGATGGTGTTGGTGGAGGCGGTAGGGTTGGCGTGGCGGACCCAACAGCATGGGAACCGATAACATAAGGAGCAGGACAAGGTGTGGATGAAACGGCAGCTGCAACAGTGAACAGTGTGGGGGCCAAAGTCGAAGCCAAAACCATGTTGAGCGGAGCAACTGCTGCACAAGGAAGGGTTGTGCTAACGCACAGTGGAGAAACGGTTACACAGGGGTGAGTGGCAAACACGTGTAGTGGAGCGATGGTGGCACATGGTGGTGTTGAAGTCAAACAGAGTGGAGCTACTGTTAGTCGTGGAATATTGGCTGGAGGGCCAAGTGGCACCTCAATCCGAACAACCTCGGCATTTCGCGGACCAAGACTCCGACCCACAATCACCGTGTCTACTCGAGGGCAAAGTGTGTGCGATATCTGTCTAACTTGAAGCTCGGAGGAGTGAAGCTGGTTCTCCATATCTTTGGGTGATGTGATAGCTTGCAATAAGTGAGATGTACAATCATTAGCAGATACACTTGGTGGAGGTACCGTTGTAATTTCTACTTTTGCAACATCTTCTGTCTTACATGGTGACTTCACAACCTCCTCCTTCTCTTCCTCTTCTTCCTTCTCCTCCTCTTCCTCCTCCTTCTTCTGCTTCTCCTCCCTATCCTCCTCCTCCTCCTCCACTATCTCCTCAGTCTCTTCCAATTTCTCATGTTGCTCATCTTCCTGCTTCTTTTTCTTCTCTGCATTCTCTGCCCAATTCCAGGATCCCACAGGACTGACAGGAGCTGACTCAGCCCTTTCAATATCAGTACCACTGGTGTTACCAGGAGCTGGGCCAGATTCCGACCATCGGCGTTCTCCAATTTCTCTCCGCTGCAACGCAGAATCACGGTGCAGCGTCACAAATTTCTGTCTACGCTCCTCATCACGATAACCGATCCGTTCTAAGTGTTCCCAACTGCACAGAGGCAGCTCAACTACTGCATTAAGTTTAAGTTTATCTGTTCCTTGTCGCCCAGAGTTTGACACCACCTTTATTACCTCGGCCACTCTCCTTCGGTTGTCAGCTGAGACGGGGCGCACTCGAGGCTCATTATCTAGTTCTTTGGGGTCAGCATGTTCCTCAAAATCTGGAGGCACTGTCCATGCTTCCTCAGTTTCAATGTCTTCAGCCTGTCCTTCCTCACTGATGGTTACTGTCTCTTGTTCGATGCAACCGAGATCTTTTGTGGGGGTTGTGGCAGTGTCGGCATCAGCATCAAGAAATGAAAGAATTGCCTTTACCGCCCCAGTCTTCTCCAACTCCTCATCAGAGGAGGTCTCACACTCCAATCCAAAGGAACCATCCATTCCTGTTGACTCCTCACCTACCCTATCCTGCAATAGTGCCTGTGCACCCATGACCCTTTGCAAACTGGACGTAGCCTCCATTGTCAGGTTCCCATCAAAAGGTGAAAAGGGCACCAGGTGTCGAACACTGTATGAAGCTCCAGGAGTGCTGGGAACAAGGCAGGGTGATGTCATAAAAGGAGAGGTAGCAACCGGACAATGTCCTGGAGATGGGGTAGGTGGTACATGGGAGAATGATCCGCGTATGGCCCAGCCACTGTGGGAACGTGCCAACATAGCATCAAAGCCTCCATCTTCAGTGGCCCTCCTATCAAATATATTTTGAGTTTTCGACAACTGGCTTGGTGATAAAGCAGAAACACATGGAACCCCACGCTCATCATCTGAGGCTTGCACAGTTCGGCCTGGTGTGAGGGGTACCTCAACCTCACTGCATAAAGATTCAAAGTCACTCGGGTCTGAACCAAAGGAGGCGATCCCACGGGGAGTGGGTGGACGAGGAAAGAGCCGAGATGGTGAGAACGGACCAGGAGCACTGGTGGACGGGGGAACTATGTCAGTCGGCCTTTTTCCAAGTGAAGAGATATTGCTCGAGACATCGGTTTTTGTTACACAAGGAGGCCGCATGTCTGTGAAGAGAATGAGGGATTGGAGTGAAGAGGATTGCCATGTACATTGCAAAATATAAAACTAGGCAAATAAATTGGGAAAGGATAAATAAATATAAAGACTTCACAAACAAGAAGAGATAATACAAAGGTAAGTAAAGGTACATTTCTTTTTCCTTGGAAAAGATAACCCAAAGGATGATGTTGATGATATCTACAGGCTTGCAGAAGATTGGGATACAATTAGTGCATTTAACACGTGAACAAAGTGCACCTAGCTGTAAAAACTAGAACTGCGCTCTTCGACCGATATGCCTCTGCTCACATTATTACATCATAACACATACTTGTACCAAATTTGATTTGAATCCCTTCAGCAGTTCTCAAGTATCACATTTTTACCTAGACATGACCTCTGACCTTTGACCGTTGATGCCAAAATCTAATCCGTTCATCTTTTCATCATAATATATACTTATACAAAGTTTGGTGAAAATGCCAAAATGGTTTACAAGTTAGAGCAGTCACAGAATTTTTATCTAATGAGACATCTGACCAATGTTGACCTCTAGACCCCATAATCTTATCCATTTATTTTTACATCATTATACATACTGGTACCAAGATTGACTTCGTTCCCTTCAGCCTTTCTCAAGTTATCACAGCAACAAAAATCTATTACAGACTCTGACCTTTGACCACTGAACACTTGACCAAAAAATTAATTCATGTCATCTTTTCATCATAATGCATACTTGTACCAACTTTGGTCAAAATCACACCAGTGGTTCACAAGTCTTGTTTCTCACAGTCTGAGTCCTTTAGGTGCTTTTTTGCAAACTCCAAGCGGGCTTTCATGTGTCTTTCACTGAGGAGAGGCTTCCGTCTGGCCACTCTGCCATAAAGCCCAGATCGGTGGAGTGTTGCAGTGATGGTTGTCCTTCTGGAAGTTTCTCCCATCTCCACACAGGATCTCTGGAGCTCAGCCAGAGTGACCATCAGGTTCTTGGTCACCTCTCTTACCAAGGCCCTTCTCCCCCGATTGCTCAGTTTGGCCGGGCGGCCAGCTCTTGGAATAGTCCTGGTTGTTCCAAACTTCTTCCATTTAAGAATTATGGAGGCCACTGTGCTCTTGGGAACATTCAATGGAGCAAAAAAATTGTGTAGGCTTCCCCAGATGTGTGACTCAACACAATCCTGCCTCTGAGCTCAGCAGGCAGTTCCTTCGACCTCATGGCTTGGTTTTTGCTCTGATATGCATTGTCAGCTGTGAGACCTTATATAGACAGGTGTGTGCCTTTCCAAATCATGTCCAAACAATTGAATTTACCACATGTAGACTCCAGTCAAGGTGTAGAAACATCTCAAAGATGATCAAGAGAAATGGGAGGCACCTGAGCTAAATTTCAAGTGTCATAGCAAAGGGTCTGAATACTTATGTAAATGTGATATTTCCGTTTTTTTTTTTCAATAAATTTGCAAAACTTTCTAAAATCCTGTTTTCTCTTTGTCATTATGGGGTATTGAGTGTAGATTGATGAGGGGAAAAATGAATTTAAACGACTTCAGCATAAGGCGGCAACATAACAAAATGTGAAAAAGTGAAGGGGTCTGAATACTTTCTGAATGCACTGTACATGTAAATGTCCTATCTTTAATAATAAATTCTCCTGTAACTGTCCGAGTCTGGTCAAATGATCATTCCTGGGGGGGTAAATCTCCGACAAAATTTGCGTCATGGGCAGGATATGCCCAGAGGAGGGAGAGGAGAGTTCACTGCTGGGGGGCGGCAAGATCATCGGCGCCACGTGAAACGTGAGACCTTTCTCGGTAGTATGATATCTTGCTGCTCTCGAATGAATGACTGCCTCGACCCGAAACACCGGCACTTATCAAACGATAAGGTAACAGGGACACGGACAGAGTGTGGGAGAATTTGTTATTAAAGATACGGGTTAGAATCATGTAGCTTGGATCCGAGCACTTGCGAGTGTTCCAGGGAGGCTGGACAAAACAGCCTGGACACTCGAGACGCGTTGCGGAGTGTTTCAATGAAGCCAGGATTGAAAGAGAGTCTGCACACTCAAACACGTGGAGGTCCGGCAGGAATGTTACATTCAGATGCGTTGCGAGTGTCTCTTTAAGATGGTACCTGTACACTCAGACGCTCGATACACTCTGCTTTGAGGAATGTTGCATGCACCTGTCAGTAGCAGGGACAAAGTCTAGAGAGGTCTCTCCGTAGGCTCACGGGTTGCGAATTACGCATTGGAAGTTAAATAACGCGCGCGAAAATGGGTAATGGACAGGGAAGATCAGGCGACCTGGACCCTCCCGAGGAGGGACCAGATGTGGAGTACATGCTAAAGAAACATGGGGAGATAGCAATAAGAGATGTGGAAATATGGAACGCATAGACGCGTAAAGGCAAAAAGAGAAAATTAATGTTCCCGCTGGAGGGAACGTTTAAGCGCGAATGCATTAAGAACTTGCGTGAAGTATTGCAACAAAAGAGGTGCAGGGGATGCTGTCGGCAGCACGATAGGTAATTATAACAGGGGATTCAGTCGGATCGGGCACTCAAATTAAACGTGAGGTAGGTTTTGGATATTTTGGAAACATGATGTTCAGGAGAATCCTGGTCGCTGGGCCATGGGACCAAAAATGTCCAAAAATGAGGATGGGACCAAAAATGTCATATTTGTCATTAGGGGTACACGTGGAAGTCACTGCTAAACTATGGTGTATCAATGAAAACTTTATGATCTGTGTCCAAAGTTTTGAGTGAGATATTTAGGTGGCTGATGCATGATGTTCCTGAGAGACGGGAATGGGTAAGTGGTCACAAGTGAAGACACGTGCTACACAGAGGAGGTCCCTCCCCATGAAGCATGAAGACAGAGGAGGCCTCCCCACATGTAAGAACCAGGTACGGCATACACCTAATATCACTGTGACTAGAAGTATGGGGACTGGAATGAAGATATATCCCCTGTGATTCGCGAGGATCCTTGAGAATTCTTAACATCTGCAGGAACCCATCCAGGAATTGTTAGCAACTATGGTGCTCCTCTTGGAGGATGTAGTAATTGAGTGCCACGTGCACCAAGTGGGGGAAATGCACCTGGGGGTTATCACCTGGGGTAAGAAGGTTGGATCTGAAACGCATCGATCAAACAAGTTAGAGGTATTGTGGTTGCACATATGGGACCACACAGAATAGTGAGTGGATCATGAATGCAATTGTACTACTGCAGCGCAGGTGCTGCAGCTAAAGAGATCGCGATGTCAAATTTAGAAGGGTTAAGTTTGCGTTGTTTGAGTACAGACAGGTGTTTCGTGTGTCCTACATTGTACGATTAAAATTCTGTTCGTATTTGGTGAATTCTGTTAACTAGTGTGATTCGGCACGCTCTGCGCGCGTCACCACCCGTCGTTTCAGAAGGATAGGCATCTTTGAGCATTTTGGTGTGTTTTGGATCTTTGGGGTATAAAGGGTCGTCAAAGGTCTGAGGGGTCTCAGCAGTCTAAACGTAATTAAGAGGGTGTTAATTTTTTACTTGAAGAAGAAGACGTTTTGGTCGCATATAAACATACACAACGACATAACCATATACGTTTGCTCTATTATAATAAGATATATGAATGATCAAAGAGTATTGATCAATCGGTCTGGATCTATCTGGTCTAGGCTGGTTCAGCGAGCGGTCGAGGTAAGGATTGACATGCGCTGGTTAATTACACGTCTGGATATGTGGACCGTCGCATCGAGGTTGGCCGTACGTCGGGTTAGGATAGGCTGCATTTTAGGATTGGGTGGTCGTGATGGTCTAGCGCTACTCCATTTACAGTGCGCGATGGTCGGGAGCACTTGAGCGTTCGCACTGAACGTGCTATTGTCACACGCTGAACAACAAAACGCGCGGCTATCTCGTGAACATACACCATATATCTCATGAACAGTCGGGTTCCCTTGGTAAAGAGCTATGATCCCGCAGGGACTCGCGAAAAAAAGAAGAAATTAACGTGTGTTTATTCGCTGTGTATTCAGATGTGAACCCCGATTCGCCCTCAAAGCTGTCGTTCGCCAGCCTGTGTACGTAATACGTAAATGGGCTGAACGTACCAAAGTAATTTGTGGGGTATCGCTTCGAAGCACGGCATCTTGCGTTTTAGACTACATGGGACAGAGCTAGCATCGAGCTTGCAATTTGACGAGTGCGACGAGATCGTATGAAGCTAAATAAATTTACGTAGATGAGGTTTGAATCCCGCAACAAACGGGATTAGGGGGGCACGTGTGCGGGGTGAAGGTCCGGCAGCATGAACGAACGTGCGGACACTGAACGTGCCTGGAGATACCCCTCAGGGGAATACAAGAGGCGCCTCATCTATCGATCGAAGGGGATTTCATTGTCCCCTCACACGGATGGAGCGAGATTGTGTCGCACTGTGCCCTATTTGACTGGAGTCAGATTGTGTGGCTCTGGTTATGTTTAAAACAGCATTGCATTGATTTAACCTCGCCTCGTCAACGATGTACTGTTTCTCTCTGCGAGACAGCAATCCGTATCAGTTGAACGAATGAACACAATGCATGTTGACAGTTATTCCGACCTTGAGCAAAGTATATTAACACCAGTGTGACTTGGTGGCTCCCTAAGATGCGAGAGTCGTGGGGATTCAGCAATCTTCCTTGCATGTAAGCCTTATCTTGATTAAATTATCTTGTACATTGTCCGGAGTTCTAAAAGTGCTTTCCTAGATAGGTAAGGGGGTAAAGGAAAAATCCACGACAATCTTGGCGACGAGGATGATGTCCGCTCAGAGGCAACAGAGACTGATTGACCCATGATGGCCAAAGAGGTTCCAGGTGCCCATTAATGAGGTGAGAACTTTCTTGATAGTGGAAGTTTTGGCCATCATTGGGAGGATCCTGTCTCGGCTTGACCTCAGGCATGGATAAACGAAATTCTAGGTAAAAAGGACGGACACGGTACACAGAGATCTGTTGAAGATAAGGGGATACAGGTGGCTTGGGCCCGAGCACTTGTGGAGTGCTTCAACGAAGCAGCTTTGAGAGACAAGCTGGGCACTCGGTCGCGTCGCGCATGGGGGAGTATTTATGGCAGGTTTTCAGGACAATCTGTACGCTTGCGCGACGTGAAGGTCCCAGCAGGAGTGTCAGCTGGATGTGTGATGATGCGTCTATTTATGGGGCAGGTTGGACCTGCACGCTCGTATGCTCGCTGAACTCTGCTAGGAAGGAAAGACAGAAACACCTTTAGTGTCTCTGTGCATCCGTCAGTTGGGAGAAGCCGGATAAGAGGCACCCCCTTTTTAACTAACGGACTGCGGAGTCGGGCTGCATTGGATTTGGATTTCGAGAACAGGAGAATTAATGGAACAGAACCAGGTTACAAAAGGATAAGCGCTCGGGGTTTGGTGACAGGTAAAAATAGCCGCTTGACGGCTGGGAGGGGGCGGTAGGCTGAAGTGTTATAAAGATGTGTACAATTAACCCGAGCAATTTAAATAATTAATTTCAGGGAAAATAATTAATTTCGGTATTAAAATCTGCTCGTGTCAGTTTTTTATTAAGTGGAGTCAGTTAGACCTGGCAACTGGGAGATGATTTTTTAATTTTCAGACAATTTCCAGTGTTTTGATTGGCTGTCCAGGAGACAGCAGATGAGTGTGCCACAATTATTGATGGGATGAGTGTGCGTTTTATCAATGGATCAATACCAGTTGATTGTTGTTGATGACTACCAGTTGTGATGTGATGTGTTGTGATTTAATGTGTAATATTTTTGCATGGAAAAATATTATTGAGAGATTTAAATATGGTGGTGAAATAATGCAAGTGTATATGAGAAATATGTGCTTCAGACTTAGGTTGCAGGAATGAGACGACATTGCAGGAATGGCAGTGATGCAGGATCATGTTTACAAATGCTTGTGTTTACAAATAAAAAGAAGATGTTTACGATGCAGGGATGTATGGGGCAGGATGGAGAAGATGCGGTGAGTTTCTCCTATGGCAGGTATGGTGAGAGATGGTGATTAATGAGTCAATGATTGGCAGATCATGCATTGTTAGATGCGAGGAATGATTATGCAAAACAGAGTGGCACTTGACTTACTTTTAGCGGTAAGGGGGGGGGGATTCCGAAATTGCTGAAGATAGATGTGGCATTTAGATTCCAGACACGACGCAGGGAGTGCAGCCAAAAATAGCCAACCATCTAAGAGATGAAGGAAATAAATGCCAATTCGGAGAATTGGGAGCCAGGATAGTTCATGGGCCTCCTCATATCGATCATCATTGTCATTGGGGGGAGGCGGGGGGGTTGGGAAGTGTTGATCCATGTGTGTCAGTAAGTTTGCAATCATAGATGCACGAGAGTGACCTTCGACCAGATACCAGTGGTGGCTGCAGATCCGGGTCCAGTCTGGTAGGGCCCATCGCTCGTTCAAGCGTCAGTGGACTTAGCAGACCTCCACGAACACCGTTGTGATCATCCTTGAGTCGTAAGAGCACTCCGATGCCCAATACAGCCAGGCCGACTACTTCAAGATAAGTCTTCATTGGCATGTCCCCTAGCTCCTTTGGGGCTCCTATTGCTGCTGACAACCCTATGACTTGTGAAGGCCTTAGCATCAGAATGACTTCCGCAAAAGGTCCTCAAAGGCAGTACATTGACAAGTCATATTTTATGGTTCAGTTGAGGAGTAAAATGGCTGAGCTTGCTGCCGGAAACAGCAATCTGCAGAGATTGGTGGAAGCTTTTGACCAAGATAACAGAGCGTACCATGCATACAATGAAAGAAATCAAGGACTTGCCGGGTGAGCTGACTGTTTACAATTGGCTTGTTGACAAACTGAAGGTGAATGCGGATATAGAGGAAATCACACAGGATTACGAGGTGATGAAAGTCCATAATGATTGCAAGGCTGAGGACCTGGATGCTTCATTTAGAGGAGGGCACAAGAAGGAGATGGAAGCATACATAAAGCGTCAGCAGCAGGTCACCAATGGCTTGGGCTGGACCTTGCCACATGACGAGCAGGAGTGGTACTATGAGTTGAAGTCCAGAAATAAACAGCCACAGCAGGAGCACCAGAACATGCAGCATGACTTAGATGCCTCGACTAAGGACAACTTGCAAAGCGAGCTGGTAAACTCCCGCATAAAGCAGGAAACGGTTGCACTGTACAACCCCTGTACGAGAACTCCATTCACCCCCGTACGAGAGCCGCCATCTCCCTATCTACAAACCCTCTACCCCTTAAACCCTACCCCCTGCCCTGTGATTGAATCTTGCAGAGCTGGCACGACGACCCGAATCAAAGAGTTAACTTCACAAACCATGCGCGGACTAAGAACCACTCTGGAGCAAGCTGAAGATTTCGACTCGGGCGGGCGTGAGTGGAAATGATGGCGTAGTGTTGAACTCTAAACCCAGTACCCCATGCGCGTTTCGGAAGAGCGAACATGAAGATTGCCCCTTGCATGAGCCGGAGGATTGCCCCCTTGATTGCCAAAAGGAGCGGAAAACGTCAAGAAGAGTGCTTTGTCTTAACAATGATGTCAATGGTAAAAACGGTACTTCAATATGCTGCACTACCTTGTTCAACCAAGAGCTTTATTAACACCTCGCTTCAACTGAAAATAAAGGCAAAATGAATGCCTGCTGCTAACCTGAGATTTGCTTTGAAAGGCCCATCCTAAGTAATGGGTTTCTGATCGCTTTTTGCGTTTGATTTTGTATGGGAGGCTTCGGCCCACATTGTATTTAATTTCAAATGACTTTATTCTTCAATGCTTGTAATCTTTTTACATAGCCTCAAAATCATATAGGGAGGTCAATATTTACTCAATCATTTATCTATATCTCTCTCTTTATTCCTCTCTAGGTCTAAACGATTATAAGGGGTAAGGGACTCCTAAGAGGTACTTGACTACCATCTGGGATTTATCACCCAACCTTCATGGGGAGGACTTGACCCACCCGAATGCAGCTAGCGTGTCTTCCATTTGTCAAGAAATTTCGCGCACCCCTTCAATACTTCATGCACCCTAAGACAATATCACAGATAGTAAGCAAATACTTCTATGAAAATCCCTAGTGGGACAAAGCGTGATAAAGAAATATCTTTCTTTCCTTTTTCTTTCTTTCCTAAAAGATATTTGACTATCAAAGAGGCGACTGAAGGGGATTTCATTGACCCCTCACACTGATGGGGCCAGATTGTGTCACACTGTGCCCTATTTGACTGGAGTCAGAATGTGTGGCTCTGGTTATGTTTAAAACAGCATTGCATTGATTTAACCTCGCCTCGTCAACTATATACTGTTTCTCTCTGCGAGACAGCAATCCGTATCGGTTGAAGGAATGAACACAATGCATGTTGACAGTTATACCGACCTTGGGCAAAGTATATTAACGCCAGTGTGACTTGGTGGCTCCCTAATATGCGAGAGTCGTGGGGACTCAGCAATCTTCCTTGCATGTAAGCCTTATCTTGAATAAATTATCTTGTACATTGTCCGGAGTTCTAAAAGTGCTTTCCAAGGTAATGGGTAAAGGTAAAATCCACGACACGGACACTGAACGTGCCTGTTGATACCCCTCGGGGGAATCTAAACAAAATTAAAAGTCATCTTAAGTTGGTTCACACTGAAAAGGGAAGTCGGACTATGTGCATCGTGATGACATGTAATGCATTATGAAATCAGGTATTTCAGCGAGCTTTTGGCAAGAGGATATTTGATGTTTTCTTTCAATAATCAATTTAAAAACGATGATTGTGATTTTGAGGCCAATCATTCGGAGATGGAGTATTATTAATATTATTAATATATGAAGTAGGTATTATTAATTTGATGATTACGAGGTTGTGTGATGAAGTAGGTATAATTAATTTGATGATTACGAGGTTGTGTGGTAAAGTAGGTATTATGAATTTGGTGATTACGAGGTTGTGTGGTGAAGTAGGTATAATTAATTTGATGATTACGAGGTTGTGTGATGAAGTAGGTATAATAAATTTGAAGATTACGAGGTTGTGTGATGACGTAGGTATAATTAATTTGATGATTACGAGGTTGTGTGGTGAAGTAGGTATAATTAATTTGATGATTACGAGGTTGTGTGATGAAGTAGGTATAATTAATTTGATGATTATGAGGTTGTGTGGTGAAGTAGGTATTATTAATTTGGTGATTACGACGTTGTGAGATGAAGTGGGTGTTATTAATTTGATGATTACGATGTGTGATGAAGTAGGTATTAATAATTTGATGATTACAATGTGTGATGAAGTCGGTATCATTAATTTGATGATTATGAGATTGTGTGGTGAAGTAAGTACAGAAGACACCGTTTAATAAAACCACGGTTAATAAAACCAATCGCTTTTTAGGACCACTTTGACCTGGTCCGGACTGTGCCCTATGACCTCATCCTTCCAAACAGGTAATTTATACAAACAACATTATTTATGAAGCACAACGAGGTACTTGAAAGGTAAAACGAGTACAGTGAACACGGTTTACCTGTGGATATCACATCCTCCAGCTCGTCGTCAGCATCAAACATGGATTCTTCGATTTCAAAGCAAGGTACAGGCATCTCCAGATTTTTGCTCTCCGTTTCCACGTCTGATCGTTCAACGGAGCTGCTCTCGTATTCAGAGGAGGAATCTGAAGATGACGACGACGACGACGATGACCCAGAGCGGCTGCGAGATGACAGTTTGCTCTTCCCCTCGGAGTAAGAAGTCTGAGTCACAGATTCTGAATCGGAAGATTCTGATTCGGAACCAGAATCCTCGGAGGAATCACAACGAGAAGCTGACTTTGAGGGAACTTCACTGGCCGTTTGGGCTGTTCACCAGAAAATAAAACAAGTCAAAGAGTTGGAAGGAAAAAGAAAACATACACTATTTCAATGAGAACTCATATGAAGAACAAACAAACTGTACTGTTGTACTCATTATTTTACAACTTATAGATACAAGTTATTTTGGGTTTCTCAGCCTCACAAAAGGCCTCAAGTGATAATGTCATTGTGGAAATCATTCAATGATAAAAACGAAACAATTGGTGACAAAAACATTAACCGTTTATTAACATTTCAAAAGAGAACTGTGTAATTAAATGAAAACGTTCAATGGAAGAGACAGTGTAATTAAATAAACTAGTGAGGTACCCGTGCTGCGCACCGGTGGGAGGCCAGAAGCAAACAGACAATGCAGAAATTGGGAATGCTAAAGCATGAAACCAATAAATTCCACATGACTGTAGCACCTTCAGTCGCACATCAGACATGGACAGCAAGTTTGTGAAGCACGGAATTGCATCATTCACTTGAACTCGATATCTCTTTTTTCATTCCAAACAGCATAACTCCAATCACAAATTAAATAACATTAATATAAAAAAACAAGACGACATCATGCGGAGCATGATACTTGCAAAATGCCCCCCCCCCCCCCCCCCACCCCCTCCCCAAGAAAAAAATTCCATTGATACAGCAAATTGTCCATTTCATCAAGATTAAAATTGACAACCTTGATCAAGCTCGGGTCAATAGGAAGAAAAGTGACGATTTTTCAGATGAAAAATGATGATTTTGGAAGGTTGACCTTGAGTTGACCTTTGACCTTTTGAACTCAAAAATAGTATGTTTCCCAATTTAGTGACTCGATATGCAAATGCTGTTCAATATTCAAGTCAATCGGTTGAGAATTGACGGCTTTTTAGATGAAAATTTATGATATTTAAAATGTGACCTTGAGTTGACCTTTGACCTTTTGACCTCAAAAATTGTATGTTTCCCAATTTAGTGACTCGATATGCAAATGCTGTTCAATTTTCAAGTCAATCGGTTGAGAATTGACGGCTTTTTAGATGAAAATTGATGATTTTTTAAAATTGACCTTGAGTTGACCTTTGACCTCAAAAATAGTATGTTTCCCAATTTAGTGACTCGATATGCAAATGCTGTTCAATTGTCAAGTCAATCGGTTGAGAATTGACAGCTTTTTAGACGAAAATAGATTATTTTTAAAAATTGACTTTGAGTTGATCTTTGACCTTTTGACCTCAAAAACAGTTCATTTCCCAATTTAGTGACAATATACAAATGCTATTCAATTTTCAAGTCAATCGGATTTAAAATGGCGATTTTAGAAATTTAACCTCAAGATGACCTTTGACATTTGACCTCAAAATCAAAAGGCTTCTCAATTGGGACGACCTATACAACTTGGTGAAGTTTCGTGACGATCGCTTTTGAATTGTGACCTGTAGGCCGGTGACAAACAGACAGACAAACAGACAGACAGACAGACAGAACCACAAACGCAACTGACCAATATACTTGAAAAATCTTCGATTTTGCAAGTAATAAACTTTTAACAACATTCGTGACATAAACAAATATTTAAATCCTGATGTGAAGTTCCGTACGGTTGGGTGAACACAATTACGAATTCAAAATCGTAATTGTATTCACTCAATTCCAATCATCAATTGATACTTTAACAAAACGATTAACATGATTAACGTTTAACGATTTAACATTACGATTGAATGACGGTTGTATTGGGATATTATCAAATCCGCGCATTGCCGTCATCTGTCCACTTCTGCATTCACGGCAGGTTCATAATTCTCATCAAAATCTAAACAGTATTTGTAGAATTTCAATAAAAGCCACATTACTGTTCATATCGGTAAATATTATTCCATTGTGTGAGGAAAAACTGGAAAATTGGAAAATTGGAAAAATAGGAAAAATTTGAAAAACAATATAGCCTATTTTACTCCAGGGGGTCCCAGGATTACCCACCCAAAATATCGTTGCGATCGGTTCAGCCGTTTTTGCGGTACCTTCGAACGGACGGATGGACGGACATTTGTTGAATTATAGTAAGATAAGACTTAAATAAATAAGACCATAGTAAGATGTAAATGAACAATGAAATCCATTCAACTGTTATGTTGATTTAATGCAATGATGTACTTCGTATTTAGTCTACAAGTATTATTCATCATTTACAGTAAAATGCGACACCAACAGTGGAACATACCATCCGATACTTCTTGTTGTGAAGGCTTTTCCTCTTCTACCTCAGTTATATTCTCATCCTCCTCGTCTGCTCGCTCAGACAAATCCCTTCTCATGTCAGAAGTTTCCCATTCTTTTTCTGTTTCTTTCATTTCATCTTCAATTGCTTCTTCTTCTCCATCGTCGTTTTCACCATCATTCTCTTCCTTCTGATGTGTAAAAAAGAAGAAGAATGAAGCAGATAGGTCAACATCATTTTGTCTGTAGCACGTGGCTACTGTTTTGCGTCATTACTGGAGGTGCAGGTGTGCCATTGACGCAGTATCCCCTGTAGGTTGCATCATTAGTTTATAATTGTTCATGGTGTAGGCGATAGCTCGCCGACTTTTCATCAGGACGCATTGAGATCTTTAACGACCACCAAGGAATGTTGGTAAACGAGATGTCTGTTTAATGTCCCATGGATGTCCCAAGGAGATGTCTCCACAACACTAGAAATTGTTTTATACCCTTCCCCAGATCGATGCCTCCTCACAATTATTCTATCTCGGAGTTCTATGGACAGTCCCTTGAAATTCATGGTGGAGTTTCTGCTCTGACATCCACTGTCAACTGTGGGACCTTATATAGAAAGGTGGGTTTCTTTCTGAATCATGTCCATTCAAATGAATTGGACACAGGTGGATTCCAATCAAGTTGTGGAGACATCTCAGGGATGATCAAAGGAAATTGGATGCACCTGAGCTCAATTTGGAATATCGTAGAGAAGGGGTTCAATACTTATTGACTCAAGACATTTCAGCTTTTCATTTTTAGTTGTTTTGTAAAACTTTCTAAAGAAAAATAATCCACTTTGACATTATGGGATACTATGTGCAGATCAGAGACCAAAAAAAAAAATCTCAATTTAACCTATTTTAAATTCAGGTTGTAACAACAAAATGTGAAAAAGTCAAGGGGTGTGAATACTTTCTGAAGGCAGCATACATTAGAAGAGCTGATGCAAAAACAGAAACTGTCATACTTTGGACTCATCATGGGTGCAGAAAACGAAGGTCTGGAGAAATCAAACCAATCTGGGTATGGTTGATGAAAGAAGAGGAAGAGGTAGATCTTGTATGTGCTGGATGGATGGGATAAAAGCTGCAACCAAGCTCACTCTGCCAGAGCTTCAGGAAGCAGTGCAGGATGTTGATGTTTGGAGATACCTGATCATGAATATCACCAGAAGTCGGCCACTGGTTATAATAATTATGGTTATAACAACTTTTACTTCCGGTAGATGTGCAGACCAGCAACGTTTAGCCAATACATCGCCCATGTGTAATTATTGTAATGAAATAAAGGCGAAGATCCAATGTAATTCCCTCTTTAGTGGTGAGATTTGCCTATAAAAAGGATGGTCTGAGAGCGATGGGATTGCTCTTCTTACATCTGACTGGAGTTGAGTTGGTGAGTTAAAATGATACATCTTTTATGGCTTGCCAGAGATAGGGTTGTATACTATGGAAGACTTCTAATTTGTGATTATCCTTTTGTTGAAGATAATGTGGAGATTTCGATTTCAATAAAGCTCTATATCTTGGAAGAGGTTGTGATTAAATTTCATCACATTTTATTGAAATTGACTCCTTCACTTGAATTCCATGGACAAGATACTGAGATTCAAGGAGTTCTGCGGGGACCCTCAAGCGACAGATGCCACGAGCCAATGGAGTCACTGGCATCGTGCTTTGGAGAATTATATCGCTACCGTGCCAGGTATTACTGAGGAGCAGAAACTTTTGGTACTCACCTGTCACGTGTCCAATACCGTGTTCGACTATATCGCGCACTGTGAGACTTATGCGACCTCTGTGGATGCACTGCAAGAAATATACGTAAGACCTCGGAGTGCCATTTATGCGAGACATATGCTTGCTACACGACGACAAGACCCCTCAGAGCCTCTAGAACAGCTTCTTCAGGAATTGCGAAGACTTGGCAAGGACTGTATGGTGGAGACTCGGACGGCCGCTGAGATAACTGATGATTTAATGTGGGATGCCTTTGTGACTGGCCTCTCTTCACCCACAATATGGCTGAGACTACTCGAGAATGCAGCCATGACCCTCCAGGAGGCTTACGACCAAGCCCGCGTCCTGCAGCTCACGCAGACTCACTCGGAAGCGTATGGGCGCCCGTACATAATGGCTGGAGCCACCACGGAGACTCGTGTGGAGCTGGCTCCTATTGCTGAACGACCTCCTGTGGGCGCTGCGGCTGCTCCGGGACCGACCGACACTCCGCCGGTGCTGGAAGAGGATGGCCCGAGTACTACGGCGGCTACTTCCCCTACTGAGAACACAAAGTGTAACTTCAGTGGGAATAGTCGGCACTCATGTGCTCTATGCCCCGCTCGGGAAGCGACATGTCAAACTTGTGGCAAACGAGGACACTTTGCAAAACGACACTTTGCGAAAGTTTGTCGCTCGATGAAAACCAGCACTTCGCGTGCTTCCCGCTCCGCGGAGCCAGCGCTGGCCCCTCACAGTCTTGCTAGTGCGGTGCTTCCGGTACTCATTGAGGGGAAATCTGCGGATGCGCTGATAGACATGGGCAGTAGCGCGAGCTATATTAATCAAGCTCTGGTACAGTGGAACGGTTGGACGATCAGCCAAGCTGCTCGACGGATTTATATGGCTTCAGATTTATATGCACATCTCTCTGACCATTCTCAGAGAGCCTCCTCAGCGTCGACGAGTCTGGCATTTCACTCAGGCCAACTGGCACGGTCTTCAAGCAGCCATCAATCACCAGGACTGGTCTCCCATCTCTACCGCCTCTGACATCAACTCATTCTGGGAATTCTTCCAAAGTAAATTGCTCCCTCTCATGCACAGATTTATCCCATCTCGCCTTCAGTTGTCATACACGTCCTCCCATCCAGAGCACACGGAATCTTGTGGTGAGGCAGTTGCCCAGAAACAACTTGCCTTCACCTCCTGGAAAGCAAATCCAACGGAAGGAAATCTCATTTCCTTTCACAAAGCCCGAAACAAGTGTGTGTCCACCCTCAGGAGAGCCAGGAAATAATATCTCTCCACTCTCAAGACCAAACTCTCAAACCTGTCTCCCTCTTCCAAATCCTGGTGGCATCTGGTCAAATCCGTTTCTGGTGTTTGTTCCCCCTCCATCCCCTCCCTTACCTCAATCGGCTACACAGCTGACTCCGCACGTGAAAAAGCTGAATGCCTCAACTCTGTGTTTGCTTCTAAATCTTGTGTCCCAAACCCATCCCTCTCTGTAACCACCATACCCAGTTGTACCCACCTGTACCTGGACTCTGTGTCCTTTCCTCCTGACAAGGTGGAAAAGTTTCTGTCAACCCTTGACTCTGATTCTGCAACTGGACCTGACGGCATCAGCCCACTTGTCCTAAAATCCTGCTACCCACTCTTTCACTCCCTCTCTCTGTTCTCTTCGCCCTCTCTTTTGCTCAAGGTCATCCTGCCATCAGCTTGTAAATCAGCCTACATCACCGCTTTACAGAAAAAGGTGCAAAAACAGATCCTTGCAACTACAGACCAATCAGCCTGCTCCTAATTATAAGCAAAGTCATGGAATCCATCATTGCTTCGGATATCAAATCTTTCCTCTTCTCAACGGCTTGATCTCTGATCATCAATTTGGTTTCAGACCAGGTCACTCGACTCTGGACATGCTGCTGCTGCTGTCTCAACAATGGATGGAGGTCCTCAATGCCAAACAGGAAATTAGAGTTGTCTCCCTTGACATATCAGGTGCCTTCGATACGGTCTGGCACCCCGCTCTGCTCACCAAACTCTCCTCCTATGGTATCCATGGAAACCTCCACGCTTGGCTTGCGGACTTCCTCTCTAGTCATAGTCAACGTTTGGCCCTGAATGGGTTTCTCTCATCTCCCATTCCTGTTCAGGCTGGAGTTCCCCAAGGCAGTGTTCTGGGCCCTGTGCTTTTTCTGGTCTTCATCAATGATCTCTCTGACTCTCTTGAAAATCCTCTCTATCTCTTTGCTGATGACTCCACTCTCTGCCACGCCATTCCTCATCCCTTAGATCGGCAGTCTGCAGCCTCCTCACGCTCTGCAGACCTGGACAAAATCACAGACTGGTCAAACAAGTGGAACATGTCTTTCAATCCTGACAAATATCACACTCTTACGATGTCTCTCCGAAAAGACCGACTGGACAACCCTCCCATCCACTTTCTGAATAATCCTCTCCAAGAAGTTCTGTCACTCAAGCTTTTGGGTCTCTCTATCTGCCATGATCTTTCCTGGGAAAACCACATTTCAAATCTGGCCTCCAAAGCCAGTCGCCGACTGGGCATCATCCGTCGTGCGAAGTCCTTCCTTGGCACACCTGAGCTCCTCACCACATACAAGGCTTTCATCCGCAGCTCAATGAAATACTGTTCTCCCCTCTGGGCTGGTGCTCCTGCCTCACACCTAGCTCGGCTTCACGCTGTTGAAACCAAAGCTTTCAGAATCATTGGAATCTCCCACGATGAAGCTAACTCCGAGGGCCTTTCACTTACTCACCGCAGGCAGGTTGGTGGGCTTTTTGTCTTCTACCGACTCCTCTCCGGCCTTTCTCCCCCAGCTCTCTCTAGGCTCTGTCCCCCAAATATTCCTGCAGGTCGCACAAGATCTGCCTGCAACCCTCTTATGGTTAAACTGCCAAAATCAAGACTCTCTGCTCACCTTCACTCCTTCATTCCTCTTTTCTCCTGCCTCTGGAACAAACTCCCTTCAATCCCACTCCTCCCTCCAGGTCATTAAAACAGCTGTTCACCATCATCTCTTATCTTCCCCCATCCAAAACCTTGATCTTTTCTACCCCCGCTAATTTCACCCCAGATTCACTTCTTTGAAATACCAACTTCCTTCCTGGAAGTCCTTGCAGTGTCCTTGTGTTTTATACTTCTCCCACCCCTTCCCCCCCTTCACACGCCTCCTCCCCCCAAGCCCTCCCACAGATCTCCCAATGTCCCTGCTCTGAAATGTTTGTGTGCTTCCCGTTCTCTCCCCATCTTGTCTACCGCTACCCTTATTATCTGTTTTGTGTGTCTGTTTTTTTTTGTGTGTGATAAATGTTCGCTCTTTCACGAGCCTCGATCCTGTATACATTTTTTTTTAAAGAAAAAAGAAGCTGTCCTGTGGATGCGCACCAAGGGAGTGTGCATAGTTAATATGGTTGTCAATTATGTCGTGTATCCTGATGTGAAACTTATGGTCATGCCTAATCTATGCTCCGATGTGCTCCTCGGACAGGATTTTTTTGCATCGACATGGCCGATTGGAGATGCAATTCGGAGGAGGGGAGAACACTCTCTCTCTGTCTGCGGGCTCGCTGAAATGGCTATCGATCCACTTGCTTTGTTTCCCAGTTTGACTGCCAATTGCAAACCGCAAACCATGAAGTCTAGAAGATACTCGCGCGCTGACACACAGTTCATTGCTGATGAAACTAAGCGATTGCTGCGGGAGGGGATTATAGAGCCGAGTAGCTCTTTGTGGAGAGCCCTGGTGCTTGTGGTTCATACGGCTAATCATCGGAAGCATATGGTAGTGGACTATTCTCAAACTATTAATAGATTCACACAGCTGGACGCTTATCCACTTCCCCAAATGGATGATATGGTGCGCGAGGTGGCTAAATATCGCGTATTCAGTACTTTGGATCTTAGGAGTACGTATCATCAGATTCCAATACGTGAGTCTGACAGGCCCTATACGGGGTCAAATCTGGCCAAAGGCTATATCAATTTTGTCACATTCCTTTCGGCGTAACAAACGGCTTATCTTGCTTTCAGCGTGCCATTGATGACATTATTGCTAAATAGCACTTGAAAGACATTTTTGTGTATGTCGATAATGTGACGGTTTGCGGCCACAATCAGGAGGACCATGATGCTAACTTGCGACGTTTCTTGTGGGTAGTACAACAGTATAATTTGACCTTCAACGAGGACAAGTGTAAATATGCGGCCAAGACGCTAGACCTTCTCGGTTACACGGTGACCGGGGGCAAGATAAAGCCGGATGCTGAGCGACTTTGACCCTTGCTCGACATGGCGGCTCCATGTGATCATGCGTCTTTACGCCACGCCTTGGGCTTATTTGCCCAATACTCTCGGTGGGTGCAAAGCTACTCCGAGAAGATCCACCCTCTTGTGGATTGTAAGGCTTTTCCTCTAACGATGAGTGCCAAGGCCGCCTTTCAACAGCTGAAGGAAGACATAGCAGGTGCCTGCGTGACCTCCATTGACGAGACAATACCATTCCTGGTCGAGACAGACGCCTCATATTGCGCTATCGCAGCGACGCTCACTCAGGTGGGGAAACCGGTGGCCTTCTTCTCACGCACTTTGACGGAGAGTGAACGAAGGCATTCCGCTATCGAGAAAGAGGCGTACGCTATCGTTGAAGCAGTCAGGCGATGGCGACATTTTCTCTTTGGCAAACAATTTCAACTCATTACCAATCAACAGTCCGTGGCCTTTATGTATGACAATCGGCATGCACAATGCATTAAAATGAAAAGATATCGAGATGGAGGATAGAATTGGCAGATTATTGTTTTAAGATAATCTATCGCCCGGGATGCAATAACCTGGCAGCCGATGCGCTGTCTTGACCTGTGCGGGCATGACGTCCGACGATCTGCGAGTCATTCACGAATCTCTATGTCATCCTGGAGTGACGCGTCTCGCCCATTTTGTTCGTTGTCGTAACTTGCCTTTCTCGGTGGAGGATGTCCGACGCTTGTGCCGTTCATGTTCTGTGTGTGCAGAAGTAAAGCCACGTTTTTATAAACTGCCTATGGGGACTTTGATTCAAGCTGTGCGTCCTTGGGAGAGGTTGGGTATTGATTTTAAGGGGCCTCTCAGACCTTTCTACTAGAACGTGGCATCGCTGCCAGTCGGACGACTCCGTATAACCCCCGAGGGTACGGCAAGGTCGAGCGATTTAATGGAATTGTCTGGAAGGCTGTGGAAATGGATTTGAAGACTCGGAGGTTAGCACCTCATCAGTGGAGTCTGGTTTTACCCGAAGCGTTACATGCTATGCGTATCCTCCTTTCCACCAACACCAACAAAACTACGCACGACAGAATGTTTCGTTATCAAAGACGCAGCGCGATTGGTCAATCTTTGCCAGGCTGGCTCTCCGAACCAGGGCCCACTTTCTTGAAACGCATGGTACGACACAACAAGTATGAACCACTGGTAGATCGGGTACAGGTGCTGGAAGCTAACCCGGAATATGCCCATATTCTGATGGCGGACGGGCGGGTGGCGACCGTTTTGGTGTGACATCTAGCTCTCTGTGGAGAGGGTCCATGTCCAGGTACGAGCGATGGCAATGTGGCGTGACCGGATAAAGCTTATCGAGCCCGAGCCGCCAGCATTGGGGCCGGCTGCAGTGTCTCCTTCTTGTTATTCTTTTTCGGGTCCGGCGTTGCCCGATGGGGTTCCAATTCGAGTAGAACCGCCGGGGCCTGGGCTTAGAGCAGATACTCCTATTCCGGTATTGCCCAACATTGCTGATTCTGAAACCGGTTCTGACAGTTATCACACGCGAGCCGGCCATGAGAGTTGAAGGCCGGTTTGATTGGGATGGTAGGTTGCTTTCTCCTCAGCTAGTGAACGTTGGATTATTTGCTGTGATTTATATTCTGTAGTTTCATATCATATCAATGCCAGCTTGCTGGAAATTTTATTGGAGGGAGAATGTAATGAAATAAAGGTGAATATCCGATGTAATTCCCTCTCGAGTGGTGAGATAAGAGCGCGGGGATAAGAGCGAGAGCGAGAGCGAAGAAGGATGGTCTGAGAGCGAGGGGATTGCTCGCTCTTCTTACAGGTGACTGGACGTGAGTTGGTGAGTTAAAATGATGCATCTTTTACGGATTGCTTGAGATAGGGTTGTATACTATGAAAGACTTCTAATGTGTGATGATCCTTTTGTTGTCGATGATGTGGAGATTTCGATTTCAATAAAGCTCTATATCTTGGAAGAGGTTGTGATTAAATTTCATCACAATTATGTCCAATTTTCTCCAAATTTCCTTCAGGTGAGTATTCAACAATGCTTGCAACCATTAGGAATGTGATAATGTGTCGAAAAAAGATCATAATTGGGCTGCAAGGGTGTCCGGGTCAATATCGCACATCACACTTGAAGCTGTGCCCAGGAGAAATCACATATGAGGCCACAATAAACAATTCATATGCAGTCCACAAAAAGGGTGATGCCTAGAAAAATGGGACAGGCAATGGGAAACATCATTCATGCATTACAGCTCATTTAAGCACCTTTATTAGCTAAATATCATTGCAGCAGAGCTTTCGGCTGAATTAGAGGCCTTTATATTTCAAACAATGTTTTTAAGGCAGAAATTTAAACGATGGATTCACATGATACTACGGCCTGACTCACTCGATATAGTATGCAAACCCAGGTAAAACATCCCATAGCAAATCAACAGCACAAATTCCATAAAAATCCCAGAGGAAATTGGGGACCAGTAGGATCTACTGGATTCAATAAGGAAAGTGAAATACTGGACCAGCATAAGATACCAATAAAAAAAACAGTAGGTCAATGGGCGGACCAATAGAATGCCGATATACAAAATAACAGGATTAAAAATAACTAATTGACATATGTGGGAAAATTACATGCCGAGACTGGGAATTGAACCCAGGTCCTTCTGGTGAACCGTACCAGGGCTCTGCTATCTGAGATATCTGACTCCTGGATGGCAAACAACTTGCATTCACATGTACAACAAAGACTGTACAAGGAAACCTTGTTATAAAGAGCATGGCTATAACTCAATTATATATGGAAGTGTGTTGTGCTTGTTTGTTTTGCATTTGTTTATAACAACAAGTACAAAAAGTTTTAATGAAAACAAAAGCCGCGTCGATGTTACACAATGCCTAAATGCAGCTGTGCCTATAACGTCGATGTTATAGGCACAGGACATTCCTATTGATTCGATTACTTGATGTTATTTTTGTGCAAAGTGAAAATATATCTCGGCAATTTCCCATGTGTGGCGACGAATTTTTAATATATCTCGGCATTTTCCCGTCTGTTATTTCAGGCGGTGTATGACTGACCATGCCGCGATTTTTAAAAAAAATATCTCGGCAATTTCCCGTGTGTGGCGACACGTGAACGAAGCTATGCTCCTCTCTCCACATTATTGTGACGACGTATAAATTAAATATTTCATCGTGACGATTGTCATCAAATGGACGAATTTTTAATATATCTCGGGATTTTCCCGTCTGTTATTTCGGGCGGTGTATGACTGACCATGCCGCGATTTAAACAAAATATATATATCTCGGCATTTTCCCGTCTCTTATTTCGGGCGGTGTATGACTGACCATGCTGCGATTTAAAAAAAATATATCTCAATGGACTTGAAGTTACAGGCCTTTGAGAATTCATTTTGTTCTATAAAGGGCAACTTTCATCGGATTTTCTTCCCGTTTTTTTTCAACCGAGTCTAAAACTATGTTAGCGACTGTGAAAAATGAAATGATATATCGAATTTGATTTGAAATAAAACTGTGTGAGAGAGGAACACCACGGGCCTACAAAACAGACCTCAAAGCTATGCGAGTTAATAAAATGGTGGATATTTGTTTATATGAAGGCTCTCCCAGAATGGGTGGAGCTATGGTTCCCAGAATGGGTGGAGCTTTGAGGTTTTGTCTTCTCTGCAAGAACAAGAAGAACAAGAAGAAGAAGAACAACAACAACAGCAGAGGGCACTCTATGAGCAGCGTCTGCGACGCGGCTAAAAAAAAAAAAACCGTATTTGGTTATATACAGTCACCTGAAAAAGTAAGCACACCCCATGTAAAATTTTGACTTTTTCGACATATTTCAACATACAGCTATTTGATCTTCATTTCAACAACATTGATAGATAAAGGTGATATAATATAACAAATATCATGAAACATTTACATTTTGTCGTCCATTGTATAATTTAAATAAACATACATGCAAATTTCGCATGTGGAAAAAGTAAGTACACCCCTACATTTATCACTACTTCAAATACCTAAAATTACAATCAGGTGGACCAGCTCAGGTGCAAATGATTAGAACATCATTAGAGAGGATCTTGGAGGAACCTGCCTTATTTAAACCTCAGACATTTAGTTTGGTTTGCTCTTTGTTGTTGAAGTGTGCGGCATCACCAAGCCTAGATCAAAAGAGCTCTCTGAGGCCTTCAGAAAGAAGGTTATAGATGCCAGTAGGATAATAATGTTGTTCCTGGACCACCCTCATTTTCCCATTGACTTCCATGTTAATTTTTCTCTCACCCTCATTCCCCAAAGCACCTCTATTTCTCCCACCCTGTTCTTTACGAACCTTTTAGCCTTTTGACATACTCTTATTCTCAATGTTGTTCATTAGACCACTCAAACAATGATGCTACAAATATTTGCTCCCTCTCACTCTCTTAATATCAATGATCCGGAGTAGACCACTCAAACAATGATCCTACAAATATTTGTTTATGCGTAGGAAATAATTTAATTATCTTACCACTACCATCACCATCTAATATATTAACAAAGAAGATGTTTGAGTTTCCATCTTTGAGTTTGATGAGTTTGATGTCTTTATCAAGATATTTTAACTGAGCTAAGATAAAATGGTAAACCTCCCTCAATGTTCTTGTCTGAGCGCCTCCTGTGCCACACACCATTTTAAAATTAAAGTATATATTTTCCTGACAACCATCAAAGTTTTCCGTCCACTCAAAAATATTTCCATCTTTTTTACCCAACCCACCGGTATTTAAATTAATTCTCTTATTTGTTTTGTGAACTTTTTTACCAGTTGCCTTTTCAATTATACCTATTTGATATTTTTCACATTCGTTATGTTTACCATTTATATACCAAGGTTGATTACACCTCCTCTCTTTAGTCTGGTTAATACTTGGTTCTATCATTTATTTATTTATAAAAAAGGCGGTGGTAGCCCTTAAAATCCCCAACCCCATTATCTTATCACTTATATATATCTTATCACTTATATATCTTATCACTTATATCTTATCACTTATATATCTTATCACTTATATACTTATATAACCATAAGGGAGACTATCAATTCCATTTTTAAAAATAAACCTCTTATCATCAAACGCCCCTAATGCTTTCTTATTTATCTGTTCTGTATATAATTGATGTTTATAACTTCTTATTCCATTAATCTTTCTAAACTCTTCTTTCTTTGTTGTTAAACAGTTATAATAATCCTTAAAGTTTATTGTTTCTTTAATAACATTTTTCTTTACACCTTTTAACTTCTTATCAGTCTTTTCAATGTTATTCACAAAGTATTTATAAGCATAAGCCTTGGACCTCAATCCCACAAATTCACTCATAACATATCCTCCTAATTCATCCTTGAACTTTCCAATCACCTTTTTATTTTTAGAAGAGAACAACTCACTCTCTGGACTGTAATTACTTGTATCATAGATATTAATGTCCTTTTTCATGTCTGAATAAACATCATCAGTATTAATTTTCAAAATAAAACTATCTGTGTCCATATAAAGTAGATTAACATCATTTTGATATTTCTTCCTCAAGTTATTGTAAAAGTAATCATACATCAAGGACTTTGATAAATCAAGTATTGAGGTACCAATGTAAATAGGTTTGTCCATCTCAACGCTTTCTCTCATCAAATGTATTGCACAAAAGTTTTCCGTAAAAACTTCTACTCTCGAGAAGCTTGGTCTGTTGATTAATTTTGATGCTTGTTTCCATGATGTTGATAGACGAATGTTTTGTCTCTTTATAACATTCTCCATCGTTTTTCCAAATACAGCGTTATTCATCAACTTATAAAAGTCTTTCTCAAAATCATTCTTTGATTCAATCCTGTGTTGTGTGTTAAAATCAATGTACTCTTTCAACCAATGACTCTGATTAAACTTGAGAATCCTATGTATCTTTTCAACACGGAGACCCTTTGAAAGACATTGTCTCAAATTTCTTTGATGGAGTACATAATTTTTCTTGTTGTATAGTGTTGTTAGAAGCTTCTCTGACGCTTTACCCTTTACATAAAATGATTGTTGATAATCACTTAACCACTCCTTCTTTGGAATTTCCTTTTCACAAGCAAATGGGAGATCTTTGTGTAGGTTATGGAGTTCCTCTGGATATTTCAAATCAACTTCAAAATAATAACCAACTTTTTCTTCATCTAATTCAGCTTGTGTAGAGATACATACATCTTGTAAAACCTTTTTGTAGTCTTTTTCCTTTACCCATCTAAGTTTTCCATGAGGAAGAGCCTGAGACATTGCCCAGCCATAGAGGTTGTTCGCGTCATAGTACATAAAGTAAGAACTCTCTTTCGTTGAATCATAATTCAGAAGATATTTGTTATTTGCTTTTGCGTATCTGCTCGAGCATACTTGTGAAATTCCACCTCTTTTTGCGTTTTCAATCATTAAAAGCATATCGACATCGGTTATCAAATCCAAACTTGTTTTGTCATTTTTAACATTGCACTCCAAGCCAATCCAGGAGCAGTGTAATAGTGAGCAGGATCCAATCCATATCCAGAATGACAGATTGTTCTGAAAGCCTCAAACACATCAGCCAACAAAAGCACATCAGTTTTGAGATACAAATCGTGATACTCACCAATATTCTTGATGTTATATTTTTCCCAAACATTTTGTGCATGTACATAATATTTATCAGATATATGACTATTATTTAATTTATTATAGAAATTTTCTTTTGAAGGAAGTTGTGTTTCATTGAATCTCTCAAATGAGTTCATATAGTCATAGGGATAAATTCCCTTTTGTGTTAGTAAATCTTTGTCTGAAAAATACTCTGAAAGACATGGGAACTCTTTTAGATTTTGAACCAAGTTAGCCAATGGACTTGTCATGAATTTAAATATATCAAGAAATCTAATATTAGTTATATCATAAGTATTTTTATTTTTTTTAATGTCAAATCCTGTTTTTATAAAGATTGTTTTTGTGAATGAAATGTATTTCTGATCCGTGTTAGGAATTGCTGAAATGTGTCCAGATGTCTTTGAGAGTTCCTTGATAAATAGATGAGTGTCATAATTAGCATTGTTATGAACAAAGACAGGAATGAAAGAGTGGAGTTTATAATTAATATTACAACTTTGATGAGCCGGACCTCTATATTTACCAGTGAGATGGCAATGATCTCTAACCTTTAGACCAGGGGTGGGGAACCTTTTTCCTGTCGAGGGCCATTTCGATTTTTAGAACATCCTTTGAGGGCCATGCTAAATTATTGAATACATATATCGGACTCACCTAATGCGATGGCTGGAACTGTTTCTCTTTGGCGAGGCGTTTGGTGTCAGGTGGTAGTGATGATGATGCTACTCGCAGCTGGTTTTGCAGGTTTGGGTCAGTCAGTCTTGAGCGAAACCGAGTCTTTGCAAGAGTCAGTTTTGAAAAGAACTGCTCACAGCTGTAGGTCGTCCCAAACAGTGATGCAAACTTCAGTGCATGTCTCCTCAGAATGGGAAAATCCTCAGCACGTACATACAGTTTGTAGAACTCGAGCAAAGGGAGGTTGTTGTACCTAGCTTTGAGCTCGTCATTGCTTTGCAGCTCAATGATTTTGTGTTGTAGGTTGTCAGGCACATCAGCTGGTTCCACATTAAACGGCGTGGCAAATATGTTCAGTTCCCTTTGTTTACTTTTCATGTCCTGGAACCTCTCTCCAAATGCCTGGAGGAGTTTTGCACACTCAGCAGCATATTCAGATGTCACAGCAGGCTTTTGTTCTTGCAGAGTGGGAAAGTGGATAGTGTTTCCCCTTTCCAGTTGCACTTGCCACAGCTTTAGTTTAGCTTCAAATGATTTCACATGTGATTGCAGAGAGCTGAGAAGCTGGTTGGGACCTTGGAGCTTGACGTTCAGCTCTGACAGGTACTTGGTAATGTCCACCATGAAGCCCAAATCACACAGCCACTTGCTATCACTGAGTTCCATGACAGGTTTCCCCTTCATCTCCATGAACTGTTTCACTTCTTCTCTCAGTGAGTAAAACCGTGTGAGCATATTTCCGCGACTCAGCCACCGCACCTCACAGTGGTAAACCAGATCTCCGTACTCTGACTCTAGTTCACTCAGTAGCTCCTTGAACTGGCGGCTGTTCAGCCCTCTGCTTTTGATGACGTTTATGGTGGAAACGATAGTTGTCATCACATTGTTGAGCTTCAGGGACTGTGCACACAGATTCTCTTGGTGTATGATACAGTGGCATACAACTAACTCACTTGGATCGAGACTGAGACGACTCATTTCTTTTTTTAACAATGCAGTCAATCCCTTTTGCGCGCCAACCATGGTTGGGGCTCCATCCGTGGCCAGGCCACTTAACTTGTCAAACTGCAGTTCGAATTTGTTCATAGCCAAAACAACTTGCTCAAACAAATCCTCACCTTTGGTGGTGCCATGCATGGCTTGCAAAGACAGCAACTCCTCCCTCGTATCAAACTCAGCTGTAATCCCCCACACAAAAATGGCTAGTTGGGCGGTGTTTGTTATGTCCGTTGTCTCATCGCAGGCCAGAGAGAAAAACTGGAAATCTCTTGCGGTGTCCTTCAGTGTTTTCTCAATATCTTGTGCCATGTCAGTAATCCGATCTGAGACAGTTCTTCGAGACAAACTGACACTTTGGAACAATTTTACTTTGTCCGGTGCGAGCAGCTCCGCAGTGGCAACAAGGCACTCCTTCACAAATTCTCCTTCTGAATGCGGCATCAGCTTCTTAGCGATTAGCTCACTCACCACAAAACTAGCATGCGTAGTGTTGTCTCGGTCAGATTGTGGTCTTATGAAGACTGCTTGTTGAGCACCAAAACTCCGCCGAAGAACGTTAACTTTATCCAAGCGCATTTGTCCTTTCAACTCGTCCAGTTTAGCATGTTTCGAGCTGTAATGACGCTCGGCCTTTTTCATCACCGAGAGCGCTTCCCGACAAACTAGGCATACTGGCTTGCCTTTTACTTCCACAAAGAAATAATCGTTTGCCCATTTCTCTTGGAAAGCGCGACATTCCGCGTCTACCTTTCTTTTCTTGTTAGTCGCCATGTTTGCATATACTGAATGAAATGATGACATGAGATCACGCGATCACTTGACTGTCCGGAAGGTCGCATATCGCAGTTACGACTGTCCGGAACTCACTTGACTGTCCGGAAGGTCGCATATCGCAGTTACGATTAATCGCAAATTAGTTTTAATTTGATGGCAATTATTCTGTTAGCGCCAACATATTTTGCCAACGTCAAATAAATGAATAAGTTCTCAAATGTGCCGTCTGAGGCAGCGTCTGCTCACCACGTTCGGCATTCGTTGACTGTTACAACACGTGAAAGCTCGCTCCTCTCTGATTGGTTGAATCGTTTTTGGCCATAACTTGGTTACCCTTTGTCCGATTAATTTAAAACCTTGAAAAGGAGAGATTACTGGAATTATTTCCTCTCAGATTACTAGAATCTTTCCTCTTCTCCAATGGCTTGATCTCTGATCATCAATTTGGTTTCAGACCAGGTCACTCTACTCTGGACATGCTGTTTCTGCTGTCTCAACAATGGATGGAGGTCCTCAATGCCAAACAGGAAATCAGAGCTGTCTCCCTTGACATATCACGTGCCTTCGATACGGTCTGGCACCCAGCTCTGCTCACCAAACTCTCCTCCTATGGTATCCATGGAAATCTCCATGCATGGCTTGCGGACTTCCTCTCTGGTCATAGTCAACATGTGGCCCTGAATGGATTTCTCTCATCTCCCCTTCCTGTTCAGGCTGGAGTTCCCCAAGGCAGTGTTCTGGGCCCTGTGCTTTTTCTGATCTTTATCAATGATCTCTCCGACTCTCTGGAAAATCCTCTCTATCTCTTTGCTGATGACTCCACTGTCTGCCGCTCCATTCCTCATCCCTCAGATCGGCAGTCTGCAGCCTCCTCACTCTTTGAAGACTTGGACAAAATCACAGACTGGTCAAACAAGTGGAACATGTCTTTCAATCCTGACAAATCTCACACTCTTACTATGTCTCTCCGAAAAGATCGGCTGGACAACCCTCCCATCTACTTTCTCAACAATCCTCTCCAAGAAGTTCTGTCGCTCAAGCTTTTGGGTCTCACTATCTGCCATGATCTTTCTTGGGAAAACCACATTTCCAAGCTGGCCTCCAAAGCCAGTCGCCGACTGGGCATCCTCCGTCGTGCGAAGTCCTTCCTCGGCACACGTGAGCTCCTCACCACATACAAGGCTTTCATCCGCAGCTCAATGGAATACTGTTCTCCCCTATGGGCCGGTGCTCCTGCCTCACACCTAGCTCGGCTTCACGCTGTTGAAACCAAAGCTTTCAGAATTATTGGAATCTCCCGCGATGAAGCTATCTCTGAGGGCCTTTCACTCACTCACCGCAGGCAGGTAGGTGGTCTTTCTGTCTTCTTCCGACTCCTCTCCGGCCTTGCACCCCCAGCTCTCTCTGTGCTCTGTCCCCCAAATATTCCTACAGGTCGCACAAGATCTGCCAGCAACCCTCTGATGGTTAAACTGCCGAAATCTCGGCTGTCTGCTCACCTTCACTCTTTCATTCCTCTTTTCCCCCGCCTCTGGAACAAACTCCCTCACTCCCTTCAATCCCACTCCTCCCTCCAGGTCTTTAAAACAGCTGTTCACCACCATCTCTTATCTTCCCCCATCCAAAACCTTGATCTTTTCTACCCCCGCTAATTCACCCCAGATCCACCTTGTTTGAAATTCCAACTTCTTTCCTGGAAGTCCTGGCAGTGTCCATATGTTTTATACCTCTCCCACCCCCACTTCCCATGCCCCCCCTTCCCATGCCCCCCCCCCCCAAAGCCCTCTCCCTCTCACAGATCTCTCGATGTCTCCATGTCTCTCGGTCCCTGCTCTCAAATGTTGTGTTTGTGTCCTTCCCCCTCTCTCCCCATCTTGTCTACTGCTCCCGATGTTATATGTTTTATGTGTCGGTTTGTTTTTCTGTGTGATTAATGTTCGCTCTTTCACGAGCCTCGATCTTGTATACAAAAAAAATAAAAAAAATAAAAAAAATAAAAATTATAGATAGATGAATTGCCTCGCAGGCCGGATCAAACGGTCTCGCGGGCCGTATACGGCCCGGAGGCCGGAAGTTCCCCACCCCAGCTTTAGACCTTCACCAATTTTCTCCTCACAAATATGACAGATATTGTTTTTTATGAATTCCCTTTTCTCTTCACTCGTCAAGGACATTGGTTTATTGGTTTCTCTCATTATCTTTCTTAATCGAACACAGTCTTTTTCTAGTCGTTTCACAAACTCCTCTGGGGTATTTGAGCCTCTATACACCTCTAATTTGTTATATTCATCACCAACGGATGATTTGATATAATAACAAAAACCACAAGGAGTATGTTTTTGATATTTATTTGTGTATGATTCTTCTGGATCTGGAGAAGCAGTATCAATTTTTTCTAAAATACTTTCAAAATCAGCATATATAACAAATGGATGTTTTAATGTTTTCTTTTCATCTTTGAATGAGATCTTTGAGCCTTCTTTAGGCATATTGATTACCGTTGATTTATGTTCACCACAATAATTTGAATGTTTATCTAATCTTTCTTGTGTATGGAAGAAGTTAAGACAACGCAAACAAATATATATTTTATTTGTTCTTTTACATACTTGTGGTTTTATTAATTTTGTAATATCTTTGATGTATGTATAATGTGAATTTTCCTCTGAATTAAAATAAAGAAGATTAATATGAGTTTGATTATAATTTTCGGAAAGCTTTAAAATCTGAATGTTGTTTGTTTCCATCAGACCATAAACATTAACTGATAAATTATTCATCTTTTCAAATTTAGGAATATCATTAAAAGCCATTGGAAAATTTAAATCTTTTGTTTTCAACGTATTCTCATATTTTTTAGAATGAGATACTCTTTCAACATGGCTATCTTGAGGATGTAGATGTGCAAGAATAGACCAGAGAAAACATTTATTGTCTTTATTTTTGATATTGATAACTGCTTTTCTATTTTTGATAACACTTGGTAAATCAATGTAAGAAGAAGCATTTAGAGGATCTGATTTAAGAATATGAATGTCAATAAATAGTATCTCATCTATATTCCAACCACTTCCAGTAATAGTATGCTCAAGTTCTTGTTCTTGCTGGATAAGTTCAACATAAGTGGGATTAATCTGATTGTATGTTGTTATAAAGTGTGTGCCTGTTCTCATGTAAGCTAAATCAGTGATGTTTTCACCAGTGAATGGATCTTCTTTTGAGATTTTCATTTTAATACCCATATGGAACTTGATTGATTTCAACTCAATAAGAGTCTTTTCAATAAAATCTTTCACAGAGGGTTTAATGATATCCACAGCCTCAACAATTGAGTTGGGGCCAGGAGGATGAAAGTCAAATATGCATATTCTGATATGTCTTTTGAAAGCACCATCAGTGTTCTTAATAGTAAACAATTTTGACAAGTGTTTGTTTGTTTTAAGATGGGCTTTGAAACCCTTCTTTAGGATATCTCTATTACAGAGACTTCAATGTTTTTTGTTCTTAGGAAGTGGTGATAATTGATTTAGAATGTTGTAAGTGTGTTTAACTGTGAGTATGTGTTTTCTATAATGTTTTACTTCCTTTTCGCAAGTATCACAATAGACCATATTTATAGGGTAAGAAAACAGAGTGTTTTATATATATCACTGTGCTTAAACTAAAACACCTTTTTGAGCTTTTTCGGCTCGTTTTATATATATAACTTTACTTAAAACAAAACGCCTTTTTGGCTTGTTTTATATATATATAACTTTACTTAAACTAAAACACCTTTACATCTCCCAATCCATATCAGAACCAGCGTCATATTTAGAATCAATCTCACAATCAGAGACATCTGAGTCATCAATAAAGCTACTATCATACGAGCACACTGAATCACTATCACACAATAAAACCACCGTTTAGAGGCCATTTTTCGCGGGGGTTGGCCTTTTTTGGGGACCGTGGTTGTTGTTGTTTTTTGGTCCCCTTTTTGAAGCAATGTTTTACGGCCGGATGCCCTTCCTGCCGCCAACCCTGTTTGTCGCCTTTTTACGACACACAGGGAATTACCAGTGAACTGGTACTCAATTAGCCGACCTCGGAAGGATGACAGGCTGAGTCAACCCCCTTGGCGTTAATTCAGCGATCGACCGGGATTCGAACCCAGGATCCTTGGATCCTAAGCTGGCACCCTAGCCACTAGCCCAACACCAGGCTTGCGGTTTTACTATTTCATTACACAATGAAATAGTGAAATCTTCCGAGTCCATTGAAATACTACTATCACTCAATGAATCACTATCACACAATGAAATAGTAAAATCTTCACTATTGTATTGACTCATATTTAATTAGCAGAAAAAACCTTTCTATCTATACCAATATACTTTCGTTCATTAACGGATTCAATCTCTACATTTTTAATATCAAAAGTTATCTGAAAATAATCTCTAACTATCATAGAACGAAATGACATTTCACCAGAAATATTAACATCATTCATTTTACTTAGATCTACATCCTTTGGATTATTAAAGTAAATACAAATTTCTCCACGAGTATTGTTGATGGTCTTATCATTCTTTTTCAAAGTATCGCGGTCGATCACTTTTTCAAGCTTTGAATAAATTGCCAGGAGTAGAGGATAAACTTTTGTTAGATTTACTTTAATGGATGTCTTTCCAGGTATAGTTAGAGCTCTTCCTTTAAATGAAATAGAGGGACTCATGTTATTTTCCATAACTGGTTTTACCCAAAAAATTTCCATATTTATCTTTGTTCAATTTAACATCTTTGACATATTTTTCTATATATCAAGTCAAGTTTTCAACCCGAGTATCAACTACTCTCACAGGGTTTTAATGCGGGTCTTAAATAGGAAGACATTATCGGTTTATTTAAACTTCAAAACAACCTAAATGATTATAATATTGATGATATAATACAATTATTTTGTGATACACAGAAATCAAAACCGAAACCAAAACCGATAACTTGTATTCTCAGTGATAATACAGATGATATAGCTTCACCTCAAGATTTAGATAAATCAAAAAAGAACCTCGTTATCTTTGACGATTGTATCAATGAGAGAAACCAAACAGTAATGGATAGCTACTATACAAGAGGGAGACATTCTTCTTGTAATTGTATTTATCTTAGTTAGTCATATTTTCAACTCCCTCGACGCTCAATAAGAAACAATGCCAATACTTTTATTTTATTTAAGTTAAATTCAATAGATGTAAATAATTTTTGGAGAGATAATTGCTCTACGTTATGTAGTAAAAAAGAATTTGAAAATTATATGAAACACACGATTGGAAAATATAAATATATTGTTGTGAAACAAGATGAGATACTAACTGATATTTTACACACATAAATGACAACTATTATGAATCTTGTGGGTAAATCTGCTTCAGGAAAGAACTTTCATAAATCTAAACTCTTGAATCGTAAAAATGAAAAGATTGTAAGTTTTTTTTTAAAACACCCTATGATTCGTTTTGTAGGTACTACAACCAGAGCAATGCGACCAGGAGAAGTAGAAGGGAAAGATTATTACTACATTTCAATGGAGAAACATATGCGATTGAGGAACGGAGGTCAATTATTTGAGGAGGTCTCTCTTGGTTCTACAAAATATTCACATTGTAAGAGTGAGTTAAATAAAGTAAAATCTAATGGTCTTGGGATTTTAGAAACGAATCCTGAAGGAATGAGACAAATTATTAAACATTTGTGTGGTGATGGAGTTAAGATTTTATCATTCGGTTTTGATATCGATGAGGAGACTCAACGCAAACGTATGAAAAGCAGAGATACAAGTATTAGTGAAGAAGAAATAACAACTCGTATTAATACCAACAAAGAATTTGATGAAATATTTAAAGAAAAAGGATTTATTTCAACACATTTACTATAATGATGAAGAAAAGGAAAATTTTCCCATTGACCTTTACAATTCATTAAATGATATTTTTCAATAAATAAATACAGAAAATGAATACCGAAGAAAGAGCAAGAAAGTTTAAAGAACATCAAGAGTTGGTTTCAAAAGTTGTAAAGCAACAGGAAGAGATAAAGAAGAAACGGAGACAGAAACTAACTGGTGAAGAAGCCTTTGAAAGGAAACAAGAGAAATTTTTTAAGCCACTTTAAAAAACTCAACAAACGATTTCACCTACAGTTCCCACGTTAGAATTTACTCTGAAAAAACTTCAAATGCTCAAAGATTTTAGTCAAATGACAGAGCAAGAACTTGGAGAATTAGAATATGATGATGAAGGATTATTTTGGAACCTTGGGGAGGTAAATCAACCCCCTAATTATGTTGTGGAAGCTCTTCAAAACAATGAATATTCGGCGGGTTCACAAACCAGAGCAGGTCTCATTCCAACAGAAGAACCAGCACAGTTCCATCTTGTGAAAGAAAAGTTATTGATATTTAATGATAAATTGGTGTTCTTAAGTTCTACTCAACCAAATGTTGAATTAACTCCAAGATTAATGTTTCTTCGAACAAACTCCGGATTCAGCGGTTCAAAATATTTTGAGGAACCACTTGATATGGAAAGAGAGGAAGATAGAGAGTATATTGAGTTGCTAAATGCACTTGATTATGGAGTTTCTGTTGCTGGTAAAAGTAAGAAGAATGAGAAGGAGAAACATATTATTAATGCTTTAAGTAAGCTTGGTTCGGGCGTTAGCTTTCTTCCAAATGACCCATCACAATTAGTTAATAGGTTATTATTGTTGTTAGGTAGTAAGAAGGCTGGAAACAACAATTGTTTCAATGAAACATCCGCCATTTTAGACCAGTTGATGAATATGAAAATAATTAATAAATGTCAATACAAAGATATTTTATTAGATATTAAATAAGATGAGAAGCACAATTCTTAGTTTTAATTTCACGAGTGATTACACAGCATCATTCCCTTACCCACTACAACTTGACCCCACAAAAGAATATGAGGCATCTTTATTGTCGATGGAAACTTATAATACCTTGTTTAATATAACAGAGAAAAACAACAAGTTTAGTTATAATCCAGGAAGTGGATATAAAACTATAACCGTTTCACCCGGAGCTTACGAGATTTCTCAAATATCTTCAGAAGTCTCTCGCCTTATGAAAGAAGAAGGTGATGAACCAAAAAATATGGTAATAGATATTCAAAAACACACTTCAAAATCAACTATTAAACTTAAAAATAATTATAAAGTTGATTTCACGATTGAAAAATCGTTTAGAGAGCTATTGGGTTTCTCTTCAAAAAAGATTGAAACTAACGGGACGTTTTACAGTGATAATGTCATTCAAATATCCTCCGGTATAAATTCAGTATTAATTCATTGTGATTTGATTGATGGTGCTTATAACGATGGAATAAGAACAAATGCAATATTTTCATTCAGCGCACACTCAACCCCGATTGGTTATAAATTTAATATTGAACCAAAAAATCTTGTTTATTTACCTGTGTCAGGAAAAACCATATACAGAGTAAATTTTAGGATAACCGACCAAGATAATCGTATGATATCCTTTAATGATGGAGTTATATCCATCAGAATTCACCTACGTGAAGTTTTTCAATAAATAAATAATGGTTATTGTGAGAAAACACGAGTTGGGAAAATATAAAATAATTACAGGGGATGGGATGTTCCTTTCACCATACTATAAGGGTGAAGGTATGTTTCTTGGTAGAGGATACTATAAACCAAAGAGACAATGGGGGTGTGGGACATCAATTTAGAAATAAAGGAGATGGGATAATTGATACTCTAATGGGTATTGGTTCAACCATCCTTAAACATAAAGACCTAATTGGTTCAACTGCTTCTGCCTTGGGCTCAGTTGCGGGTGCTATAAAGAGTATAAAAGATGCCCAAAAGGAGTCTCATAAATTACAAGCAATCAAAGAAATAAAAAAAGGTAAAACTCAACTATCTTCACAAGAACGACAAAAAATCATTAAAATACTTGGGTCAGGTTTCAACGATTTTAATGCTATATAAATACAAGTATGGAAGCGATTGATAGTATCTATGATTTGGATGATACGATTATCATTTCAAACTCCACTAAAAAGGAAGACTATTTTAAGGTAAATGCTATAACAGGAACAGACTGGAATTCAAACGGAACAAAAAGTTTTGAAATAAATAATCAACAAACTTACTTGAATCTAGCTGATAGTTTCTTGCTGTGTAAATTTAAATTCACTAAGGCTGCGAATAATACTAATGCTACACTCGTAAATGATTTCTTCTGGAAAATGTTTGATAGTGTCCGCCTGTATATTGGAACACAAGAGGTTGAAGCGGTTGATTATGTCTCTGCTACATCTGAAATGATGAAATTTACACTATATTTGTATAGTGATAGAATGGGTAAGGGAGCTGTTGAAGGTTTTATTCCTGATATGTCAACGGGTACAAACGCAGACCCTGGTTATAGTCAAAGGAAGGCAATGTATAATCATGATACAAAAGCAGAGAATAGTTTTACCGTAGCAGTACCTCTGAAAGGTATATTTGGATTTTGTGATTATGATAAAGTTTTGTATGGTCTTAAAATTAGATTTCAACTACAAAGGAATGATAATGTAAATAGGTTGCTTTTTGGGGCTGAAAATGCTTTTGGCAACAATAATAAATTTATTATTAATGATTTGTGTTGGTATATCAGTGAATATACTCCTAATCTTAAAACGGAAGAGATGTTAAATGGAAGACTTAACTCAAAGAAACCGCTAAATGTATCATACCTTAAAAGAAGATGTCAACACGTTAAACTGGAACACACTACCTACACTTGGAATTTGGGTGTTCTTCAAGGAAAGCCACGATACCTATGGCTCATTTTTTAAAAACCAGATGGAGAGGACGGTACTCATAAGAATAATGCGCTGAGTGATAATGCTAAGGTGAAACAACTTCGGGTTTCTCTTGATGGCACATTTTATCCACAAGCAAGATTGGAAATTGATTGGGAAAAAAATGATTATGCGGCAGCCTAAAAGTCTTACCAAAAGGTGTGTGAAAGCAACGGTAATAATGATCCCATTTTGGATATGGTTGCATTTCAAAAACTTTATACGATCTACGCAATTGACCTGAGTTCTCAAAAAGAAACTATAAAGTCTAATAGAGTGGATACTTCTCTATACATTGAAAGAGGGGAGAGTGAAGAGGTTAATACATATTGTTTGCTTTTGGAAGAAACAGAATTACAGATTAATACAGATAATGGTGTTATGATTAATATCACATAGGTTTTTTCTCATAAATAAATGAGTAGGAAAGAACCGGTATATGTTAATCAAATCAATCTTAAGAAATTAACATCTTGTATTGAAAATCAAAAGCCTTGTATTATTAATGTTAATACAATTCAAAGAAAAGGAGCAGTAAGAATTGATGTTTTACTCACAAGAGAGCAGGTGAAAACACTAAATGATGTTGGATCACTTAAAATTAAAATGACAAAACCTATGTTTAAGAAATATTCAATACAAGAGGGAGGATTTCTCCCATTTCTAATTCCTTTATTTGCTGGTTTAAGTGTGGCGGGAGCATTGACTGGTGGTATTTCAGCAGCGGTAAAAACTGCTAACGAAAGGAAGGCACAACTAAAAGCTCAAAAAGAATTGGAAAGACATAACAAGGAGTTGGAGAAACAAATTAGTGGAAGTGGTATAATTGTGGATTTTGATCAAAAACTTGAAAGTCTTCCTGATAAAGCCAGATTGTTAGTTGGAGATATGCTTTCCTCTATCGCTCAAGCGGGTGTTAAACTAACTAAACGGGGTAATGGATTGTATCTTTCTCATAAATAAATGGATAAATGGTTTAAACAATTTGGAAAGAATACAACGTCAAATGTAGAACTAGCTAAGTATTGTAAAAAACTAAAAATTGATAACGTGGTAATCTGTATGAGAGATGAATTAACAAAGTTTTCAAGGAATATAAAGAATATTATTATGAATTTAGACACACAGAATGGTTCTCATTGGGTTTGTATTCATAATAGCCAGGATAAATATTATTTTGATAGTTATGGTATGCCACTACCTGTTGAAGTAATACAATTCTTACAGAATGGTGTTTATCAAACATTCCAAATTCAAGAAATTAATTCTAAATGTTGTGGTCAATTATGTTTATATGTATTATTTCAACTCAACAATTATGAAAATTTTTATGATGTCATTTTAAATCTAATATAAATGACATATGTCGGAAAAGATGGTTCTATCTTTGGAGAATCCTCTCAGGATATTGATTTATCAAATTATTATTCAAAGGCACAGGCTGAACGACAAAAATATAGTATAAGTAAAAAGATTAATATGAAGAATACTTATAAATTAATGAATTATCCAAACCCTACAGATGCGAATGACTTGATTAGATTCAGTGATTTATCACAATATATATCTTTAAATAAAACAGCACGTTTTGTTAAACAAGTAAAATATACAACCACAACACCTGGTTATACTGACCATACACCTTTCCTCATTAAATTTAACTATCTGCTTACAATTGAATTTTATGAAGAAGGACATATAGTTAATATGCGAATTAATAAATGGGGGTATGATATGCCTGATTTAGGGTATAATTGGTATTTTTCAATAAACTTAGAAGACCTACATGATTTTAATCAGTCTCGTAAAGAAGAATATAATCCGCTTGGTGAGGATAAGGATTTATGTGGAAGTACAATTAGTAAACAACAAATACATGATTTTAAGAAAAGAAAACTATATGATAGTATAGCGATGGTTAGCATGACAAAGAAGGAAGGTAATGAGATAAGGATAGAAAGCCGAGGAATACAAACCGATTTGGTAGTGGGAAGATGGGGTGGTATTACCTGTCATAATATTAATCTCACATATATTTCTGATACATAAATGGCAGGAAGAAGACTACAAGAGAATTATAATTTTTGATTTCAAGGATACCTACAAGAAAAGGGTGCTCGGTATTACATACCTTATGATTTGGAGCATATACATGGGAATTTTGTCATAAAAAACTGGCCTTATACTGATATTGCTAAACCCACAAATAGAGACTTGTTTAAAATATTAAATAAAAATGAACTTCTCAAAGTTATGAAATATAAAACTTTTAGAAATCATCAACAAATCTTATTGGTATCCTATTATGAGAAAAATAATTATTGATACAAGAATATCTCAAAATCCAGATGAGTATATGTATAAAATTCTTTGGGGTTCAAACTCAAGGGTAGCAAGGGAAGGAGTTGAAGAAGAGAAGGAGGAAAGAGAGAAGGAGGAGAAGGAGGAAAGGGAGAAAAAGGAGGAGGAGAGGGAGAAAAAGGAGAAGGATTAAAAAAAAAACCCACCGTTTAGAGGCCATTTTTCCCCGCAGAGCGGGGGTTGGCCTTTTCGGGGACCGTGGTTGTTGTTGTTTTTTGGTCCCCTTTTTGAAGCAATGTTTTACGGCCGGATGCCCTTCCTGCCGCCAACCCTGTTTGTCGCCTTTTTACGATAAACAGGGAATTACCAGTGTACTGGTACTCAATTTGCCGACCTTGGGAGGATGACAGGCTGAGTCAACCCCCCTAGCGTTAATTCAGCGATCGACCAGGATTCAAACCCAGGATCCTTGGATCCTAAGCTGGCACCCTAGCCGCTAGCCCAACACCAGGGATTAAAAAGGAGAAGGATGAAAGGGAGAAAAAGGAGAAGGAGGAAAGGGAGAAAAAGGAGAAGGAGGAAAGAGAGAAAAAGGAGAGGGAGGAAAGGGAGAAAAAGGAGAAGGAGGAGAGGGAGGAAAGGGAGAAAAGAGGAGAGGGAGGAAAGGGAGAAAAAGGAGAAGGAGGAGAGGGAGGAAAGGGAGAAAAGAGAGAAGGAGGAGCGGGAGCAAAGAGAGAGGGAGGAAAAATATAAAAAGATGGAAATCAGTGAGATTAATAAAAGATTGAAGATTACAGCAAATAAATCAAATTATCAAATATCAAATCAAAGCAAATACATCAAATCAAAGATTACAGCAAATAAATCAAACTCAACGCACTGAGGAGGAAAATAAAGAAATGAAAAGTCTAATGGAAATATAATTTTCAAGAAAAACAACGTCAATGTCTTCACTTTCAGGGAGGAGATTTAAACGAGAAAGTGGGGATAAAGAAGAAGAAGAAGGAAAAGATTATGTGGTTGATGATGTTGGTGTTATTGACTTTAGTTAGTTTTATTTGTTAGTAAGGCATTTTAGTTAGTTAGTTAGTAAGGTTAGTAAGTTAGTAAGTAAGTTACTAACTTTAGTTAGTAAGGCATTCCTTAGGATTCTTTATGTTTTAAAAATAAAGATTGAAATGTATATGTTAAAAACCAAAAAGGTTTTGATACTCTGTCGGAATTTTTCTGATAAATAAATATGAGTTATTGTCTCAAATGTAAAAAGAAAACTAAATCTAAAAATATCTCATGTTAAAGCTAAAAATAATAGAGTTTATCAAAAAGGAATATGTCAAGTGTGTGGCTCTAAAAAGTGCCAATTCATCTCTCCTAAAAGTGGAGGAGACATACAAAAGTTTCTGTCAGGAAGTAAATTTACAACAACTGGAATTCCAGGGGAATTACACCTTCCAGGGTATTCTTTCTGTGGTCCAGGAACAAACTTGGATAAAAGATTAGATGAGGCTGACAATCCTAAACCTTGGTCTAAACCTATAAATAGGGTTGATGAAGTGTGTATGAAGCATGATATTGCTTATGGGAATACCACTACATTGGATGAAAAACATGAAGCAGACAGAGAAATGTTGTATAATTTGTCTTTGATACGAAATCCTACATTGAGAGAGAAAGTTGATAGGTTTATTTTGAAAAAAATGATGTGTTAAATTGAAACTTGGTCTTGGTTATTCCCCAAAAAACTATTAAACTCCAATGATGTTATCAAGACTGAGGAGCTTTTGGCTAATGAATTACATAAACCTATAATCACAAAGTTTAAAAGAAGGAAAGTTTATTCTAAATACACCGACCACATATGGTCCGCTGATTTAATCGAACTAAATAATGATAAGGGATACAGGTATGCTTTAACCGTTATTGATTTGAGGAGTAGATTTGCCTGGGTTGTTCCTTTGAAAAACAAAAGGGGTAATACTCTTATGTTAGCTTTCAGTGGAATATTTAGTAAAAGTAAAAGAAAACCAAAGAAGTTATGGACTGACGAGGGAACAGAGTTCTATAACAAAATATTTATGAAATTTCTTAAGGGGGAGGGTATTAAATTATACAGCACCTTTAATGAAGGAAAGGCAGTTGTTATTGAGCGTTTTAATCGCACTTTGAAAGAGAAACTATATAAAAAATTCACACAACTCGGTTCTCAACAATGGGTATATTTAATCCAGAATATTGTAGATAATTACAATAATACAGTTCATTCATCAACAAAATCAAAACCATCGGAAACATTTACAAAATTAGAATATGAAAAGGAGATTAATTTGAGAAAGCCCAAGTTCAAAGTTGGTGATATTGTAAGAATATACAGATGGAAAAGTCATTTTGAGAAAGGTTATACAAAGAGATGGACTAATGAATTATTTAAAATTGTTGATGTAATGGATACAGTCCCTTGGACTTACAAATTATATGATATGAATGGGGAAGAAATCTTGGGTTCATTTTACTCACAAGAATTACAAAAAACAAAACTGATAAGCCATTAAACAACAACCATCCATACTTTTATCCACCCCACCCAGATTAGTTAATTTAATTACTCGTAAAAAAAAATTTCATAAGCAAATAAGAGAATTAATTTAAATACCGGTGAGTTGGGTAAAAAAGATGGAAATATTTTTGAGTGGACGGAAAACTTTGATGGTTGTCAGGAAAATATATACTTTAATTTAAAAATGGTGTGTGGCACAGGAGGTGCTCAGACAAGAACATTGAGGGAGGTTTACCATTTTATCTTAGCTCAGTTAAAATATCTTGATAAAGAACCAAACTCAAACATCTTCTTTGTTAATATATTAGATGGTGATGGTAGTGGTAAGATAATTAAATTATTTCCTACGCATAAACAAATATTTGTAGGATCATTGTTTGAGTGGTCTACTCGGGATCATTGATATTAAGAGAGTGAGAGGGAGCAAATATTCGTAGAATCATTGTTTGAGTGGTCTAATGAACAACATTGAGAATAAGAGTATGTCAAAAGGCTAAAAGGTTCGTAAAGAACAGGGTGGGGGAAATAGAGGTGTTTTGGGGAAATGAGGGTGAGAGAAAAATTAACATGTAAGTCAATGGGAAAATGAGGGTGGTCCAGGAACAACATTATTATCCTACTGATGCTAACGAGTCTGGGAAGGGAATTATAAAGATCTTCAAACAATTTGAAATCAATAATTCGACTGTCCGGAAGATCATCTACAAGTGGAGAAGATTCCAAACAACTGCCAACTTGTTCAGGCCAGGCCGCCCCAACAACTTCAGCCCGAGAGCAGACCGCAAGATGCTGAAAGAACTCTCTAAGAACCCCAGAATGTCATCACGGGACCTACAGGTAGCTCTTGCCACTGTTGATGTCAAAGTGCACGAGTCTACCATTAGAAAGAGGCTGCACAAATTTGATCTACATGGGAGGTGTGCCAGGAGGAAACCTTTGCTGTCCAGAAAGAACATCAGGGCAAGACTAAAGTTTGCCAATGAACACCAAGGCAAAGACCAGCACTTCTGGAACAATGTGCTCTGGACAGATGAGTCAAAGGTGGAGCTATTTGGCCACAGTACCAGAAGACATGTTTGGCGAAAACCAAAGCCAGCATTTGACCACAAGAACCTGATACCAACTGTAAAGCATGGTGGTGGAAATATTATGGTTTGGGGCATCTTTGCTGCATCAGGGCCTGGGCAACTCATAGAATCCACGATGAATTCTTCATTGTACCAGAGGGTGCTTGAGGATAATGTGAGGCCATCTGTCGGAAAGTTGAAGCTTAACCGAAGGTGGACCTTGCAACATGACAATGACCCTAACATACCAGTAAATCCACCAAGGAATGGCTAAAAAGAAAGAAATGGAGGGTTCTGGAATGGCCAAGTCAAAGCCCGGATCTAAATCCCATCGAGATGTTGTGGGGGGATTTGAAATGAGCTGTGCATGCAAGAAACCCCTCAAACATCACACAGCTGAAAGAATTCTGCATGGAGGAGTGGGCAAAAATTTCTCCCAGTCGATGTCAGAGACTGGTAGACAGTTATAAGAAACGCCTACTTGAGGTTGTTTCTGCCAAAGGGGGCAATACCACCTATTAGAGCCAAGGGTGTACTTACTTTTTCCACATGCGAAATTTGCATTTATGTTTATTTAAATTATACAATGGACTACAAAATGTAAATGTTTCATGATATTTGTTATATTATATCATCTTTATCTACCAATATTGTTGAAATGAAGATCAAATAGCTGTATGTTGAAATATGTTGAAAAAGTCAAAACTTTACATGGGGTGTACTTACTTTTTCACGTGACTGACTTGGACTTCCGTTTCCGGTCTTGCTGGCGAGGGTTCGTTTTTTCGCAGCTCCACACGCTCGCCATCGAAATCGAAGTTAAGTAATTGTTCCCATTTTGTATTTTCGTTAAAACTGTATTTATTTTATGGTGTATGTACGTATATTGTCCCGACAAAGATTTTCGGTGCAAATCTTTCATACCTGTATTGAAAATCGTGTTAATTCGTGTCGTCTTGAGGCCTTGTACAGTGTACACTGTACAACCTTGAGGCTTTGTTTTTCTCTCAGCGCCTGTCGTTTGTGATCCAATAACTTTCGTTCTCTGTTTTCCCAGTCTTTCCACCCCAAAGCCTACTTCCTTATGTAAAACTCAACTCAAAAAAACAAAAAAAAAAGACATTACCTTCTCTGTGCTCATTCGTTTATTCATTCTTATTCGTTCGTTCGTTCTTCGACCACGTGTTTCTCCCCCATTTCCCCAGATAGATTGTCAAATTTCAACTCGTTATTTTATCGTCCATGCGATATTGTTTGATTTATAGTTAGTTTTGGTTTGAATTTCCTGTAACTCGTAATTAATTAATCGTGTTCTGCTCCTCGTGTGTGGCCTTGTAGTTGTACCCCCGTCGGTGTTTTGTTAACTTAAGCGTGTTTTGCTTGGCTCTTAGTTTTTTCCCTTCTACCCCGAACATAATACTCTGTCTAACGTTCTAAATCCCCCCCCCCCCCCCAAAAAAACAAAACAAAAAAAACATTTATTTTCTTTTCTCCACGTGTACTGTTGTCTCATCCTGTATTTTCTGTCCAGGTGTGCTGTTCGCCCCGCCCCCATTATCTCCTTGCCATCCACCGTTTGCCCTGTTCACGTGACTCGTGGTGGTCCCTCTCGGCTCTCCCCCCGTTGGTATTTTTGTGCATATAAGATTGTTCACAGTTCTGTTTAAATATTATTTAAATATGTTTAACCTTTCCCCTTCTGTGTTTTATTCAGTGGTATATTACAACACGCTGTTTTTCTTCCTATTTAAAAGGCTTTTCTCAATTTCCTCTCCAACTCATTCCACTTCAAAAAAAAGAAATTCAATATCTTATACGTCTCCCTCACTACATGGTCTAAATTCACATTCATTCCATCCCTCCTCCATCGTTCTGAATCGGATTGCTAACTTGAAAATCACAACAAACCCAATTTGTTATCAATGTTCGTCTTTCATTAATCATCCACTTTCCAAACTCCCCTCTTGCCCCTCCCATCCAAATCCCCCCCCTTGCACCTACACTCCTAAAATCCCCCCTTGCCCCTCCACTCTTAAACTCCCCCTTGCCCCTCCACTCCTGAACTCCCCCCTTGCCCTTCCCCTCCTAAACTCCCCCCTTGCCCCTCCCCTCCTAATCCCCCCCCTTGCCCCTCCACTCCTGATCTCCCCCCTTGCCCTTCCCCTCCTAAACTCCCCCCTTGCCCCTCCCCTCCAAATCCCCCCCCTTGCCCCTACACTCCTAAACTCCCCTCTTGCCCCTCCACTTCTAAACTTCCCCCTTGCCCCTTCCCTCAAAAACTCCCCCCTTGCCCCTCCCCTCCTAAACTCCCCCCTCACTCCTCCCCTTCAAAACTCCCCCCCCAATCCCTCCCATTCAATTCTCCCCCCATACCATTCCTCTCCAATTCTCCCTCCTCCCCCCTCCTCCTCCAAGCTGCCTCCTCCCCACTTCGTCTCCCTTCTATCTCATACCTCCACCCCCCCAAACCTTCTACTTTCCTCTGCCCCCCCTCAAACAACTCCTCACTGTGCCTCATCCCTTCACCATCAAACCTTTCATCCTCCTCATCCTTCCCTTTCTTGGAACTCTTCTGCAACATCTGACACACTATCAACTGCTCTCCCTACTTCCCCCTCTCATCCTTCATCTTACCCTACTCCTCCCCTCCCCTTTCCTGTACCCGATGCTCCCCCTCTCTCTTCATTAACGGTATGGACCTCAAACATCCGGGGCCTTCGCTCAAACCTGACTGATCTCTCCATACAGGTTGCTTCTGACAATCCAGACTTGATCTGCTTAACAGAGACTTTCCTCCTTCAAGATGTCTCTGATTCCTTAATATCTCTTCCTGGTTACTCCCTCCTCCGGTATGATAGACCTGAGCCTCGGCCTGGTGGTGGGGTGGCTATCTTTGTCAAAAACTCTCTTCCTCACTCTCCTTGCACTGCCCTCTTTCCTCCTCACCCACAGGAGTACCTCTGGTTACGGCTTCCTCTCCGCTCCCACCTTTTGTTCATATGTGTTCTGTACCGTCCCCCAAACAGTGAGACTCCATCTACATTTCACTGTCTGACAACATGGACCAACTTCTATCCACTCATCCCAACTCTCTCTTCCTCATATGTGGTGATTTCAACTGTCATCATGCCACCTGGTTGGGTGTGGGTTCCTCTCTCACCAGTCATGGCACCTCAGCAAAGGACTTCTGTGACTCACTGGGATTGACACAATCTGTCAATTTCCCGACCCGGATCTCAGCCAATGGAGTATCTTCTCTTCTAGACTTGATTATGACAAACTTCCCTGCTAATGTCTGCTGCTCTTCTTCTGCTCCAATCGGTTCTTCTGATCATGTGCTTGTCAAAGTGGACATCTCTCTGGCCATTCTCAGAGAGCCTCCTCAGCGTCGACGAGTCTGGAATTTCACTCAGTCCAACTGGGACGGTCTTCAAGCAGCCATCAATCGTCTGGATTGGTCTCCCATCTCCACTGCCTCTGACATCAATTCTTCCTGGGAATTCTTCCAAAGCAAACTGATCTCTCTCATGCACAGATTTATCCCATCTCGCCTTCAGTTGTCTTACCCTTCCTCCCGTCCATGGTACACTGAATCTTGTGGTGAGGCAGTTGCCCTGAAACAACTTGCTTTTGCCTCTTGGAAGGCTAATCCAACTGAAGGCAATCTCAGTTCCTTCCACCAAGCTCGGAACAAGTGTGTGTCTACCCTCAGGAGTGCCAGGAAGCACTATCTCTCCTCACTCAAGAATGAACTCTCAAACCTGTCTCCTTCCTCCAAATCCTGGTGGCGTCTGGTCAAATCCGTTTCTGGTGTTTGTTCCCCCTCCATCCCCTCCCTTACCTCAAATGGCCACACAGTTGACATCACACGTGACAAAGCCGAATGCCTCAACTCTGTGTTCGCCTCAAAATCCTTAGTCCCAAACCCATCTCTCTCTGTTCCCACCTTTCCCAGTCGAACCCAACTGCTCCTGGACTCTGTGTCCTTCTCTCCTGACAAGGTGGAGGAGTTTTTGTCAAATCTCGACTCTGATTCTGCAACTGGACCAGACGGCATCAGCCCACGGGTCCTAAAATCCTGCTCTGCCGCTCTATCTCACCCTCTCTCTGTTCTTTTCACCCTATCTTTTGCTCAAGGTCATCTGCCAGCATCCTGGAAATCAGCTAACATTACCGCTTTACATAAAAAAGGTGCAAAAACAGATCCTTGCAACTACAGACCAATCAGCCTGCTCCCAATTATCAGCAAAGTCATGGAATCCATCATTGCTTCGGATATGAAATCTTTCCTCTTCTCCAATGGCTTGATCTCTGACCATCAATTTGGTTTCAGACCAGGTCACTCTACTCTGGACATGCTGCTTCTGCTGTCTCAACAATGGATGGAGGTCCTCAATGCCAAACAGGAAATCAGAGCTGTCTCCCTTGACATATCACGGGCCTTTGATACGGTCTGGCACCCAGCTCTGCTCACCAAACTCTCCTCCTATGGTATCCATGGAAATCTCCATGCATGGCTTGCGGACTTCCTCTCTGGTCGTAGTCAACGTGTGGCCCTGAATGGATTTCTCTCATCTCCCCATCCTGTTCAGGCTGGAGCTCCCCAAGGAAGTGTGCTGGGCCCTGTGCTTTTTCTGGTCTTTATCAATGATCTCTCCGACTCTCTGGAAAATCCTCTCTATCTCTTTGCTGATGACTCCACTCTCTGCCGCTCCATTCCTCTTCCCTCAGATCGGCAGTCTGCAGCCTCCTCACTCTCTGAAGACCTGGACAAAATCACAGACTGGTCAAACAAGTGGAACATGTCTTTCAATCCTGACAAATCTCACTCTCTTACTATGTCTCTCCGAAAAGATCGACTGGACAACCCTCCCATCTACTTTCTCAACAATCCTCTCCAAGAAGTTCTGTCGCTCAAGCTTTTGGGTCTCACTATCTGCCATGATCTTTCTTGGGAAAACCACATTTCCAAGCTGGCCTCCAAAGCCAGTCGCCGACTGGGCATCCTCCGTCGTGCGAAGTCCTTCCTCGGCACACCTGAGCTCCTCACCACATACAAGGCTTTCATCCGCAGCTCAATGGAATACTGTTCTCCCCTATGGGCTGGTGCTCCTGCCTCACACCTGGCTCGGCTTCACGCTGTTGAATCCAAAGCTTTCAAAATCATTGGAATCTCCCACGATGAAGCTATCTCTGAGGGCCTTTCACTCACTCACCGCAGGCAGGTAGGTGGTCTTTCTGTCTTCTACCGACTCCTCTCCGGCCTTGCTCCCCCAGCTCTCTCTGTGCTCTGTCCCCCAAATATTCCTACAGGTCGCACAAGATCTGCCAGCAACCCTCTGATGGTTAAACTGCCGAAATCTCGGCTCTCTGCTCACCTTCACTCTTTCATGCCTCTTTTCTCCCGCCTCTGGAACAAACTCCCACACTCCCTTCAATCCCTCTCCTCCCTCCAGGTCTTTAAAACAGCTGTTCACCACCATCTCTTATCTTCCCCCATCCAAAACCTTGATCTTTTCTACCCCCACTAATTCACCCCAGATCCACCTTGTTTGAAATTCCAACTTCTTTCCTGGAAATCCTGGCAGTGTCCATATGTTTATACCTCTCCCACCCCCCCCCCCCCTTCACATGCCTCCCCCCCAAAGCCCTCTCCATCCCACAGATCTCTCGATGTCTCCATGTCTCTCGGTCCCTGCTCTCAAATGTTGTGTTTGTGTCCTTCCACCTCTCTCCCCATCATGTCTACCGCTCCCGATGTTATTTGTTTTATGTGTCTGTTTGTCTTTCTGTGTGATTAATGTTCGCTCTTTCACGAGCCTCGATCTTGTATACAACAAAAAAAAAAAAAAAAAAAAAAAAAAAACTGTACATGAGTGCGTCTCCAATACTTCTACTAAAAACCTGACAATGGGTTCAAAATTTCAAATTGAGGTTCACTCATAACTTTTATCTTTATTAGAATCTTCAAACACTGCCACAATACACAAAACATTGCAAAAGATAAAATCACAATGCGAAGTTCATGAAAATTGCTTGGATACATAACCCTATGCTCAGAGTAACATTCATCACTTTGGTTGTTTTCATTGGTTGTCGCAGCAGCAACAGTAAGGCTTGAAGGTTCATCATCTAATGTCATACCCTTTCTATTTGAAAAAAAAAAAAAATCCTCATTTGGTCAGCAGAAACTTGTGAGCATTTAAAAACATTTTTCCCCCCTATTTTAAGCATCAGCATTTGCAGCTTGTAATCTTATCATTCCATTTCATGAAATATCAACCCGTTTTTACATTCAAAGTGTACTATTCGCTTCTGCACGGATTGTAAGATTTTTTTTTTCTAAGGGAGGGTGGGGAGTAGGTGATAAATGTTGTTCCTGGGACAAAACCATTTAACATGGGAAATCCCTATCTAATGTCGTTTACCCCCCTGTCTTTTCCCACTTTTGGAAAACACCCCTATTAATCCAAAAGACTCTATGAGCCTTTTGACCTTTTGAACCATGAGCTTATTGGCCTTATGAGCCAATTAATCTACTTGGGCTAATACATAATGAAGATATTTTAATTGAGCTAGGGCTGAATGGTAAACCCATCTTGATGTACCAGGCTGAACACTAACAGCTTGGAACCAATCCTTCATTGAACCTCCAAATCTCCATTCACTTACATGTAAATTTTCCTCTCACCATCACTTTTCTTCATTTCCCCTTAACACCTCTATTCCTTCCCCCCTTGGTCTTATGGTACTCTTACTATCAATGATCCCGGGTAGACCACTCAAACATCGATCCTACAAATATTTGTTTATGTGTGGGAAATAATTTAATTATCTTACCACTCCCTTCACCATCTAATATATTAACAAAAAAGATGTTTGAGTTTGGTTCTTTATCAAGATATTTTAACTGAGCTAAGATAAAATGGTAAACCTCCCTCAATGTTCTTACACACCATTTTTTCATTATATACAGAGACTCAACGAACATGAATGTTTTACCAGAGAAACCAGTTTTACTCTTCTCTTGCCTGAAGCAAAAATATTATGTCTTAGTCAAGTGATATTTTTAAACATTAAATCCCATAAAGAATGTTAATTCCCTTCCTTGAAGGGACACACCCGGAATTTTCAAGAAACTCATTGCCTCCATGATGTCATTAAATTTCCCCATCCCAGCTATATTAACTGAACCTCACTTGAGGTGGTTTCATTCGAAAAATGTTTTCCAACGTTGGAGATGACATTGAGTTTGAAGCTTTATCGCAAGACAGGTAAGTTTTTTTTGTTTTAACGATTAATTATTCATTGTTTTATATAGAACATGATTAACAATTATTGTTTTTTAACAGCCTCTCAATAATTATTGTTTTTTTCTCTTTTTTTAACAGCCTCTCTTTATCAAAGTTGGTGGTTGATGTTGAAAATGAAGCCAATAATTATCACCAACAAAGGGAGAATCTGAATGAAACCCTTACAGAATTAACTGAAGTTTGGAGACATAATAAGATGGCTGGGTGTTTGGACAGCCTCTCACACCCTTTAATATTTCCCAAAGCTGTCTCAACAGAACAAATGACTGGCAATGAATTTCACAACCTTGAAGTTCCGAGGAGTGCTAATTCATTCCCTACCCATGTGAGTTTAAAATTTCCATCTTGATAAACTCTATTTCTCTGTTAGATTCAACTTTACTTATTACAAATTTTACAGTTTCTCGCTTTGTTTTCCAACAGAACATTACTTCAATAGCTGAGATGATAGTTGAGATCGATGATCACAACTATGAGTGGAATTATTTTGAGATCCCAAAGAGTGGTTATTTACTACCAACCTGCGATACCCTACATTTTCAACTCAACGAGCTTGACATCAAGCTCGATTTTTTAGAGGTATGCGTGGGTGTGCGATTCATAATACTCATAATATTCATTATTTTAAATCATTGAGGTATATAACATATTTTTCTCCTTGTCCCTCGTCTATAACATATATTTCTCCTTGTCCCTTGTCTTTAACAGAAAGAGATTCAAAACCTAAAGACATCTGATGAAAATACTTTTGACTTAAGCTGGGAAGAAGCTGATGGCTTGTGCTCGGAAGAAGCTGAATATATCCCTCAAGAAAAATGTTTTAATAATATGAATATTTTTATATTTTTAATATTTATATATATATGCTTTGTTCAAAATTATTTAATTATTAATTACAAAAAGAGAATAAAGGAAAAAAGGGAAAGGTGCGTCCCCCTCCCTTGACCCCCCCCCCCTCATCCCACCCCTCCCCTCCCCTTGTGTGTGTGGGGAAGGTGGGGGTGGGATGAGGGGGGATCAAGGGTGGGGGACGCACTGGGGGTGGGGGATGATGGGCATGGTCTGAGTGGGCGGGGTCTGTGTGGGCGGGGTCTGTGTGGGCGGGGTCTGTGTGGGCGTGGCTTATGATTATTATTTATTTATTTTTATTTATTTATTATTATTACCACTAATTAAATTAGTTAATCTGGGTGGGGTGAATAGAAATGTTGTTTAATGAATTATTAGCTTTGTTTTTTGTAATTCTTGTGAATAAAATGCCCCTAATATTTCTTCCCCATTCATATCATATAATTTGTAAGTCCAAGGGACTGTATCCATTATATCAACAATTTTAAATAATTCATTAGTCCACCTCTTTGTATAACCTTTTTCAAAATGGCTTTGCCATTTGTATATTCTTACCATATCACCAACTTTGAACTTGGGTTTTCTCAAATTAATCTCCTTTTCATATTCTAATTTTGTAAATGTTTCTGATGGTTTTGATTTTGTTGATGAATGAACTGTATTATTGTAATTATCGACAATATTCTGGATTAAATACACCCATTGTTGAGAACCGAGTTGTGTGAATTTTTTATATAGTTTCTCTTTCAAAGTGCGATTAAAACGCTCAATGACAACTGCTTTTCCTTCATTAAAGGTGCTGTATAATTTAATACCTTTCCCCTTCAGAAATTTCAGAAATATTTTGTTATAGAACTCTGTTCCCTCGTCAGTCCATAACTTCTTTGGTTTTCTTTTACTTTTACAAAATATTCCCCTGAAAGCTAACATAAGAGTATTACCCTTTTTGTTTTTCAACGGAACAACCCAGGCAAATCTACTCCTCAAATCAATAACGGTTAAAGCATACCTGTATCCCCTGTCATTATTCAATTCGATTAAATCAGCGGACCATATGTGGTCGGTGTATTTAGAATAAACTTTTCTTCTTTTAAACTTTGTGATTATAGGTTTGTGTAATTCATTAGCCAAAAGCTCCTCAGTCTTGATAACATCATTGGAGCCTAATAGTTTTTTTAGGGTGAATAACCAAGACCAAGTTTCAATTTAGCACTTATCATCTTTTTCACAATAAACGTATCAACTTTCTCTCTCAATGTAGGATTTCGTATCAAAGACAAATTATACAACATTTCTCTGTCTGCTTCATGTTTTTCATCCAATGTAGTGGTATTCCCATAAGCAATATCATGCTTCATACACACTTCATCAACCCTATTTATAGGTTTAGACCAAGGTTTAGGATTGTCAGCCTCATCTAATCTTTTCTCCAGGTTTGTTCCAGGACCACAGAAAGAATACCCTGGAAGGTGTAATTCCCCTGGAATTCCAGTTGTTGTAAATTTACTTCCTGACAGAAACCTTTGTATGTCTCCTCCACTTTTAGGAGAGATGAATTGGCACTTTTTAGAGCCACACACTTGACATATTCCTTTTTGATAAACTCTATTATTTTTAGCTTTAACATAGGAGATATTTTTAGATTTAGTTTTCTTTTTACATTTGAGACAATAACTCATATTTATTTTTCAGAAATATTAACAGACTTACATGAAGAAAATATTTCTTTTGATTTTTCCATTACCGTTTGTAATATAACCTTTAATATCATAAATACTTTAAGAATAGTTTTAAGATTTTCTTCCCCCATTTATTTAGGATTAAAATCAACAGTGAAAGTTATATCTATATCTTTCCCTTTCCTTATAGCTACTACCTTTTCAAAATACTCCTTACCCAACTTGTCTAATTTTAAAGTTTTTTTCTTCTTCACTCAAAACACTCATCTTAATCTTAATATCTAACCTTGAAAATTCTTCATCTAATTTTCTCAATTTTTCTTTTACTTCCATTTCATTTAACACCTTATCAACCATAAGAGTTATATCTACATCTATTCCTTTCCTTATAGCTACTACCTTTTCAAAATATTCTTCACCCAGCTTGTTTAATTTTAAAGTTTTCTCTTCTTCACTCAAAACACTCGTCTTAATCATTAAATCTACCCTTGAAAACTCTTTATTTAATTTCTCTAACCCTTCATTAATTTCTTCTTCATTTAATATTTTAACGTGTTCTTTTTCATCAACATCCCTTTTCTCTCTTTCCTCCTTCTCTTCTTCAACTCCTTCCTCATCCCTTGCTACCCTTGAGTTTGAGCCCCAAAGAATATTATACATATACTCATCTGGATTTTGAGATATTCTTGTATCTATAATTATTTTTCTCATAATAGGATACCAATAAGATTTGTTGATGATTTCTAAAAGAGTTTTATATTTCATAACTTTGAGAAGTTCATTTTTATTTAATATTTTAAACAAGTCTCGATTTGTGGGTTTAACAATATCAGTATAAGGCCAGTTTTTTATGACAACATTCCCATGTATATGCTCCAAATCATAAGGTATGTAATACCGAGCACCCTTTTCTTGTAGGTATCCTTGAATACAAAAATTATAATTCTCTTGTAGTCTTCTTCCTGCCATTTATGTATCAGAAATATATGTGAGATTAATATTATGACAGGTAATACCACCCCATCTTCCCACTACCAATTCGGTTTGTATTCCTCGGCTTTCTATCCTTATCTCATTACCTTCCTTCTTTGTCATGCTAACCATCGCTATACTATCATATATTTTTCTTTTCTTAAAATCATGTATTTGTTGTTTACTAATTGTACTTCCACATAAACCCTTATCCTCGCCAAGCGGATAATATTCTTCTTTACACAATTATTTTTTTCAATACCCGCATTACACAATTATTTTTCAATAAAGCCCGATGTGGCACGTTGTCTCTTAAGATACTTTGTCTCGACGAGACAAGAGGAAGGAATGTCAAGTAGTAGATTTGTTATTGCCTAAAGTTCAGTTATAGACGTTGGGTGCTAATGTGTTATGATTTATATGATGTCTAAAAATGCTATTTCATAAAGTAAATAAAGGGTTTTTGCTTCGTTTTAGTTTTGGATGAGGAAAGGTTTAAAATGAGGTCATGCTGGACAATGGTATACGTGTGCTTTTTTCAAGGCTGGTCATAAAACCACGCCCACATGCGCTTGTTTTTGCGTAATGCAAGTAGAATGACATGAACCTATCGTTAACTATATATATTTTGTTTTAATCTCAGCAACGCATGACTCTGTATAAACATGCTTTGGATTACTCATGTACACAAACCCATAAAATATATGGGTTTGTTTGGCTAAGCATACACTCTTCTCTTTGTGAGTTACAGTTCTGTTTTCTCGGAGCCCAGAAAAACAATTGGTCCAAATGATAAAGGAAAGGCTGACTCCCCCGAATGATAACGGTGGGAGGGACTCTCGCCAGTCGCTTCGTTCTCTCGGAGATTTTTCTGATAAATCGTATTTGGTATATAAGTGAATGAGAATCAATGCGTTGGCAGGAAGGCTTGACGTGGCATGAGACTGGCTCTTGCTATAGATGTCTTGGCCTCCTCCGGATCTGTATAAGTTGGTTCTTTAATAAAGCTGCGCCATTCCAGGCTATTGTGGACTTCTTTTGCAAACGAAGAGCTGATTCTTCACAGATGGTTCACACAATTCACGCCAAAAGCATCACACAATTCACACAATTTACGAGACTGATTCAAATCATGTAGGTCTTCTAAGTTTATTGAAAAATACCAATTATACCCTAAATCAGGCATATCATACCCACATTTATTAATTCGCATATTAACTATATGTCCTTCTTTATAAAATTCAATTGTAAGCTGGTAGTTAAATTCAATGAGGAAAGGTGTATGGTCAGTATAACCAGGTGTTGTGGTTGTAAATTTTACTTGTTTAACAAAACGTGCTGTTTTCTTTAAAAATATATATTGTGATAAATCACTGAATCTAATTAAGTCATTCGCATCTGTAGGGTTTGGATAATTGATTAATTTATAAGTATTCTTCATATTAATATTTTTACTTATACTATATTTTTGTCGTTCAGCCTGTGCCTTTGTATAATAATTTGATAAATCAATATCCTGAGAGGATTCTCCAAAGATAGAACCATCTTTTCCAACATAAGTCATTTATATTAGATTTAAAATGATATCATAAAAATTTTCATTATTGTTGAGTTGAAATAATACATATAAACATAATTGACCACAACATTTAGAATTAATTTCTTGAACTTGAAATGTTTGATAAACACCATTCTGTAAGAATTGTATTACTTCAACAGGTGGTGGCATACCATAACTATCAAAATAATATTTATCCTGACTATTATGAATACAAACCCAATGAGAACCATTCTGTGTGTCTAAATTCATAATAATATTCTTTGTATTCTTATTTATATGTATGAATTCATCTCTCATACAAATAACCACATTATCAATTTTTAGTGTTTTACAATACTTAGCTAGTTCTATATTTGACGTTGTATTCTTTCCAAATTGTTTAAACCATTTATCCATTTATTTATGAGAAAGATACAATCCATTACCCCGTTTAGTTAGTTTAACACCCGCTTGAGCGATAGAGGGAAGCATATCTCCAACCAACAATCTAGCTTTATCAGGTAGACTTTCAAGTTTTTGAGCAAAATCTACAATTACACCACTTCCACTAATTTGTTTCTCCAACTCCTTGTTATGTCTTTCCAATTCTTTTTGAGCTTTTAGTTGTGCCTTCCTTTCGTTAGCAGTTTTTACCGCTGCTGAAATACCACCAGTCAATGCTCCCGCCGCACTTAAACCAGCAAATAAAGGAATTAGAAACGGGAGAAATCCTCCTCTTGACTCGTCTATTGAATATTTCTTTAACATAGGTTTTGTCATTTTAATTTTAAGTAAACCAGTATCATTGTGTTTTTACTTGTGTGTGTGTGAGTAAAACATCAATTCTTACAGCTCCTTTTCTTTGAATTGTATTAACATTAATAATACAAGGCTTTTGATTTTGAATACAAGATGTTAATTTATTAAGATTGATTTGATTAACATATACCGCTACCATTTATTTATGAGAAAAAACCTATGTGATATTAATCATAACACCATTATCTGTATTAATCTGTAATTCTGTTTCTTCCAACAGCAAACAATATGTATTAACCTCTTCACTCTCCCCTCTTTCAATGTATAGAGAAGTGTCCACTCTATTAGACTTTATAGTTTCTTTTTGAGAACTCAGGTCAATTGTGTAGATTGTATAAAGTTTTTGAAACGCAACCATATCCAAAATAGGGTTATTATTACCATTACTTTCACACACCTTTTGGTAAGACTTGTAGGCTTCCGCTTAATCATTTTTTTCCCAATCAATTTCCAATCTATCTCGCGGATAAAATGTTCCATCAAGAGAAACCCGAAGTTGTTTCACCTTAGCATTATCACACAGCGCATTATTCTTATTAGTACCGTCCTCTCCATCTGGTTTTTTTAAAATGAGCCAGAGGTATCGTGGCTTTCCTTGAAGAACACCTAAATTCCAAGTGTAGGTAGTGTGTTCCAGTTTAACGTGTTGACATCTTCTTTTAAGGTATGATACATTTAGCGGGGTCTTTGAGTTAAGTCTTTTATTTAACATCTCTTCCGTTTTAAGATTAGGAGTATATTCACTGATATACCAACACAAATCATTAATAACAAATTTATTATTGTCGCCAAAAGCATTTTCAGCCCCAAAAAGCAACCTATTTACATTATCATTCCTTTGTAGTTGAAATCTAATTTTAAGACCATACAAAACTTTATCATAATCATAAAATCCAAATATACCTTTCAGAGGTACCGCTACGGTAAGACTATTCTCGACTTTTGTTTCATCATTATACATTGACTTCCTTTGACTATAACCAGGGTCAGCATTTGTTCCCGTTGACATATCAGGAATAAAACCTTCAACAGCTCCCTTACCCATTCTATCACTAAACGAATATAGTGTAAATTTCATCATTTCAGATGTAGCAGAGACATAATCAACCGCTTCAACCTCTTGTGTTCCAATATACAGGCGAACACTATCAAACATTTTCCAGAAGAAATCATTTACGAGTGTAGCATTAGTGTTATTCGCAGCCTTAGTGAATTTAAATTTACACAGCAAGAAACTATCAGCGAGATTCAAGTAAGTTTGTTGATTATTTCTTTCAAAACTTTTTGTTCCATTTGAATTCCAGTCTGTTCCTGTTATAGCATTTACCTTAAAATAGTCTTCCTTTTTCGTGGAGTTTGAAATGATAATTGTATCATTGAAATGAAACATTGAACTACATTGAATTACTACATTGCAATTACTACATTGAATTACTACTATTACTACATTGAAATGTAGTAATAATCTTTCCCTTCTACTTCTCCTGGTCGCATTGCTCTGGTTGTAGTACCTACAAAACGAATTCATCGGGTGTTTTTTTTAAAAACTTGCAATCTTTTCATTTTTACAATTCAAGAGTTTAGATTTATGAAAGTTCTTTCCTGAAGCAGATTTACCCACAAGATTAATAATAATTGTTGTCATTTATGTGTGTAAAATATCAGTTAGTATCTCATCTTGTTTCACAACAATATATTTATATTTTTCAATCGTGTGTTTCATATAATTTTCAAATTCTTTTTTACTCCATAATGTAGAGCAATTATCTCTCCAAAAATTATTCACATCTATTGAATTTAATTTAAATAAAATAAAAGTATTAGCATTGTTTCTTATTGAGCGCCGAGGGAGTTTAAAATATGACTGACTAAGATAAATACAATTACAAGAAGAATGTCTCCCTCTTGTATAGTAGCTATCCATTACTGTTTGGTTTCTCTCATTAACACAATCATCAAAGATGACGAGGTTCTTTTTTGATTTATCTAAATCTTGAGGTGAAGGTATATCATCCATATTATCACTGAGAATACAAGTTATGGGTTTTGGTTTCGATTTTGATTTCTGTGTATCACAAAATAATTGTATTATATCTTCAATATTATAATCATTTAGTTTGTTTTGAAGTTTAAATAAACCGATAATGTCTTCCTTTTTAAGACCCGCATTAAAACCCTGTGAGAGTAGTTGATACTCGGGTTGAAAACTTGACTTTGTAAAACTTATTAAATTATCATAATCTAAAAAATTAGGACCAAGGAGCATCTTTAAAAGTAAACAGGTTTTTCCACATCCGCTTGAACCAACTATTAGACATCTCAATGAATTTGGAATGTTTTTATGGTTATTAAATTTTATCTTATTTTCCCAAATGGGCAAAAAATCATTCATTTATATATTTGGAAAACAAGTCATCTAACTTTTTTTGAGCTATTTTAGAAACTCTATATTTTATCCTGAGTTCGGGTTTAATTTCAAAATAATTCATTATTTTATTTATATAGTATCTTGTATTAACATTTCCATTAAAATTATTTTGAATAATAAATATCATTAAACCCTTATACATTTCCTCAATACAAATAGTCTCTTTCCTTGAAAGAAATGGTGTATTATCATCACAATACTTAACATTCATCTCTCTTATTAATCTTGTAAAGTAATTCATTTTTGGTTCTAATTTAAAAGAGTTATATATTTATTTATTTTTTTATTATCATTAATTAAAATTAAATCACAGAAAATACATTGTTTATATGAACCCTCATTATTAAGCCCTATTCTATCACAAGCCGGACAATTCTCTAATTTATCATATGGAGAGTCTGGAAATTCTAAATATCCTTCAGAACTTATCATATTTATATGGTAAATTTTTACTTCAACTAAACGCAAGTTTATTCATTAATAAATACAATGTTTCAAAGCACAAAAGACAAATTTCAATCAATCTCTACTTCGGTGAAAGATATAGAAAAATATGTCAAAGATGTTAAATTGAACAAAGATAAATATGGAAATTTTTGGGTAAAACCACTTATGGAAAATAACATGAGCCCCTCTATTTCATTTAAAGGAAGAGCTCTAACTATACCTGGAAAGACATCCATTAAAGTAAATCTAACAAAAGTTTCTCCTCTACTCCTGGCAATTTATTCAAAGCTTGAAAAAGTGATCGATTACGATACTTTGAAAAAGAATGATAAGACCATGAATAATACTCGTGGAGAAATTTGTATTTACTTTAATAATCCAAAGGGTGTAGATCTAAGTAAAATGAATGATGTTAATATTTCTGGTGAAATGTCATTTCGTTCTATGATAGTTAGAGATTATTTCAAGATAACTTTTGATATTAAAAATGTAGAGATTGAATCTGTTAATGAAAGAAAGTATATAGATATTGATGGGAATATTTTTCCTGCTAATTAAATATGAGTCATTACAGCAGTGAAGATTTTACTATTTCATTGAACTCGGACGATAGTGATGATAGTATTTCATTGAACTCGGACGATGGTGATGATAGTATTTCATTGAACTCAGATGATAGTTATGATGCTAATAGTTTGTGCTCAAATGATAGTTATGAGAGTAGCTTTATTGATGACTCTGAGTATGATTCTGAGTATTCATGTGATAGCTATGACTCAGATGATTCTGAGTGAAAAAGTGTTTTAGTTTAAGTATAGTTTCATATATAAAAAGCCTGTAAAAAGGCACTTTCTTCTATAAGTGTTTTACTTTAAGCACAGTTTCATCTTTAAAAAAGCCTCTAAAAACGTGTTTTACTTTAAGTATAATTTTGCTATATAAATATGATCAAAGCAACGTATTGCGACGTTTGTGAACAAGAATATAAACAATACAAAAGACACCTTAAAACTAACAAACACACATTTAATCTACTTCACCTACTAGCTCCTATTCAGAAGGAAACAAAACACTGTTCTGTCTGTCATAAAAATATCCTCAAGAAAGGCTTCGAAATACATCTTAAAACAAATCTACATTTATCAAATTTTATCACAACTAAAAACTCTGATGGCGCATTCAAAGGACATATTAAAATAAGAGTCTTTAACTTCAAACCTCCTGAACCAGAGTCTATAGTTGATGCTGTAGAAATAGTTAAACCTGCTGTTCAAACGTTGATTGAAAAAACACTAAAAGAAATGAAACCACTTAAATTTTATATGGGAGTAAAATTAGAAATGACAAAGGACGAAGGAGTTATAGATACACCATACATGAGAACTGAGCCACACTTTATATCTTCATATCAAGATTTTAAAACATCAGGAGTCTATGATGAACTTATTAAACAAGAGCAAGATGTGGATAATTCAATCGTAGGAAGTGGATTCAATATAGGAAAAATTATTTACATAGACATTCATATTCTTAAATCAGATCCTCTAAAAGCTTCTTCTTACATTGATTTACCCAGTGTTATGAAAAATAGAAAAACAGTTATCAATATCAAAAATAAAGACAATAAATGTTTTCTCTGATCTATTCTAGCACACTTACATCCTCCACATTTTCATGATGAAAGAGTATCTCATTATAAAAAATATGAGAATACATTAAATACGAAATATCTAAAGTTTCCTCTGGCTTTAAATGATATTCCTAAATTTGAAAAGATGAATAATTTATCAGTTAATGTTTATGGTCTAACAGAAACAAACAACATTCAGGTTTTAAAGCTTTCTGACAATTGTAAACAAACTCATATTAATCTTCTATATTTTAATTCAGAGGAAATTTCACATGATACATACATCAAAGATATTGCTAAATTAATAAAACCACAAGTATGTAAAAGAACAAATAAAATATATATTTGTTGGCATTGTCTTAACTTCTTCCATACACAAGAAAGATTAGATAAACATTCAAATTATTGTGGTGAACATAAATCAACGGTAATCAATATGCCTAAAGAAGGCTCAAAGATCACATTCAAAGATGAAAAGAAAAAGATCAAACATCCATTTGTTATATATGCTGATTTTGAAAGTATTCTAGAAAAAATAGATACTGCTTCTCCAGATCCAAAAGAATCATACACAAATAAATATCAAAAACATACTCCTTGCGGTTTTTGTTATTATATCAAATCATCCGTTGGTGATAAATATAACAAGTTAGAGGAGTATAGAGGCTCAAATACCCCAGAGGAGTTTGTGAAATGACTAGAAAAAGACTGTGTCCGATTAACCAAGATAATGAGAGAAACCAATAAACCAATGTCCTTGACGAGTGAACAGAAAAGGGAATTTAGAAAAAACAATGTTTGTCATATTTGTGAGGAAAAAATTGGTGAAGGTCTAAAGGTTAGAGATCATTGTCATCTCACTGGTAAATATAGAGGTCCGGCGCATCAAAGTTGTAATATTAATTATAAACTCCCCTCTTTCATTCCCGTCTTTCTTCATAACAACGCTCATTATGATACGCATCTATTTATTAATTAACTTTCAAAGACATCTGGACACATTTCAGCAATTCCTAACACGGATCAGAAATACATTTCATTCACAAAAACAATTCACACATCTCCTATTACTCATATCAGATTTCTTGATACATTTAAATTCATGGCAAGTCCATTGGCTAACTTGGTTCAAAATCTAAAAGAGTTTCCATGTCTTTCAGAGTATTTTTCAGATAAAGATTTTCGAACACAAAAGGGAATTTACCCCTATGACTATATGGACTCATTTGAGAGATTCAATGGAACACAACTTCCTTCAAAAGAAAATTTCTATAACAAATTAAACAACAGTCATATATCTGATAAAGATTATGTACACGCACAAAATGTTTGGGAAAAATATAACATCAAGAATCTTGGCGAGTATCACGATTTGTATCTCAAAACTGATGTGCTTTTATTGGCCGATGTATTTGAAGCCTTTAGATCTGTTTGTTGCACTGGATATGGATTGGATCCTGCTCACTACTACACAGCACCTGGATTGGCCTGGAGTGCGATGTTGAAAATGACAAAACAAGCTTTGGATTTGATAACCGATGTTGATATGCTTTTGATGATTGAAAAGGCAAAGAGAGGAGGAATTTCACAAGTCTGCTCGAGTAGATACGCAAAAGCAAATAACAAATATCTTCCAAATTATGATTCAACGAAAAAGAGTTCTTACTTGATGTACTATGACGCGAACAACCTGTATGGCTGGGCAATGTCTCAGGCTCTTCCTTATGGAAAACTTAGCTGGGTAAAGGAAAAAGACTACAAAAAGGTTTTACAAGATGTATGTATCTCTACACAAAAAGAATTGGATGATTCAAAGGTTGGTTATTATTTTGAGGTCGATTTAAAATATCCTGAAGAACTTCATATCGAACATAAAGATCTTCCATTTGCTTGTGAGAAAGAAAGTCCAAAGAAAGAATGGTTGAGTGATTATCAACGATCGTTTGATATAGGTGAATCAACAGAAAAATTACTTACTACATTATATAACAAGAAAAATTATGTTCTACACCAAAAAATTTGCGACAATATTTATCAAAAGGTCTAAGAGTAGAGAAGATCCATAGGGTTCTAAAGTTCAATCAAAGACATTGGCTAAAGGAGTACATTGATTTTAATACACAAAGAAGAACAGAGTCAAAAACAGATTTTGAGAAAGACTTTTATAAATTGATGAATAATGCGGTCTTTGGTAAGACCATGAAGAACGTGAGGAAAAGACAAAATATCAGACTATCAACATCTTGGGAACAAGCATCAAAATTAATTAATAGACCGAGTTTTATAAGAGCCGAGGTCTTTACTGAGAACTTTTGTGCGGTCCATTTGGTTAAAGAGAGTATTGAAATGGACAAACCTATTTATATTGGAACATCAATTCTTGATTTATCAAAGTCATTAATGTATGATTACTTTTATAATAACTTGAGGAAGAAATATCAAAATGATGTTAATCTACTTTATATGGATACAGATAGTTTTATTTTGAAAATTAATACTGATGAAATGATGATGTTTATTCAGACATGAAAAAGGACATTAATATCTATGATACAAGTAATTACAGTCCAGAGAGTGAGTTGTTCTCTTCTAAAAATAAAAAGGTGATTGGAAAGTTCAAGGATGAATTAGGAGGAAATGTTATGAGTGAATTTGTGGGATTGAGGTCCAAGGCTTATGCTTATAAATACATTGTGAATAACGTTGAAAAGACTGATAAGAAGTTAAAAGGTGTAAAGAAAAATGTTATTAAAGAAACAATAAACTTTAAGGATTATTATAACTGTTTAACAACAAAGAAAGAAGAGTTTAGAAAGATTAATGGAATAAGAAGTTATAAACATCAATTATATTCAGAAGAGGTGAATAAGAAAGCATTGGGGGCTTTTGATGATAAGAGGTTTATTTTAGAAAATGGAATTGATAGTCTCCCTTATGGTTATATAAGTGATAAGATAAATAAGTGATAAGATATATATAAGTGATAAGATGTAAGTGATAAGATATATAAAAGTGATAAGATATATATATAAGTGATAAGCTAAAAAGGGGGTTAGGGATTTTAACGGGCTACCACCGCCTTTTTTTACTATTATATAAATGATAGAACCAAGTATCAACCAGACTAAAGAGTGGAGGTGTAATCAACCTTGGTATATAAATGGAAAACATAATGAATGTGAAAAATATCAAATAAGACTTATTGAAAAGGCAACTGGTAAAAAAGTTCACAAAACAAATAAGAGAATTAATTAAAATACTGGTGAGTTGGGTGAAAAAGATGGAAATCTTTTTGAGTGGACGGAAAACTTTGATGGTTGTCAGGAAAATATATACTTTAATTTTAAAATGGTGTGTGGCACTGGAGGCGCTCAGACAAGGACATTGAGGGAGGTTTATCATTTTATTTTAGCTAAGGTTAAAATATCTTGATAAAGAACCAAACTCAAACATATACTTTGTTAATATATTAGATGGTGAAGAGAGTTGTAGGAGAATTAAATTATTTCCTACGCATAAACAAATATTTGTAGGATCGATGTTTGAGTGGTCTACTCGATGATCTGCCAGATGATATGTATAAGGCTCAGTGTCAATAGTAGAAGAAGGATCATAGGTCCATAAGGTTAGAAGGATCATGGGTCCTCAAGGGGGGTGAGAGGGAGCAAATATTTGTAGGATCATTGTTTGAGTGGTCTACTAAACAACAACGATCATTGATAGTAAGAGTACCATAAGACCAAGGGGGGAAGGAATAGAGGTGTTAAGGGGAAATGAAGAAAAGTGATGGTGAGAGGAAAATTTACATGTCAGTGAATGGAGATTTGGAGGTTCAATGAAGGATTGGTTCCAAGCTGTTAGTGTTCAGCCTGGTACATCAAGATGGGTTTACCATTCAGCCCTAGCTCAATTAAAATATCTTCATTATGTATTAGCCCAAGTAGATTAATTGGCTCATAAGGCCAATAAGCTCATGGTTCAAAAGGTCAAAAGGCTCATAGAGTCTTTTGGATTAATAGGGGTGTTTTCCAAAAGTGGGAAAAGACAGGGGGGTAAACGACATTAGATAGGGATTTCCCATGTTAAATGGTTTTGTCCCAGGAACAACATTTATCACCTACTGTGGGGGGGGGGGGGGGGCGAGGGGGGGTGGAGGAGAAAGAAAGGAGGAAACGTCTTAAGATTAATTTTGGTACCCCCCCCAAAAAATTACCTTTTGCACTGATCTGTTGTTTAACTCCATTCCCATTTGCCTGTGATGTTGACATTGGGACATGATCCAACTTGGCATCCAACAATTACATCTAACTGTTAATAATTTGCACTGCTAAAGCTGCAGCAATTACTGCTTACAATGGCTTAACAACAAAAAAACTCCACCCATATGACGACCATTTTGTTTTCGACATCAATTAAATACATGAATAATTCTAGCTCAAAATTTCCCCTTTCTTTTGGTAAAAGTGATTATGCTGACATTTATGGGTTGAAATCGCCCGATGTGGTAGAATTCGTGATAAATGACACTAAGATTTCGGTATCCTCACAAAGATCGTTTCTAGCATGCATGTTCACAAGTAAACATCGGAAATTAACTTTTCATTTGAAAAGATTATTAAATCAGTAAAACCTGTGGCTAATAACTCATAATATCTCCGTATTCTCAAACAGCAGTAGACGGCTCCAGTGAAAAAAAAAAAAATAGAATGCGATCTTCAAGATAACGATCGTGCCGGAAGACAAAACAAGTAAGCGACACCTTATGAAAAGAACGGAAAAGAAAACATCTCATAAAACTTATAAGCGCACATATGAGTCATCAAAACATCAACAAAATCCTTCAAAATTATAACCTTTTGAAATCGAGAAAGATGATTGTCAGGGGCCTCGATGAAAGAGTAAAATTTTAGCGATGTTAATCACAGAAGTAACGATCGTCGCCGATGGATGACGCGGCAAAATGGAGGACACGGCAGACGTTGGAGCTGAATCTAGCCGACTCACAAGCTAAACTGACTTACTATGGCAAGATCTTGTCGGGGCAGTCATGGTTTTTCGAAGCTGTTCCACGATCTTCACGCACGCTCGAAGTTAAGTAATTGTTACAATTGTATTTTTGTCGAAACTGTATTTATCTTATGTGTGTCTACCTATAGTGTCTCCCTCGGGAGATTCTCGGTGTTAATCTTTCATACCTGTATAAAATAGTTGAGTATTTCGTGCCGCACGGCCGAGTTGGTGAAGCTTCCGACCTTGAAGCTTGGTTCTCTCCGAGCATCCAAAGTGAAGTTATTTTTTCATTCGTGTGTTTGTCAAATTTCAACTTGTTATTTTATCGTCTATGCGTTATTGTTTGTTTATAGTCAGTTTTGGTTTGAATTTCCTGAAACTCGTAATTAATTAATCGTGTTCTGCTCCGCGTGTGCGGCCTTGTACCGCTGTCGGTGTTTGTCAACTTAAATCCCCTACTTCGTGTTTTGCTTGGCTCCTAGATTTTTCCCTTCTACCTCAAACATAATACTATTTGTCTAACGTTTTAAATCGCCCCCCCCCCCCCCAAAACGAAAAAAAAAAAACCCCAAAACATTTATTTTCCTTTCTCTACGTGTGCTGTTGTCTCATCCTGTACTACTTCTGTCCAGGTGGGCTGTTCGCCCCGCCCCCATTACCTCCTTGCCATCCACCTTTTGCCCTGTTCACGTGACTCGTGGTTGTCCCTCTCGGCCCTCCCCCGTTGGTATTTTGTGCATATAAGATCATTCACGGTTCTGTTTAAATATTATTTAAATATGTTTAAACTTTCCCCTTCAGTGTTTTATTCAGTGGTATATTACAACACGCTGTTTTTCTTCCTTTTTAAAAGGCTTTTTTCAATTTCCTCTCCAACTCATTCCACTTCAAAAAAAATAAATTCATTCTCTTATACGTCTCCCTCACTACATATTCTAAATTCACATTCATTCCATCCCTCCTCCATCGTTCTTAATCGGATTGCTAACTTGAAAATCACAATAAACCCAATTTGTTATCAATGTTCGTCTTTCATTAATCATCCACTTTCTAAACTCCCCCCTTGCCCCTCCACTCCTAAACTCCCCCCTTGCCCCTCCACTCCTAAACTCCCCCCTTGCCCTTGCCCTGCTAAACTACCCCCTTGCCCCTCCCCTCCAAATCCCCCCCCCCTTGCCCCTCCACTCCTAAACTCCCCCCTTGCCCCTCCACTCCTAAACTCCCCCCTCACTCCTCCCCTTCAAAACTTCCCCCCAACCCCTCCCATTCAAATCTCCCCCCCATAACATTCCTCTCCACTTCTCCCTCCTCCCCCCTCCTCCTCAAAGCTGTCTCCTCCCCACTTCATCTCCCTTCTATCTCATACCTGCACCTCCCCCAACCTTATACTTTCCTCTGCCCCCCCTCAAACAACCCCTCACTGTGCCTCGTCCCTTCTCCATCAAAACTTTCGTTCTCCTCATCCTTCCCTTTCTTGTAACTCTTCTGTAATCTCTGACACACGATCAACTGCTCTTCCTACCTCCCCCTCTCATCCTTCATCTTACCCTACCCCTCCCCTCCCCTGTCCTGTACCCGATGCTCCCCCTCTCTCTCTTCATTAACGGTATGGACCTCAAACATCCGGGGCCTTCGCTCAAACCTGACTGATCTCTCCATACAGGTTGCTTCTGACAATCCAGACTTGATCTGCTTAACAGAAACTTTCCTCCTTCAAGATGTCTCTGATTCCTTAATATCTCTTCCTGGTTACTCGCTCCTCCGGTATGATAGACCTGAGCCTCGTCCTGGTGGTGGGGTTGCTATCTTTATCAAAAACTCTCTTCCTCACTCTCCTTACACAGCCCTCTCTCCACCTCACCCCCAGGAGTACCTCTGGCTACGGCTTCCTCTCCACTCCCACCTTTTGTTTACATGTGTTATGTACCTCCATGTCCTCCAAACAGTGATGACTCCATTTACATTTCACTGTCTGACAACATGGACCAACTTCTATCCACTCATCCCAACTCTCTCTTCCTCATATGTGGTGACTTCAACTGTCATCATGCCAGCTGGTTGGGTGTGGGTTCCTCTCTCACCAGTCATGGCGCCTCAGCAAAGGACTTCTGTGACTCACTGGGATTGACACAATCTGTCAATTTCCCGACCCGGATCTCAACCAATGGAGTATCTTCTCTTCTAGACTTGGTTATGACAAACTTCCCTGCGAATGTCTGCTGCTCTTCTTCTGCTCCAATCGGTTCTTCTGATCATGTGCTTGTTAAAGTGGACATCTCTCTGGCCATTCTCAGAGAGCCTCCTCAGAGAGTCTGGCATTTCACTCAGGCCGACTGGCATGGTCTTCAAGCAGCCATCAATCATCTGGACTGGTCTCCCATCTCCACTGCCTCTGACATCAATTCTTCCTGGGAATTCTTCCAAAGCAAACTGCTCTCTCTCATGCACAGATTAATCCAATCTCGTCTTCAGTTGTCTTACCCTTCCTCCCGTCCATGGTACACTGAATCTTGTGGTGAGGCAGTCGCCCTGAAACAACTTGAATTTGCCTCTCGGAAGGCTAATCCAACTGAAGGCAATCTCAGTTCCTTCCACCAAGCTCGGAACAAGTGTGTGTCTACCCTCAGGAGTGCCAGGAAGCACTATCTCTCCACACTCAAGAATTGAACTCTCAAACCTGTCTCCTTCCTCCAAATCCTGGTGGCGTCTGGTCAAATCCGTTTCTGGTGTTCGTTCCCCCTCCATCCCTTCCCTTACCTCAAATGGCTACACAGTTGACACCGCACGTGACAAAGCCGAATGCCTCAACTCTGTGTTTGCCTCAAAATCTTGTGTGCCAAACCCATCTCTCTCTGTTCCCACCTTACCTAGTCGAACCCAACTGCTCCTGGACTCTGTGTCCTTCTCTCCTGACAAGGTGGAGGAGTTTTTGTCAAACCTCGACTCTGATTCTGCAACTGGACCAGACGGCATCAGCTCACGGGTCTTAAAATCCTGCTCTTCCGCTCTATCTCACCCTCTCTCTGTTCTTTTCACCCTCTCTTTTGCTCAAGGTCATCTGCCAGCATCCTGGAAATCAGCAAACATTCCCGCTTTACACAAAAAAGGTGCAAAAACAGATCCTTGCAACTACAGACCAATCAGCCTGCTCCCAATTATCAGCAAAGTCATGGAATCCATCATTGCTTCGGATATCAAATCCTTCCTCTTCTCCAATGGCTTGATCTCCGATCATCAATTTGGATTCAGACCAGGTGATTCTACTCTGGACATGCTGCTTCTGCTGTCTCAACAATGGATGTAGGTCCTCAATGCCAAACAGAAAAAATCAGAGCTGTCTCCCTTGACATATCACGTGTCTTCGATACGGTCTGGCACCAGGCTCTGCTCACCAAACTCTCCTCCTATGGTATCCATGGAAATCTCCATGCATGTTTTGCGGTCATCCTCTCTGGTCGTAGTCAACGTGTGGCCCTGAATGGATTTCTCTCATCTCCCCTTCCTGTTCAGGCTGGAGTTCCCCAAGGCAGTGTTCTGGGCCCTGTGCTTTTTCTGGTCTTTATCAATGATCTCTCCGACTCTCTGGAAAATCCTCTCTATCTCTTTGCTGATGACTCCACTCTCTGCCGCTCCATTCCTCTTCCCTCAGATCGGCAGTCTGCAGCCTCCTCACTCTCTGAAGACCTGGACAAAATCACAGACTGGTCAAACAAGTGGAACATGTCTTTCAATCATGACAAATCTCACACTCTTACTATGTCTCTCCGAAAAGATCGACTGGACAACCCTCCCATCTACTTTCTCAACAATCCTCTCCAAGAAGTTCTGTCGCTCAAGCTTTTGGGTCTCACTATCTGCCATGATCTTTCTTGGGAAAACCACATTTCCAAGCTGGCCTCCAAAGCCAGTCGCCGAATGGGCAACCTCCATCGTGCGAAGTCCTTCCTAGGCACACCTGAGCTCCTCACCACATACAAGGCTTTCATCCACAGCTCAATGGAATACTGCTCTCCCCTCTGGGCTGGTGCTCCTGCCTCACACCTAGCTCGGCCTCACGCTGTTGAAACCAAAGCTTTCAGAATCATTGGAATCTCCCGCGATGAAGCTAACTCTGAGGGCCTTTCACTCACTCACCGCAGGCAGGTAGGTCGTCTTTCTGTCTTCTACTGACTCCTCTCCGGCCTTGCTCCACCAGCTCTCTCTGTGCTTTGTCCCCCAAATATTCCTACAGGTCGCACAAGATCTGCCAGCAACCCTCTGATGGTTAAACTGCCGAAATCTCGGCTCTCTGCTCACCTTCACTCTTTCATTCCTCTTTTCTCCCGCCTCTGGAACAAACTCCCACACTCCCTTCAATCCCACTCCTCCCTCCAGGTCATTAAAACAGCTGTTCACTACCATCTCTTATCTTCCCCCATCCAAAACCTTGATCTTTTCTACCCCCGCTAATTCACCCCAGATCCAACTTGTTTGAAATACCAACTTATTTCCTGGAAGTCCTTGGTGTCCTTGTGTTTATACTTCTCCCAACCCCCCCTTCCCACGCCGCCTCCCCCCAAGCCCTCTCCGTCCCACACATTCCCGATGTCCCTCACAACTGTTGTGTTTGTGTCCTTCCCCCTCTCTTCCCATCTTGTCTACCGCTCCCGATGTTATTTGTTTTATGTGTCGGTTTGTCTTTCTGTGTGATTAATGTTCGCTCTTTCACGGGCCTCGATCTTGTATACAAAAAAAAAAAAAAAAAAAAAAATGGCGTTGCAAATTTACAGAGTATAAAGTTATCTCATATAAGTATTTTATTAAAATAAAATAGCGCAATGAACCAAAAAAAAATCAGTTATATTCTTGAATAACAATCGTGACGATGAGGACACCACCATATTTTTAAACATCAAATCAAAATTACTAATAACTAATTTCAGTCAGCTGCATTAAACCGGCCCTACAACTGTAGGCTATGTTTAGGTGTTCCTGCAGGTAATACGGTTAATGTGCAAACACGAAGCTGTAATGAGCTACCAATGCAATAACGATCGTCATGAAGAGAGACACGACAGGTAACGATCGTTATTCCATTTTTGCGAGTTGTTGACTCTTGTTATTCAAATCTTTACATCACAATTTTCATGTCTAATTTGCAACAACACTCTAAATTATGGTTTTGGGAAGCATCATACTACAACCGATGTTTGTATCCAAAGTATAATCATTCAGTTATAACCCGGGTTTCCTATGTCAGGTTTTGGTGTCCGTTTTCTTGAAGAGAGTGACCGCGAAGGCATCAATCACGAAAAAACAGAATACGTGAACAGAATACGTTATTTTCCTTATATCTTTCTTACATAATGAGGCAATTCTTGGGTTCTTCATTTAAATAAAGGTGTACATTTTTTTAATCACTGGCAATTATATCTGTAGTGTCAAAAACTCAGCAGTATTGGAGACGCACTCATATATATATATATATATGTATACCACCTTTAGAGGCCATTTTCCCCCACAGAGCGGGGGTTGGCCTTTTTCGGGCACAGTGGTCCCCTTTTGGAAGCAATGTTTTACAGCCGGATGCCCTTCCTGCCGCCAACCCTGTTTGTCACCTCTTGTGACATGCAGGGAATTTGGTTGATCTATGGATTTTCAGACCAGTTAACTCCAATGGTTTCTAAAGGATCAGTTGAACTTAAAGGTTCCTATTGGTTTCTATGGGTTTCAGACCAGTTGCATCTAATGGTTTCTATTGGTTTCAACCGAATCTCGTTCGGTTTCTACTGGAACCTCTACTGGTTCCTGTAGAAAGCAATAGAAACCGTGATTTCCAAAACAGACCCATATAAATGTCCCACTGGTCTCTATTAGTTTCTATAGAATTTTTGACTTGGATCTTTAAGCCAAATAAGATGGAAAAAAAATATTGCATTTTAGACAATGTGCACTCAGCAAACATTGGAGAGACAAAACACTGTACAGTTGTAAAAAAAAATCTTGCTAGCACAGCCATGTTCATGTCAGATTCTGTGCCTACCTTGTCTCTCTCTTCTTCTTCTTCTTCTTCTTCTCCGCCCTCACTGTCCAGCTCAAGCGGTCTCGCCACACGACCCCGTCTCTTAACAATGGTGTGTCCTTCCACGTCTGAACACTCACTGCCATTTTCCCGCAAATCTTTGCTTGCCTCAGATTCTGGAAAAGGTCATCAACCAGGTGAAAGGGTCTGAACACCAAAGAACAACAATCAGTTTTACTATATACATATATATATGTGTATGTATGTATGTATATATTAACTGAGCCTCGTCTTGGAATTTGGAATTTTGGAATTTTGGAATTGGAATTTACCACAGGTGGACTCCAATCAAGGTGTAGAAACATCTCAAAGATGATCAAGAGAAATGGGAGGCACCTGAGCTAAATTTCAAGTGTCATAGCAAAGGGTATGAATACTTATGTCAATGTGATATTTCAGTTTTTACTTTTTAATAAATTTGCAAAACTTTTTAAAATCCTGTTTTCTCTTTGTCATTATGGGGTATTGAGTGTAGATTGATGAGGGGAAAAATGAATTTAAACGATTTCAGCATTAAGGCTGCAACATAACAAAATGTGAAAAAAAAGTGAAGGGGTCTGAATACTTTCTAAATGCACTATACATATATACAGTGCGTATCAAAAAAAAAGTAATCCGAATTCAAGGGGTTAACATGCAAAGGTTATTTAGTTTGACAATTTACATGTGGGTTACCAATTATGAGGAGATCCTCAGCTTTCCATTGATGCCTTTCATGCATCATTGCTGTCACACATGACCGAGTACATGTTCATTGAAAATGACAAGTTCAAATCGCATTTTTACAAGTTTGGCTAAACGGTGCAACGGTACTTACTTTTTCCTCGTGCGAAATTTGCATTTATGTTTATTTAAATTATACAATGGACTACAAAATGTAAATGTTTCATGATATTTGTTATATTATATCACCTTTATCTATCAACATTGTTGAAATGAAGATCAAATAGCTGTATGTTGAAATATGTTGAAAAAGTCAAAACTTTACATGGGGTGCACTTACTTTTTCACGTGACTGTACGTGTCCAATTTATCAATACATATACATATACATATATAATATTTACATATATACACTGGACGTCACTGTCGTTTTAATAACCCAGTGAAATCTTTATCCTTGTTCACAACTAAATCAGAGAGTGTACTCAAATACTACAGCTCAATGTTGTGTTACCCTGCAAGTTCCAAGCCAATTATGAACAGCAAGCAGTGAGAAGATACATGCTCACCAGAGCTTACCTTCATCATCGTCATCCTCCTCCTCCTCCTCCTCCTCAGGCAGATCGGGAGAAGTAGCCCGTAACCTCTTTGCATCTGCCGCTGTTGTCTGCTCGGGAGGCTCCTTTCGTTTTACCTACAGAGCAAAGGATGTTAATGAGAGGTGGGGTTTGGGAGGGTTGCTAGATACACCGCCATTTTCAGGTAACATTTCGCTTTCCCGATAACAGCTGCTGTACCAGATAACACTTCACTCTCCAGATAATCTCTCAATTTCCCAAACATTATAAAAAGTACATGGTAAGTAAATGAACACAAGTATTCAAAAACATATTTCACCAGTGGCAATCATATACAGGGTTAGGCCAAAACGATGTGCAACTTTATGTTCAATATTTTTCATTAATGGTCGATTTTGTTTGTTTTCGCTTAATAGTCTACATGATCAGTTAAGTTTTTAATTAGACAACCTCATTCTAAACAAAATGCTTCAACAAGCAATGAGGAGCGATACAAGTCATTGATGAAGTGTGCAATATATACGCCACAACTCTGGATGACAACTGTCACATGGACACTGAAGTAGTCGATGACTCAGCTGAGTCTGACTTCCCATCTGATGTTATTAGCCCCCATTGGACTTAGTCCAAAACAAGGGCTTATGGACCTGGTCTCCTCCATCTGTCCGTCCGTCCGTCCGTCCGTCGGTCGGTCGGTCCACAACCATATCTCGGAGATGTATGGACCAACTTTATTCATACTTGACACATTGACAATTGTAGTCAGAGAATGTTGGTTCTGAGACAAGACCATCTTCGCAGGACCACTCACATACACTCGCTTATGCTCGTTTAGGTTGTTTTCACTCGCTCTCGCTCGCTCACCTGCTCAATGTCTCATCTCAAAAGCAACATTCTCCTATTACTTGTGGGGAGTTGATTATTACTGATGTGATTACGATGGTCTTTCACATCATTTCCACAATACTAACACCTTTACATTGAACTCGTATAGAGAGCCAATTCATATTTGTTGCACACCGCACCTTTCCTATGCCATCTCCAGCCATTGCAAAACGTCATTGCCGGGCACCGACGGGGGCTCGGCAGTGACGCACGCTGAAAGGGAGTACTCAGTTTTCACTCTGGTTGTTTTCTTTCTTTCTTTCTTGTTTGTTTGTTGTACACCGCTCATTTCCTATGCCATCTCCAGGCATTGCAAAACGTCATTGCCGGGCACCGACGGGGGCTCGGCAGTGACGCACGCTGAAAGGAAGTACTCAGTTTTCACTCTGGTTGTTTGTTTTCTTGTTTGTTTTCTTGTTTTCTTTCTTTCTTGTTTTCTTGGTTGTCCGGGCGATATCTCAGCCATCCTTTAAGCTAGGAAGCTGAAATTTCGGCACAATAGTGAGCAAGTCCTTTGTCAAAAACAGTATTTTTTGTTTTTTGATTAATCAATTAATTGAGGAGTTATTTAATTATTAGCGATTAATTATGTACTTATTTAGTTAATCAAATTTCCTTTCTCTTCTGACCATTAACTCAGGCACCTTTTGAGTTAGGAAGCTGATATTTGGACATGCCAATGACCAGGTGATTTGGCTGCAAAGGCCATTTTTGATTTATTAATTAATCAATTAATCAATTAATCGATTAATTATTTAATTATTCGATTAATGACTTTTTTTCTTTTTTTTTAAGTTCCAGATTCTGATGAAATGGTGGTGGTTTATGTGTTCTGTGACCGAATTGATTAATAATTTAATTTTTATGATTAGTATTTATTTATTTTCATTATTAATCATTTATTTATTTTCTTTCTCATCTGGGCAATATCTCAGGCACCTTTTGAGCTCGGAAGCTAATTTTTGGACATGACAGTGACCAGGTGATGTGGCCATAAAGGATATTTTTGATTTGTTGATTAATCATTTCATTGATTAATTATTTATTGATTAACGTATTAATTATTTAATTTTTTTATTAATGACTTTTTAAATTAAATTTCTGAAAGATACATCTTCGGATGAAGCACTAGTGGTTTAGTTATGCTTTTAGCCAATTTATTAAGAAAATATTTTATGATAATCTTTTATTGATTTTAATTATGCAATTAATCAATCAATATTGTACACCTCTCCCTCCCAATGCAGTCTCTTTGAGCTGCACCGCAGTATTGCCGGGCGCCGGAGGCACCCCGGCAATGCCGTGCTGTAGGATATTTAATTATTTGGCATGGGGGCGGTGTACTTTGAATGTATGTGTACTTGTCTTTCTTTCTTTCTTGTTTGTTTGTTTGTCCGGGCGATATCTCAGCCATCCTTTGAGCTAGGAAGCTGAAATTTCGGCACAGTAGTGAGCAAGTCCTTTGTCAAAAACGCTATTTTTTGTTTTTTGAATAATCAATTAATTGAGGAGTTATTTAATTATTAGCGATTAATTAAGTACTTATTTAATTAATCAAATTTCCTTTCTCTTCTGACCATTAACTCAGGCACCTTTTGAGTTAGGAAGCTGATATTTGGACATGCCAATGACGAGGTGATTTGGCTGCAAAGGCTATTTTTGATTTATTCATGAATCAATTAATCAATTAATCGATTAATTATTTCATTATTAGATTAATGACTACATTTTTATTTTTTTATTTTTAAGTTACAGATTCTGATGAAATGGTGGTGGTTTATGTGTTCTCTGACCGAATTGATTAATAATTTAATTTTTTTATGATTATTATTTATTTATTTTCATTATTAATCATTTATTTATTTTCTTTCTCATTTGGCCAATATCTCAGGCACCTTTTGAGCTCGGAAGCTAATATTTGGACATGAGTGACCAAGTAATGTGGCTATTGTACACCGCTCCTTTCCTATGCCATCTCCAGGCATTGCAAATCGTCACTGCCGGGCACCGAAGGTGGCTCGGCAGTGACGCACGCTGAAAGGGAGTACTCCGGTGGCTCGGCAGTGACGCACGCTGAAAGGGAGTACTCAGTTTTCACTCTGGTTGTTTGTTTGTTTGTTTTCTTTGTTTGTTTGTTTGTTTGTTTGTTTGTCCGGGCGATATCTCAGCCATCCTTTGAGCTAGGAAGCTGAAATTTCGGCACAATAGTGAGCAAGTTCTTTGTCAAAAATTGTATTTTTTTGTTTTTTGATTAATCAATTAATTGAGGAGTTATTTAATTATTAGCGATTAATTAAGTACTTATTTAATTAATCAAATTTCCTTTCTCTTCTGACCATCAACTCAGGCACCTTTTGAATTAGGAAGCTGATATTTCGACATGCCAATGACCAGGTGATTTGGCTGCAAAGGCTATTTTTGATTTATTTATTAATCAATTCATCGATTAATTATTTAATTATTCGATTAATGACAATTTTTTTTTTTTTTTTAAGTTACAGATTCTGATGAAATGGTGGTGGTTTATGTGTTCTCTGACTGAATTGATTAATAATTATTTTTTTAATGATTATTATTTATTTATTTTCATTATTAATCATTTATTTATTTTCTTTCTCATTTGGCCAATATCTCAGGCACCTTTTAAGCTGGGAAGATAATATTTGGACATGACAGTGACCAGGTGATGTGGCTATCAAGGATATTTTATATTTATTGATTAATCATTTGATCGATTAATTATTTATTGATTAATCAATTAATTATTTAATTTTTTATTAATGACTTATTTAATTAAATTTCTAAAAGATACATCTTCGGAGGAAGCACTAGTGGTTTAGTGCTGCCATTAGCCAATTGATTAAGAAAATATTTTGTGATAATCTTTTATTGATTTTAATTATACAATTAATCAATCAATTATTGTACACCTCTCCCTCCCAATGCAGTCTCTATAAGCTGTACTGCGGTATTGCCGGGCACCAGAGGATATTTAATTATTTGGCATGGGGGCGGTGTACTTTGAATGTGTCTGTAGTTGTTTATGTTGTATTTTAGGCAATAGCTTAATTTTCTTATAACACTCATCGCCATTGAGTATATCAACAAACAATATGGTGTAACTTGGTGCTTCATTCAACAATAAACCTATCAACTTTTTTTTTCTCTCAACGTTGGATTTCGTATCAAAGACAAATTATACAACATTTCTCTGTCGGCTTCGTGTTTTTCATCCAATGTCATGCTATACCCATAATTAATATCGTTCTTCATACACACTTCATCAACCCTAATTTTTAGGTTTGGAGCAGTGTTTCGGCTTTCCATCTTCATCTCATCTTTTATCCAAGTTTGTTCCCAGACCACAGAAAGAATACCCCAGCACATGTAATTCCCTGGAATTCCAGTTGTTGTAAATCTGCTTCCTGATAAAAATTGTTGTATACCCCCCTCACATTTTTTTGGGAGATGAACTTACTCTTTTTAGTACCACACACTGAACATATTCCCTTTTGTATTACCCTATTATTTTTACTTTTCACATACAATATATTTTTAGTGTTGGTTTTCTTTTTACCTTTGATACGTCATTGTATTTATATATGAGAAAAATTCCGACAGAGTGCAAAAACCTTTCTAGCTTCCAACATATACATTTGAATCTTAATTTTTAAAACGACGAATGCTTAGAAATGCATTCACTCTCTATTCCATTTATTTAGGAAACAATTGTAAAGTCTTAACCAAAGCCAATAACCCCAACATCATCAACGACATAAGCTTCCTCTTCTTCCTCTTCGGTTTGTCGTTTATATCTCCTCCACAAAATTGAAGTCATTGGTGAAGTCATACTTGAAACTAATATTTTCATAAGACTTGTTTTGTTTTTTTTGTAGACAGAATCGAGGCTCGTGAAAGAGCTAACGTTTATCCCACAAACAAATCAAACAGACAAACAAACAAAGTGTATAAAAGGGGGAGCGGTAGACAAGATGGCGAGAGATGGGGAAGCACATAAACACAACATTTGAGAGCAGGGACATCGGCAATGTGTGGGGGGGGGGGAGGGCTTGGGGGGAGGCGGCTTTGGAAGGGGGGGGTGGGAGAAGTATAAACACAAGGACACCAAGGACTTCCAGGAAAGAAGTTGGTATTTCAAAAAAGTGGATTTGGGGTGAAATTAGCGGGGGTAGAAGAGATCAAGGTTTTGGATGGGGGAAGATAAGACATGGTGGTGAACAGCTGTTTTAAAGACCTGGAGGGAGGAGTGGGATTGAAGAGAGTGAGGGAGTTTGTTCCAGAGGCGGGAGAAAAGAGGATGAAGGAGTGAAGGTGAGCAGAGAGTCTTGATTTTGGCAGTTTAACCATGAGAGGGTTGCAGGCAGATCTTGTGCGACCTGTAGGAATATTTGGGGGACAGAGCCCAGAGAGAGCTGGAGGAGCAAGGCCGGAGAGGAGTTGGTAGAAGACAGAAAGACCACCAACCTGCCTGGGGTGACTAAGTGAAAGGCCCTCAGAAGTAGCTTCATCGCGGGAGATTCCAATGATTCTGAATGCTTTGGTTTCAACAGCGTGAAGACGAGCTAGGTGTGAAGCAGGAGCACCAGCCCAGAGGGGAGAGCAGTATTCCATTGAGCTGCGGATGAAAGCCTTGTATGTGGTGAGGAGCTCAGGTGTGCCAAGGAAGGACATCGCACGACGGAGGATGCCCAGTCGGCAACTGGCTTTGGAGGCCAGATTTGCAATGTGGTTTTCCCAGGAAAGATCATGGCAGATAGTGAGACCCAAAAGCTTGAGTGACAGAACTTATTGGAGAGGATTATTCAGAAAGTGGATGGGAGGGTTTTCCAGTCGGTCTTTTCGGAGAGACATCGTAAGAGTGTGAGATTTGTCAGGATTGAAAGACATGTTCCACTTGTTTGCCCAGTCTGTGATTTTGTCCAGGTCTGCAAAGAGTGAGGCTGCAGACTGCCGATCTGAGGGATGAGGAATGGAGCAGCAGAGAGTGGAGTCATCAGCAAAGAGATAGAGAGGATTTTCAAGAGAGTCGGAGAGATCATTGATGAAGACCAGAAAAAGCACAGGGCCCAGAACACTACCTTGGGGAACTCCAGCCTGAACAGGAAGAGGAGATGAGAGAAACCCATTCAGGGCCACACGTTGACAACGACTAGAGAGGAGGTCCACCAGCCATGCGTGGAGATTTCCATGGATACAAAAGGAGGTGAGTTTGGTGAACAAAGCGGGGTGCCAGACCGTATCGAAGGCACGTGATATGTCAAGGGAGACAGCTCTAATTTCCTGTTTGGCATTGAGGACCTCCATCCTTTGTTGAGACAGCAGAAGCAGCATGTCCAGAGTAGAGTGACCTGGTCTGAAACCAAATTGATGATCAGAGATCAAGCCATTGGAGAAGAGGAAAGATTTCATATCCAAAGCAATGATGGATTCCATGACTTTGCTGATAATTGGGAGAAGGCTGATTGGTCTCTAGTTCCAATGATCTGTTTTTGCACCTTTTTGTGTAAAGCGGGAATGTTTGCTGATTTCCAGGATGCTGGCAGATGACCTTGAGCAAAAGAGAGGGTGAAGACAACAGAGAGAGGGAGTGAAAGAGCGGAAGAACAGGATTTTTCGGACCCGTGGGCTGATGCCGTCAGGTCCAGTTGCAGAATCAAAGTCGAGGTTGTTAATTCTTTCTTTTCCTCTTCTGTGCGTAGTTTCATTTATTTTCTGTAATATCTCCAATCTTTTTCTATTCTCAGTAATATCCATATTTTTATATTTTTCCTCCCTCGCTCTCTCCTCCCACTCCTCCTTCTCCCTCAGTTACCTCTCCTCCTTCTCCCTCTCTTCCCTCGCCTCCTTCCTCATCCCTTGCTACACTTGAACCATCTCCCCATAAAATATCAAGCATATTGTTGCGGTTGTGCCATAAAGGCAGACCCCCTATAGTCAATTGCACGACAACATGTGGCCTGCATTAGCCAGTTATGTCTTATTGAATGTAAAGATTAGCCCTTTCCCATTGTGTAGTAATAAAGACCAAATATGCGCTGAGTTAGGCAGGCTGTCAAGCCTTCATGGCTGGGAGAAGCCATTACCAATGTGCAGGAAGGCGTGGCCAGAAGCACAGGCCCACATGACCAGTGAGGAGGCGGGAACACCTCGCCATGATGCGACAAGCCTCAGCCAATGGGAGGCTCTGGAATATTTTGAAGGGCGTGGGCGGGTCTGGTAAAAGCCCACACGGAGCGCATTATCATTCTCTTTTGCCGAGGATTTCGCTGCGCACAGGATGACCTCCTGCTCTGTTCGATCTTGCATTGCCTGGGATTTTGCCACGTGGACGATACCCGGCTCTGGACTCTCTTGTTTTAGCTCCAACGACACGGGTTTTGGCCTTTGTTCTTCGTCGACACCAATCGCTCCTGCGCCGTCTTTTGCGCCATCCGGCTGACCTGCAAGCTTGTCCAACCTGTGCTGACGTTCGTCCGTACCAACTTCGAGGCGGCGGTTCGTCCTTTGGACCTTACCTCATCCAGGCTGCACGTCCGGATCGGGTATTGAACTGCGAGCCGCGCACACCAGACCACGTGGTCACCAGCGAGGCATTTCCAGCACGTATCGGTACGCCCTTAACCAGTGTCCTTTTTCTGTGTGTGTGTGTGTGTGTGTGTGTGTGTGTGTGTGTGTGTGTGTGTGTGTGTGTGTGTGTGTGTGTGTGTGTGTGTCAGAGTGTGAAGGCGCCAAGTCGGGGTTATTATTATTGGGTAATAATTGATAAGCTGAATCTTCGTCTCCGTTTCTCTGTGCCTTCAAAATAAAAGGCTGTACATTTTGTTGTTACTTTACAACCTGTTTGGTACATCTTTTCTCTATTGGCCTACCATCATCCGGGACTGCATTTGGCTAGACTCAGGTCCATAAATCTCGTGGGGTAACGCCGCTTTCCACACCGTGCAAATCCGCTCGGCACGCAATTGAATAAGGTGTGTGAAAGCGAGGGTTTGATCACGCAGTTCTTCGGCACGCGCGTGCACCTTCATCCGTGCACCTTGAAGGTATTCGTGATTCTCCGGTATTAACCGAGGGGAATCACGCAAAAAAAATTGTTGTGCAAGAAGGGGGTTTTAAACCTGGCCCCCGCAACAAATTGTTGTTAAGGAGTGCGATAATTGGAACAACCGTAACAAATTGCTGTCAGGAGTGGGGATTTGACCCTACCGCCTCAAATTGTTGTCCGGGAGTGGGATTGGACCTGCAGTACGTTTAACGTACTGTGAAATTACGAGTGTTTGGAAATTTAGTTTAAAACAAATTTAAAAGAAATAAATTAAATTCGGATGATGTCGGGCCACAACGTGCAGGTTCCGGTGGGTATAGAAAATGTAGAGAATGAGGAATTAATGGCCCAGGACACAGGCAAACAGATTGAACTTGGAGTTGATCACAGCACGGCAGGGAGTGAAGACAATGGCGGCGCTTCGCACGCAGGGCCAACGGCGGAGGCCGAACCCGCTGTGTAAGCGGGGGTTAACATGGAGTTATTCATGACTCAAATCAGAGCATGCTTTGCAGTGCAAATGAAAGAGTCAAGAAGTGAAATGAACAAAATAGGTGATCGATTGGGTGATCGGATGGATAAAATAGGTGATGGAATGGATAAAATGAGTACTCGGATGGACACCATGAGGGAGGAGTCAAACTGCAATATGAAAACGATGGGGGAGGAGTTTGGGCGTAGAATGAGCGAGACGTTCGCGGGTGCACGTGACGAGGTAAAGCGGAGTGAGATGAGCGTCCAGCAAGGGCTGAAGGACAGCACGGCCAAACTGACTGGGGCAATGGAAGTATTGACGGGGGAGGTAGAGGAACCGACAAAGGTAGAGTTCGAGCAGGAAATAGTAGGGGCACAGCGGGAAATAACAGAGGTGAAACAGAAGCTGGAGAAGGTAGAAGGAGGAATAATTGAAATTGAAAAGACAGAAGAAGAGACGGGGAATGAATTAGGATAGGAATTGCGGGAATGAATGCAAGAGTGGTGCTCGCATCGTGATGAAGAATCTGTTAATCAAATAGAAAGTTTACAGGTTCTTGAAGAGAGCCAGAGGAAGATGGGTCCCGAGGTGAGTGGCGATTTTGGGAATGTGTTCGGTGCGATGGGGTGTTCGGCGAGCTTGGGGGTCGGGATAGACCCGGGAGTTCGTGAAGGGCCAAGTGTGAGGGAAATGAATGGTACGGAGTGTGTGGAGAGAGTGTGCGCACCGGTGTGTGTGGGTACGGAGTGTGTGGAGAGAGTGTGCGCATCGGTGTGTGCGGGTACGGAGTGTGTGGAGAGAGTGTGCGCACCGGTGTGTACGAGTACAAAATGGAGTGCGAGAAATGATCAGGCTCAGGCATCGACGCCGACCGGGGTAGTGCTTAGTGAGACGAATAGAGTACGCGAGCCCCCGATGGGTGGTGCACCGTGGAGACCGGAGGGAATCGGTGCGGCGTCAGTCTCGCAAGGACCAGCGTGCGTGATTCGTACCTCCGGCACCCGCACGGTATTGTTGGCGCCGTACCGCGGCAAGAGCGATCGGCGGGTTTCGAGGGGTAATTTGGATTGTCAAAGGCAAGCACCTTACCAGGTGAGGTGCTCTAACCGTGGCCGATTGGGTCATCGTGCGTGGGACCGCAAGGCCCCGCGCAGGGATGGACCCTGGCACCTGGGACCACCAAATCCACGCCCCTCGGATCGTCTCTGCCGGCCGGATAAAACCCGATACAGGCGGCCAGATAAAACCCGATACAGGCGACCAGATAAAACCCGATACAGGCGACCAGATAAAACCCTATACAGGCGACCAGACAAAACCCGATACAGGCGACCAAATAAAACCCGATACAGGCGAGCAGGCACCCTCATGGATCGCTCGGCCCTTGGAGGCCGAGTCGCGATCAAGTACCTCCACAGATGGTGGCTCATGGCTTAGAAGACTGGGGGGAGTATTGCACCCCCCCCCCCCCCCCCCACGTGGGGGTATGGTGGTGAGACCATTCCCCACGATATGGGACCCATGAGCACTAGTTTAGGGGGATAGCATTGTTAGGCCCATGGAGGGGCCAGCAATGGTTGCTCCATGGGGGCACCGAAGCACTAGCTGAGGGAGGGCTAGGATAATGATTAGGGATCTAGAGAGACCATAGGGACTGAGATTTAAGTAGTGACAATGAACAGTAGTGGGGACGTAGAGAGTTTAGCTGGTTGTTAACAAAGGGTGTGCGTCGTGTAAAGGGACAATGGGGAAGCACAAGTTATAGGGGAATACAGTTAGATAAATGATACTGTGTGTAAGTGGGAATTTAATTGTGTTGTGGAGTGAAAATAATTGGTGTGGAATGCATGGTGTGGAATGCATGGTGCGACGGATTGAATGGGGGGGGAGTGGAACCCATTCACGGAGGCCCGGTGGGGTAGTTGAAAGTTAGATAGAGGGTACAGGTAAATTACTTGGATATTGACACCTGTGGTGCTGGTTGTGGAAATCGTTTTTATTTTTGTAAGGTGCATGAGGCGTTGGAATGGCTGGGCGTCTGGCTTATTAGAAGAAATAGTTATTCGGACACACCGTCGCTGGTAGCTAGTCGGCCAGGTAAGGCTGCAGGTAGGCTCAGGGAGCCAGTTAGGTTAGTGTGAGTGGGGCCCGAGGATCCAGGGAAAGGACCCGGGTTGCCCAATTCCAAGGTGGGCATAAGGGGGGTAAGCGCCAGGGAGGGCCTTCCCCAGGTAGGTTAGAGTGAGGAGCAGGCAAGCTCGGGAGGCAGCTCCAGTGAACGGAGGGGTGCAGGTAGGTAGACCTGCTGGTAGAGCCACACGACCCAGCCCCGAAATTGTGCGAGGGCACAGATAGAAAAATCGTGGGGTTAGACCCAAATTCAGGAGGGCACCACAGTGTGGGCAATGGGAATTCGGGTTCTTAGAACCACATAGTTTAAAGAAGGCCGATTGGCAGGGTACAAACCCAGGGAGATTAAAATGTGCAAATGATGTTAGTGAAGTTACGATTTTGTGAAGACCCCTTCGCACCATCCACAACCATCCACAAGGGGATGGATTTCGCACCACGGGGCTCAATGTTTGATTAGTAAGATGCATCACGATGTGAGTACGAAACATTGTGTTCATTCCACCTTTCCTTCCTGGGAGAATCTGGGGGGAGTTGGGGACGAATTTGGAATAAAGAGGGGACGTGGGAGACAAGACGTGGACACGAATTGTAAATACAAGGAGGGCTAGGGTAGTGTAGTTAACGGTGGGGGGAACGAACGGGTAGGGCCAGGCTCGAGTTCACTCTGCCGGCGTTCCTCTCACCCACTTGTCATACCTGTGTTTTGCATGTGCCACCGTGTCTTTTCCTGTTTTGCTCGTTGCGTCTTCTCTTCCTCCCCGATCCAGGACCATCACGAGGACTCAGCTTGCCGTCGCAGCATCTTGCTGCCATCCATAACTCACATACATCCATCCATCCATCACCTTATGGACCACTGGCTCAGTGGCCACACCCATCTCCATGGTTACACCTCTTGGCTGCCTCATCATCTTGCTGCATATGGACCACCTGTTGGGTGGAACTGATGCCACACATGGATCATCTGTTGGGTGGCACTGACGCCACACATTTGGACCACTGGTCGAGTGGCCCTGCTCAGAAAAAAAAAAAAAAGATCCATGTGTGGAATTTTGAAGATTTAGATGACCCTGATTTTGAAATGGCCTGAATGCCGGTCAGGGCCAGCCGGTTTTGTTAGCCCGCCCACCAAGGCAAGAAGCCAGAAGATGACTCCAGCAACAAGTGCTCCAAGTTTTATTCCTCAAGTCCAGGTCCTGAGTCATAGTTTTTGTAAATAAATTCTGTGTAGTGTAAAATGTAAAAAATGTTGCCCACCGGTTATGTGTTTAGTTTCAAAATTCCGGCAATACGTGAACAGTATAAGGTTGTGGGTGTGAATCTGTTAGCTAGTTTCTCAACGCATTAGGAAGGACATATTTAGTTTTAAAATGTACATTTAAATGGTAAAAAATTAAAAAAAATTAAAAATGTCACACTGGGATTAGAGTTTTAAATGTTAGGGGAAACACATCTACGTGTCACACTAAAAGTAATGTTTAAATTAATGCCAGCTCACCCCAGCCGCTCCATGTGGACGACTCGGGTCGAGTCTTGGTGAGAGAAGGGGGTAGTGTTGTGGTTGTGGCATAAAGGCCACACGAGGTCCCCTAACACGAGGTTTCACGAGCCTCGATCTTGTATACAAAAAAAAAAAGGGCAGACCCCCTTTAGTCAATTGCACGACAACATGTAGCCTGCATTAGTCAGTTATGTCTTATTGAATGTAAAGATTATCCCTTTCCCATTGTGTCATAATAAAGACCAAATATGCGTTGAGTTAGGCAGGATGTCAAGCCTTCGTGGCTGGGAGAAGCCATTACTAATGTGCAGGAAGGCATGGCCAGAAGCACAGGCCCACGTGACCAGTGAGGAGGCGGGAACACCTCGCCATGATGCGACAAGCCTCAGCCAATGGGAGGCTCTGGAACATTTTGAAGGGCGTGAGTGGGTCTGGTAAAGGTCCACGCGGAGCGCATTATCATTCTCTTTTGCCGAGGATTTCGCTGCGCACAGGACGACCTCCTGCTCTGTTCGATCTTGCCTTGCCTGGGATTTTGCCATGTGGACGACACCCTCCTCTGGACTCTCTTGTTTTAGCTCCAACGACACGGGTTTTGGCCTTTGTTCTTCGTCGACACCAATCGCTTCTGCGCCGATCTTTTGCGCCATCCGGCTGACCTGCAAGCTTGTCCAACCTGTGCTGACGTTCGTCCGTACCAACTTCGAGGTGGCGGTTCGTCCTTCGGACCTTACCTCATCCAGGCTGCACGTCCGGATCAGGTATTGAACTGCGAGCCGCGCACACCAGACCACGTGGTCATTAGCGAGGCAATTCCAGCACGTACATCGGTACGCCCTTAACCAGTGTCCTTTTTCCCTGTGTGTGTGTGTGTGTGTGTGTGTGTGTGTGTGTGTGTGTGTGTGTGTGTGTGTGTGTGTGTGTGTGTGTGTGTGTGTGTGTCAGAGTGTGAAGGTGCCAAGTCCGGGTTATTATTAGGTAATAATTGAAAAGCTGAATTTTCGTCTCTGTTTCTCTGTGCCTTCAAAATAAAAGGCTGTACATTTTGTTGTTACTTTTCAACCTGTTCGGTACGTCTTTTCTCCATTGGCCTAGCATCATCCGGGACCGCATTTGGCTCGACTCAGATCCATAAATCTCGTGGGGTAACGCCGCTTTCCACACCATGCAAATCTGCTCGGCACGCAATTGAATAAGGTGTGTGAAAGCGAGGGTTCGATTGCGTGGTTCTTCGGCACGCGCGTGCACCTTGATCCGTGCACCTTGAAGGTATTCGTGATTCTCCGATATTAATCGAGGGGAATCACGCAACAAAAATTGTTGTGCAAGAAGGGGGTTTTAAACCCTGGCCCCACAACAAATTGTTGTTAAGGAGTGGGATAATTGGAACCACCGCAACAATATATTCATCTGGATTCTGTGATATTCTTGTATCCATAATTATTTTTCTCATAATAGGAAACCAATAAGATTTGTTGATGATTTCTAAAAGAGTTATATATTTTATCACTTTTAGAAGTTGATTTTTATTTAATATTTTAATTAAATCTCCATTTGTAGATAAGCAACATCAGTATAAGGCCAGTTCTTCATTACAAAAGTCCTGTGTATATGTTCCAATTCATAAGAAATGTAATATCTCGGATCCTTTTCTTGTAAGCATCCTTGAATACAAAAATTATACTTTTCTTGTTGCCTTTTTGCTGTAATTTATGTATAAAACTAGAACAATACTGTGCGACGTCACAATGTCAACTGATATGCCTACACCCACATTATTACATCATTATAATACTTGTACCAAGGTTGATTTAAATCCATTCAGCTGTTCTCAAGTTATTACAATTTTACCTGACATGACCTCTGACCTTTTGCCTTTGACTTCGGGACCCCAAAATCGAATAAGTTAATCTTTACATTATTATACATATCTGTGCCAAGTTTGAATTAGATCCCTTTGGCCATTCTCAAGTTATAGACCGATTACAGACTTTGACCTTTGACCACAAAATCTAAATCAGTTAATCTTTACATCATTATACATACCTGTTCCAAGTTTGAATTAGATCACTTCAGCTGTTCTCAAGTTATAGGCCTATTACAGACTTTGACCTTTGACCCCAACATCTAATGAGTTAATCTTTATATCATTCTACATAATTGTACCAAATTTGGTCAGAATCCCATCACTGGTTCACAAATTATCGCAGTAACAGGATTTCTTACCTAGCATAACCTCTGACCTTTGGTATTTGACCCCGTGACCCCAAAATCTATTCACTTCATCTTTACATCATTATACATACCTGCACCAAGTTTGACTATGATCCCTTCAGCCGTTCTCAAGTTACCGCAGTAACGAAAACATATCACAGATGGACGGACAGACAGACAGACAGAGACGGACAGACGGACGGACAACCTGATGGACAACCTGAAAACATAATGCCTCCGGCGACTTCGTCGGCCTAATAGAAAATTTCTGGGGCACTCACTGTAATTTTCCCACATATATCAATTAAATTATTTAATCCTGTTCATTAATCTAATTGCTTCACTACGCCCCCTGTGGTGTTTATAATAGAGGACATGGATTTGTCCCCCACATTGGAGGAAGACCCTCTCGTGTTCAGGCCGTTGGTGCTCCTATGGTTGGCAGTGAGTGCCCAGGAAGCATTGACGGAAAGAGAGTGCCAATCATACAGTATGTGTGGGAAAATTTCATGCTCAGTCAAGGTCGCCCAGATAGTTCAGATGCCAGAGCACTGGTACGGTTTTCCCGGGGAGCTGGGTTTGATTCCTGGTCTGGGCATGTAATTTTCCCACATATACAAATTTAATCATTTATATTAGATTTAAAATGACATCATGAAAATTTTCATTGTTGTTGAGTTGAAATAATACATATAAACATAATTGACCACAACATTTGGAATTAAACTCTTGGACTTCTAATGTTTGATAAACACCATTCTGTAAGAAGTTCATTACTTCAGCAGGTGGTGGAAGATCATAACTATCAAAATAAAATTTGGCTTTACTATTATAAATACAAACCGAATGAGAACCGTTCCCATTATTATCTTCTCAATTCATAATAATATTTTACGTTTGTAGGGGTAGATGATGGAATCCCATAGTAAAGATAGGATTGTATAGTTATAGCATGGACCGTGAATGCGTAGGAGACATCTCCATGTATTTAAGTAGGGAAACTGAAGCTTTTGAATGTGTATGTGTCTTCACACGAGGGGTGAAGATGTGCGAACTAGTCAGGGATTAAGGTTAGTTTTCCCCAGTATGTGATATTCCCTCTGTGACCTTTTCCCTACGTTTTACAACAACCACAAGGCCAGCCATGCAAAGCCTCCAATAAACCACCACAACTACCGACAGTGCCCGGACTTTGCCAGTCGGCAAGTACCGTATTTTCCGGTGTATCAAACGCACCCGTGTATCAACCGCACCCCCGATTTTCGACTTCAAAAAAAATCAAAAAATATATCAGATTTTCGAGGGGAAAAAAAAAATCAGGAAAATTTAAAAAAGAGAAGAGAATAAATAAATAAAATGGAAAGCGAAATATGATGAAAGGAAAGAGAAACTGAAGACAGAGAAAGAGTGAAAATACATGAAATGAGTTGAAAGAGAATTTTAAACACATTATAATTATTCTTTCTTGCCAATGTGGGGCCCTGAAAAGGGCCGTTGGGTTTTGGCTCTTGCCAATGTGGGGCCCTGAAAAGGGCCGTTGGGTTTAGTCTCTAAAATCCGAAGAAGTCCTCGTCATCCGTTTCTTCAGTCCAATCCGAGTCGGGGTAGGCGAGATCCTCGTCGTCGTTATCCTCTTCTCCATCGTCGGAAAAGGGCCGTTGGGTTTAGGCTCTAAAATCCGAAGAAATCCTCGTCATCTGTTTCTTCAGGGAAGACATTACGAAGATCATCATCCGAGTATGGGTAGGCGAGATCATCGTCCTCTTCTCCGTTATCCTCTTCTCCATCGTTATCCTCTTCTCCATCGTCGGTCACTGCCACTTCATCCTCCCAGATGATGTCATCTTGAGTGTCATCGCCTTCTTCTTCTTCGGCATCGTCTCCAGCGTCTGCTTGTTAGTCCGCCAGCGTCTAATGACGGACTCGTCGATTCCGAAGTGTCGGCCGGCCGCCCGATTACTAAACTCTTCTGCAAACCTGCAGGCACGGAGCTTGAAAGCTGCTGTGAATGATTGCGGTGCCATCTCGTGGTCTTGGTCAGGGGATAGAAGCGAATGGTGAAGCTTGGTCTTGGTCAGGATAGAAGCGAATGGTGAATCTTGGTCTTGATAGCTCGAACAGGATAGAACGAATGGTGAAACTCCACGTTGACCTCTCCGTTTTATACATTCGCCCAGCCCATGCGGCGGCATCAAAGCCGACTTCAATAGGTAATACCGCGGCGTTCGTTAGACAATAGGTACGTCATAATGTCCCATGCAAAACATCCTGTTTACCATGTTGACGCTTTTGTTTTGTGACTTAATCCTGTCTTTATTTAGCACACTCTATTCACTATGTGACCTGTCATTCAAAGAGAACTAGTGAAAGTACACATTTTCACAAACACGCATAGAAAAATCAAATATTACAAACTTCAAACTTTCTTGTATTTTGACTGGCAGCAGTAATCGGCGTTGAACCTACCTTAGTAACGTAATTGACGATCATTCATCATTGTATCCCCGCAACCCCAAAGTAATATAAAGATTACATCCCGTTGATATGACAGTTTTTCAATGCACAAATTTTTGTTACTGTGTATCAACCGCACCCCCTTTTTTAGGGTTTTCCCGTCGGTAAAAAACCGCGGTTGACACACCGGAAAATACGGTAAGCCACGCCTTAATGAACACTCACGCCAAGCAAAGTCGGCAGGCCACGCCTTCAGAGTGGCACGAGGGGCGTGGAGGAGCAGAGCTGGCAGACCACGCCCCTGAGCTTTGTGATTGGTCGGGGTGACATCAGAGCAAGAAGCTTGGAGAAGGAGCTAGAGAGAAACGGACGTTGGTGGAGGAGCTGTTTCTTCTTTTGTGTGTGCCTGTGAGGAACACTTTTTGCCGAGTCGGTTGGATTTTGAGGGGATTTCAGACACCGCTGGGCTCGTGGTGGACTGGGGTCCGCATTGTGCTTCCCCAGATGGCAGAGGGACACAAAGGAGGACCACCCTCACAACTCACCTCATGTTTGTGGCGCCGAAGAGCGCAGACTCCGTGGCCATCTTGTACGCTTCCAGCGCAGTGGCATCGAGCTTCAACGACCACCAGCGTGAAAGAAAGCCATTTGAGACCAGAGCTGAGTGCTGGCCTGCAAAGGTAATTTTATTTTATTTTATTATCTGTCCCTTTGTCTGTATTTTAGTCAGTATGTGCAGGCACCTCACATAGGAATTAGTTTTACCTCAGCACTCACTTTATTTCTTCATTTATTTACATTAAAATAATTATTATTGAATTTTCTTGGTCATGTTTTTAAAGCCTGGTGTTGGGCTAGTGGCTAGGGTGCCAGCTTAGGATCCTGGGTTCGAATCCCGGTCGATCGCTGAATTAACGCCAGGGGGGTTGACTCAGCCTGTCATCCTTCCGAGGTCGGCTAATTGAGTACCAGTTCACTGGTAATGGCCTGCTCGTCATAAAAGGCGACAAAAAGGGTTGGCGGCAGGAAGGGCATCCGGCCGTAAAACATTGCTTCAAAAAGGGGACCAACAACAACAAAAAAAAACAACAACCACAGTGCCCGAAAAAGGCCAACCCCCACTTTGCGGGGGAAAATGGCCTCTAAAGGTTTTTTTTTTTTTTTTTTTCTTGGTCATGTTTGCATGTTTTGTGGTTTCAGTATAACCCCGTGTGGTTTGTCAGGTGAATGCTTTGTTTCCTACCATCCGCGCGTGACAAACTGACCGCCAATTTCAACTACTCGCCTCGGAGTTAAAGACCAATTCGGCTATTTGTCACCGGTGATCTCAATTGCTGGAAACATGACGAATGTTGTCAAGGAGTGGGATTCGAACCCTCTGACACGACAAATAGTGTCAGGAGAGTGGATTTGAATCCATCAGGGCAGCCATGATCCAAGCGAGCTGAGCTTGAAAAATTTGGAATTTAAATTAAAACAATCATCTCTCTCAGCAGAGTGAGGTGATCGTAGTACCGAGGTTTCCAAATTAAAAGTTGATTGGTGATTGGAGGTTGATTGGGAGAGCGCAAAACCAGCGCAAGGAAATTTAAAAGATAATTTTTTTTCTGAGGTAAATAAGGTTCGCACGCAGGGAAAGCTGCTCTGCACGTAATGGCGTACGTGCACAAAATGACGTGGCGCCGTGAAGGAAGCGAAGACGAAGGGAGCGAGCCGGGGTAGAGTTGATTGATAAGGATAGGGTAGAAGCTTCCCTCATCCCTCACGTTCAAACCACCATCCCCAATAGCGAAGCCCGAGATGCAGGGAACAGGTGTGATGACTCTCCAGGCCATGCAAAAGTGGCCTGGAGTGAACGAATGGAGGGTAATACTCATATGAAGAGAATGAGTGATCGATTGGAGAGAAAAATAAAAGACATCACTGATCAAATGAACGAAATTAAGTAGGGAATAACACAGGAACTGGGGGTACGAATTGATAGAATAGAGGAAAGAATGGAACACCAAATTAAGTATAGACTGGGAGAATTCGAGACAAAATTTGAGACTCAATTTGGGGGAAATGGAGAAAGAAATTGCATTAGAATTTGAACTAAATTGGGAAGAAAAGGCATTGAAAATAGAGGAGGGTAAAACCCAGGCTGTTTGAATGGGGGAAAATTTGGAAGAAAAAATTGGGTCAACAAAAAAAAGAATTGACAAAGTAAATCAAGACCTGGAGAGCTATCGGACCTGTGTGGATGCCAGAATACAACAGCAGATAGAGGAATGGGGACTTATAAAGCACCAGGGTGGTGGTTTGGCAGAGGAGGTGGAAGAGTTGGAGGCCCGTGTAACAGAACAAGCGCAGGTGTTTATCGATAAAGCCCTGTGGGGTCCACGATTGAGGATGGATGAAATGTTACAGAAGCGGCTGAACACTTGGGACAACACCATCAAGGGAGAGGTTGCTCGAGTCCAACAGAGACTGCGAGACGAGGTGAGTCGGTCCGTTAAGCATCTCCAAGACGAGATTAAGGTGACAACGGGGACCTCACCACGAGCCACATTTGGGCACCGGAGGCTCCGAAATAGAATACCCAGCTGGGGGATGTTTTGGCCCTGGGCTGGATTCGGGCATGGGGGAGATGGGGAATAGAGCCTCGGGAAAGGCGATCCCCATAGTAAATTTGGAACAGCTGCAGGGGAGGAGCAGAAAGGCCCGACAAAGGGATTTTAACCTGCAGCTGCGGTTGGACACGCGAGGCTGGAATTTTCAAAATTAAATTTCAATTGAAATGGGAAATTGATTTGGAGCAGCCTTGGAGGGAATTTCCCTTGGAGGGAAATTTGATTGTGCCAGGCGGCTGGGGAGCTGCGCTGGCGAGTTTTGGATGGGGTGTCCAACCATGGGTGTGGTGGTACAACTCGGATCCCACGCAGAGTCTGGTTGAGTGTGGCGTCCCTTGTCCATCGGGGCATTTCTGTGTTACGTTTGTGGGGGTAGGGATAAAATACCTTAGGAAAGTTCGGAATGTTTAGTTAAGCGTGGACCATGTGACGTGAAGAGGAAGCCCACCTCGATGTACATAAGCAGGGTAAATGTTCAGGTTAAGAGTGTTTGCATGTCACCACACGGAGGGTGGTTTTTGTGTTAGTGAGATAGGGCATAAGATTAATAATTCCCAGTATGTATTGGCTCCTCTGATTTTCCCTTCTGTTTATTTCAACTAAAAAGGGCCGCCATTACGAACGACAAGAACGGCCATAAAAAGCCCCAATCACCCACAACACCGTCATGCCGAAAGAGACCCGAACATTTGCCGATCGGCATGTAAACCCACCCTCCGAACATTGTCGATGAGAGACCAGCCACGAGCTTTGTCGATGGATGTCAAGAAGGCCGTGAGGCTCTGCCCCAAAGGGGATGATTGGTCGGGCAGATGGACTGATGTGATGGGGTGCGGCGATTGGTCGGGGTGACGTCGGTGTGATGTCAGCAAGGAAAGGTTGAAGATGCGCACTTCCCACACCCCCCCCCCTCCCCCCTCGCTCTCTCTCTCTCTCTCTCTCTCTCGTTCTGGGCTTCGTGGCGAGCGGTCACATTTTTGGCTCTCTCTGGACTGGCATTGGTGGAAGAGGTTGCATTCTCTGGCTCTCGTTCTGGACTTTGTGTGCCAGTGGTCACATTTTTGTCTCTCTTTCTCTCTTTCTCTCTTTCTCTTTCTCTTTCTCTTTCTCTTTCTCTTTCTCTTTCTCTTTCTCTTTCTCTTTCTCTTTCTCTCTCTCTCTCTCTCTCTCTCTCTCTCTCTCTCTCTCTCTCTCTCTCTCTCTCTCTCTCTCTCTCTCTCTCTCTCGGCGTTGGTGGAAGCGGTCACATTCTCTGTCTCTCTTGGTCCTGGCTTTTGGTGCGAGCCGTCACGCTTGGATTCTCTCTCTCACTTGTTCCGGCCGGGTTGGATGACAGCTGGGTACGTGCCGTGTGCGCCAGGGAGACTGATTGGAGCCTTGTCAAGCGTGGAACGGCCGGGGGGAGGACGGTGTTCCTGAGCGGTGGTGCTCCCGGACACGACTTTCCGCCACTTCGTGGCTACAGTGCCATGTGGCAATTCGCGCCATCTTGTGCGCTTCTCGCGCAGAGACTCGGGTGCCCTTCACTGTCATCCTCATCCGCTGAGTATCGGCTGATTCACCAAACCATTATATTTTCTTTATTTCTCCCGGTGTCGTGTAATTGTGCCTGAGTGGAGGGAATCCCTCACCTTAGCCTTATACAGACTTGGCATTTAATATGGAATATTTTTTTTTTCGGGGGTAAACTTACTTTTCAAGATGACTTAGAACCAAAAGTTCATTGGAATTATGTTGAAATTATTCTAGGTTTTGTTAATGTGACCTTCAAAAGAAACAAAAACCACATTTGACATTTCAAAACAAATTAATTGATCCTTGAAAGTGATGTAAACTGATATCGAACTCAATTCACGGACAGTACTGTGTTAAACTTCTGTGCGTTTTCCAGAAGTATCTCTTTATTTTGCACATTAGCCAAAATAATTTTTTAACAAAAACAAAAGTTAAATTACGACTGGGATTACGGACAGTAAAATTACAGTTCAGTACTTCGTGTAACCCCCACGAGCATTCAGGAGAGCATGTACACGTTGAGGCATGCTGTTCACGAGATTTGCCAAGGTTTGGACAGGAATCGCTTGCCATGCAGTGACAATAGCCTGCTGCAATTCACGCACAGAGGTCGGCTGCTGGTCCAAGTGGTCGATTTGACGCGTTAATCATGCCCACAAGTTCTCTATCGGATTCATATCCGGGGACATGGCAGGCCACTCCATATGCTCTACACCACGGTCAGCAAGAAAGTGTTGGATCATGCGAGCACGATGAGGCCGTGCATTGTCATCTTGGAAGACAGAGTTTCCTCAAAAGGCTGCACGAGCAAATGGAAGCAATGTTTCTTCCAGAATGACCCTGTACTTGAATTGGTTCAGGTTTTATACAGGTATGCAGGTATGCGAAGATTTTATACAGGTATGCAGATTTACACTGAGATCTTCCTAGAAACACTTTGTTTTAGAAACACTATTGAAACACTAAAACACTATAGAAACAATAGAAACACTATTGTTTCTTGCTGCGTTTTTCAGGCCTGGTCTTTTCAGTTTCCTGCCTCGAAGCCTTGTTGTCTCCTCTTGGCGGTATTTTGTGGTCCATTTACTTTCGTTCCCTCACTGTTTTTTCCAGTCTTTCTTTTCACCCCATACTTCCCCGAACATCTTACCCTTTGTTTAAAATCTTAATTAAAAACAAACAAACAATTATTTCCTTCTTTGTTCGTTCATTCTTCGACCCGTGTTTCACCCCACCCGTTTTTTTCTGTTTTTTCCTCTCCTTCCTTCATAACTCAATCCTCTCCAGCCAAAAGACACCTTTCCAATTCTAGATAATTTTCACAATACTCCTTCAACTTCCTCCTTCTTCCTCTGATCCACTTTCACCTAACCTTCAAAAAAACATATTAACGAAGAATTTAATAAGTAGGCCTCTCCTCCCATATACACCTCCCTGTTCCTTCGTTATCTGCTCTCCTGGCTGTCAATCTCATATTCTTCTGTTCCTGCATCTGAACCTGTCCTGAAATCATTAATCCACCTTAGCAATCCTTCATGCCCTCATTTAGGGAATTTCTCCAGATAGTTTTCCGGTTTAGTTTTAAAATGTTTAAACTTTCCCCTGAAGTGTTGTATTCTGTCATACAGTCACGTGAAAAAGTAATTACATCCCATGTAAAGTTTTGACTTTTTCAACATATTTCAACATACAGCTATTTGATCTTCATTTCAACAATATTGGTAGATAAAGGTGATATAATATAACAAATATCATGAAACATTTACATTTTGTAGTCCATTGTATAATTTAAATAAACATAAATGCAAATTTCGCATGTGGAAAAAGTAAGTACATCCTTGGCTCTAATAGGTGGTATTGCCCCCTTTGGCAGAAACAACCTCAAGTAGGCATTTCTTATAACTGTCTACCAGTCTCTGACATCGACTGGGAGAATTTTTTGCCCACTCCTCCATGCAGAATTATTTCAGCTGTGTGATGTTTGAGGGGTTTCTAGCATGCACAGCTCGTTTCAAATTCCCCCACAACATCTTGATGGGATTTAGATCCGGGCTTTGACTTGGCCATTCCAGAACCCTCCATTTCTTTCTTTTCAGCCATTCCTTGGTGGATGTACTGGTATGTTTAGGGTCATTGTCATGTTGCAAGGTCCACCTTCGGTTGAGCTTCAACTTCCCGACAGATGGCCTCACATTATCCTCAAGCACCCTCTGGTACAATGAAGAATTCATAGTGGATTCTATGATGGTGAGCTGCCCAGGCCCTGATGCAGCAAAGCTGCCCCAAACCATACTATTTCCACCACCATGCTTTACAGTTGGTATCAGGTTGCTGTCTTGTGGTCAAATGCTGTCTTTGGTTTTCGCCAAACATGTCTTCTGGTACTGTGGCCAAATAGCTCTACCTTTGACTCATCCTTCCAAAGCACATTGTTCCAGAAGTGCTGGTCTTTGCCTAGGTGTTCATTGGCAAACTTTAGTCTTGCCCTGATGTTCTTTCTGGACAGCAAAGGTTTCCACCTGGCACACCTCCCATGTAGATCAAATTTGTGCAGCCTCTTTCTAATGGTAGACTCGTGCACTTTGACATCAACAGTGGCAAGACCTACCTGTAGGTCCCGTGATGACATTCTTGGGTTCTTAGAGACTTCTTTCAGCATCTTGCGGTCTGCCCTTGGGCTGAACTTGCTGGGGGGGCCTGGCCTGAACAAGATGGCAGTTGTTTGGAATCTTCTCCACTTGTAGATGATCTTCCGGACAGTCGAATGATTGATTTCAAATTGTTTGGAGATCTTTTTAAATCCCTTCCCAGACTCGTAGGCATCTATAACCTTCTTTCTGAAGGCCTCAGAGAGCTCTTTTGATCTAGGCATGGTGACGCCACACACTTCAACAACAAAGAGCAAACCAAACTAAATGTCAGGTTTAAATAAGACAGGTTCCTCCAAGATCCTCTCTAACGATGTTCTAATCATTTGCACCTGAGCTGGTGCACCTGATTCTAATTTTAGGTATTTGAAGTAGTGATAAATGTGGGGGTGTACTTACTTTTTCCACATGCAAAATTTGCATTTATGTTTATTTAAATTATACAATGGACTACAAAATGTAAATATTTCATGATATTCGTTATATTATATCACCTTTATCTATCAATGTTGTTGAAATGAAGATCAAATAGCTGTATGTTGAAATATGTTGAAAAACTCAAAACTTTACATGGGGTGTACTTACTTTTTCACGTGACTGTATATTATAACACATTTTTCTTCTTCTTCTCTGAACGGTTGCTTTCGATTTGCTCACCAAATCTCTTCATTTCAAATAAAAATTCCATCTCTTACAGTTCTTCCTTCCTACATTCCCTAAACTCACCTGCATTCCACCCCTCTGTAATAAGATGAATCCAAGTCTCAACTTAGGAGATGACCAGTTTAATGAACAGCACAGCAAGCCATGTCACTCGGCCTCGTATCCCACCTCCCGACTCTCAGCCCCCACGCTCCTTCGCATAGGCCACGCCCTCCGCTCACATATTCATATGATATCCCCCTTTCTCCAAAAATGAAAAAAAAAAAAAAAAATAGACAAGTTCATACAGAGCATCAAATGGGCTAGAAACATAAGGAGAGAGAGAAACAAAACAAAAAGAAAATCACAGTATTACCGGGTGAATTGCAATGCAGTTCAGGATGGCTATCCACCCACATATTTACCTTAGCTAGACCACTGGGAATCAAATATCCAGCCTGACAGGCCGTCTGACCGTGCGACCAGATCGAGCTTGGGATGCTGGTGGTGTGGTAGGCGCTTGGGTATGTGGAGATGATGGTGGCTCCTCATCAACACCCAGTTGTCCCTTGGCAATGGCACGGTCAACTTCAGTATCGTCGAGGGAATTCTGGAACATCTCGGGCTCCGGGCCACCTTGGCTGGGTCTGTTGAGCGTGTCGGGTGTGGCGGCGATTCCGCCTCAGGATGTTTTCTGTTTCCGTGACGACTTCGTACGACCTTGGCTACGAGTGGGTGGTGGACACAATTGCTGGTTCCCAAGTGTGGGACCGCCCAGCCTCCTCGGGAACCCGAACTTGTTGGCCCGGTTGAAGTGGCGCAAGATTGGGGCCAGCCCGGCAGTCAAAGTATTATTTTTGGGTTGCTTGCCGACGTTCAAGTGCCTCTAGGGTTACGTCCCGATTCGGTGCTATGTTTGGCACCTTGGTAGGCAGGTTGGATTTCATTTTCCTCTGATTCAGTAGCTCAGCAGGTGATGCGAGGTGGCTGTCGATGGGCATGGTCCTCAAAATGAGGAGGGCCATGTGTGGGTCAGCACCAGAGAGCTTTGTTTTGTGTAGTGTGTTCTTCATGGTTTGCACTTGGCGATCTATGAAGCCGTTTGATTGCGGGTAGTGTGGGCTTGAAGTACGTAGGTTGAAGCTCCAGTCCTCAGCAATTTTTTTAAAAACGCGGCTGCTGAAATGGCCTCCATTGTCGCTCATGCCCTGCTCTGAAAATACCAGCCGCAGATTACCAATTACGTCGTTACTCGTTGCCCCTGTTGGAAGTTTTCGAATAATGGGAAACCTGGAGTACACATCCGCGAGCAGGAGGTAGTCATGTCCATCCAGGTGGAATAAGTCTGCAGCCAGTGTTTGCCATGGCCTGGTCGGGATCTCGTGTGGGATCATTGGTTCCTGGGACTGCCGACGCTGATGGATCTGGCAGATGTGGCAGGAGCCAATCCAGTTTTCAATGTCCTCGTTCACCTTGGGCCAGAACACGCAATTGCATGCCCCGAGCTGGGTTTTGAGGATACCGAGGTGGCCCTCATATAGCTTCCTGAGGGTTTCATGTTGTAAACTGGCAGGGATAAAGAGCCGGCCCCCCCTTCCACATGACACCATCTTCAACACTCAGCTCATCGCGATAATTCCAGTATGGCCTCAGTTCACTGGGCAGATCCTGGCGCCTTTCCAGCCATCCAGTCATGATGACTCTCCTGAGCATGGTTAGGAGGGCATCCGCATCTGTGGCTTGCTGCACTTGTTGCGTCTTCTGATGGCTGAATTGGAGGTGCTCCACTTTCACGTCAAGCTGGATAGCTGGCGCTTGCGTTGGTGCCAGCAAGCGAGACAGTCCATCGGCTAGGAGCATGTCTTTGCCAGCTTTGTACTTGATGCGTGTGTCATACCCCTGAAGTCGCAGTAGCATCCGTTGCAGTCGGGGTGGGGCAGCAGTGAGGTTTTTCAAGCTGATCATTTCCAGGGGCTTGTGGTCACTCTCGACAACGAAGAGCCGACCGTATAGGTAAGTGTGGAAGCGTTCGCACCCGAATACAACGGCTAGCATCTCACGCTCAATGTTGGCATACCGTTGCTCCACCTCGGAAAGGCTCTTTGACGCGAAGGCAATGGGCTTGTTATCTTGCATTAGGCAAGCCCCAAGGCCTTTTGTGGAGGCATCGACCTGTAGTATTGTGGGTTTGTGTGGGTCAAAGTATGTTAGGCAGGTCTCCTGGCAGATGGCGTCCTTGACATTTTGGAAAGCCTGGCTGTGGCTGGCTGTCCATTCTAGTTGCTCTGATTTCACCAGTTCCCAAAGGGGGGCTGTTAGGTCAGACAGCTTTGGTATAAAGGGGGGCCCATGTACGTAATGTTACCAAGTGCCTTGCGAAGTTCACAGAGGTTTTTCGGGTCTGGTAAGCTCTGGATTGTGGCCACTTTTCCTGGGTCTGGGTGGGCACCTTGTTGGTCAAAGATGAGACCAAAAAATGAATCTGTGGCTTTTTGATGCTGCACTTGTCGCTGTTGAACTGCAGGCCGAATCTGGCAGCTGTTTTCAAGAGGCGGTGAAGGTTTCTGACACTGGGTTGAACATTGCGCTCCAAAATGCCTTGGTAATCTCCTGATTTCATGATGCCATGCACACATTCAAGGTACCCAATGCTAGAGGCAGCACAGCAACCCCAAAACATCACTGAACCTCCTCCATGTTTGACTGTAGGGAAGGTGGTCTTTTCTTTGAAGGCTTCATTTTGTTTTCTGTAAACATAGAGATGATGTGCTTTCCCAAAAGGCTCTAATTTGGTCTCACCTGTCCACAGGACATTCTCCCAGAAGGATTTTGACTTGCTTAGGTGTGTTTTGGCAAACTCCAGTCAAGCTTTCTTATGTCTCTCTATCAGCAGTGGGGTCCTCCTGGGTCTCCTACCATAAAAACCCCTTTCATTGAGTTGGTGACGAATGAATAGTGTGAGTTGAAACTGTCGTACCTTGTGTCTGAAGGTCAGCTTGAATCTGTTTGGCAGTTGATCGGGGTGCTTTCTCCACCATTTGAACAATCCTTCGCTGCAATCTTCGATCAAGTTTTCTCTTGCGGCCACATCCAGTGCGGTTGGTTACAGTGCCATGGGCCTTAAACTTCCTGATAACCTTGCGTATGGTGGACACAGGAACATCAACGTCTCTGGAGATGGACTTGTAGCCTTGAGACTGTCCATGCTTGGCTACAATCTTGTGTCTGACCTCCTCAGACAATTCTCTGGTTTTCTTTCTTTTCTCCATGGTCATTGGACCACACACAGTGACACAAAACAGCAGAATGACTCATTTTCTCTATTCAAACTGGTTGAATGAGTGATTGTATAATGCAGGCACTTGCAACTCACCACAGGTGAGTGTACTTATAAAGTAAAGGAGAATGACCTGCTTGAAATGTCTATTTCTAACAACTTATAAAAGGTGCCAATAATATTGTCCGGGCCATTTTCGGATTTCTGTGTGGAATAGGTTAAGATTTCGTAATTTTTCAGCTCTTTTTGTTTTCTTCCACTGAAAACCAAAGAAATACAAATGTGGTACCAAAAGATTTTTTAATTTCAACAATTTTCTGGAAGAAATGGTGCAATATTTGAAAAAGTGCAAGGGTGCCAATATTTTTGGCCACAACTGTAATTCCACCAGGCTCAACAGTTTCCGTTTTGTATCTCACTGATAGGCCGGATCTGGATTCGGACCTGAACCAAAATTGAATGTGCTTATTTGCGTCACCTACCCAACTCATCTACCAAGTTTTGTCATAACTCGTCCACAACTTTTTCAAATGTCATGCTATATATCGTTTTTAGCGCCATCTCTCAATGGTGAAGAATCACTTAGAAAAGAAAAAAAATTCTTATTTCCGGATCTGGATCTTTATAAGGTCTAATGAATTTGTCCTCGTAACCCACCCGACCACCGACCTGTCCACCATGTTTCGTCCGAATCAGTGCACAACCTTTTGACATATACTGCTCACAGACAGACAGACAAACAAACAAATTAAAAATCGGTCAGAGACTGAGGACTTGCCGGAATTTACTTTTTTATCAGCCATTTAGGACAAATATGGCGGCCGAACCACGTGACCAATGACGTCATCATTAGCATATTTTATTCCCCATGGAGAGTTCTTTACAATGAGCCATGTCTCAATTTTTTATATTCAGCACTTTCGGAGATATGGAGGTGCAACGTTTTTCGGTTTTTCCAAGATGGCGGCCGAACCACGTGACCTATGACGTCATCATCAACATATTATATTCCCCATTGAGAGTTCTTTACAATGAGCCATGTCTCAATTTTTTCTATTCAGCACTTTCTCACTATATGGAGGTGCTAATATTTTCGGTTTTCCAAAGATGGCGGCCGAACCACGTGACCTATGACGTCATCAATTGGGCACAGTCTATTCCCGGGCAAGACCAATATGTGTGTAAAGTTTGGCGATTCTACGTGCAACGGTGTAGACGTAGTGCTGCAAAAAGACAGACAGACAGACAAACAGACAGACAGAGAAACGAACAGATCAACATACTTGCCGGAATCTTTTCTGGCAAGTAATAAACAGGGGTGGAAGCATAACCTTCGGTGGTGGAGGTAATAATGACAGCTGTTTGGGAAAGTGCACATCATTTTGGACCATCCTGTATATTTATCAAACCCAGGAAGGAAGTGAAGCTATCCCACAAAACGTGCAAACAGGTAATTCCTGATTTGTCTTTTGTATTTCAAATTGCTACTGCATTATAAACAAGTCATATTCGGAAAAGTAAAGAATAATGACGACTGGGATTTCAGGTTAATAGGAACATGTTTGTACAACATACCTTAAACGAAGGTAGATGAAGTGCACCACGCAGACCCATCCCAAGGCCCACACTGTCCAAGCCCAAACCAGTTCCTTTGCTCCAGCAGTCGATAGCCGAGGTACAAGGTGCCGACACAGGCAAGGAGCCAGATACCCGGCTTGCCTCATCATCTTTCGTAGGTGTCAAAAAGTTGGTCTTTAAGGACCAATGGCACAAGGAGGGTTCAAAAGAAATTAGTAAGAAAGAGGTTTCAGAAATTGAGCAATGGTGCCAAGAGATTGTGAGAGCTGAACAACACCACACAGGGACAGAGCAATCATAAAGCTACGAAATTGTACAATAATACCATCGATTAGAGGTCATTTCATTAACTGGTAACAAAAGAGTAAAAATTAACAGAGTTTGCTTAATGCTGTACTAGAGATGCAAATGGGAGTGTGGACGAGGTGTTCTAAAATTACCCCACACATTACCACAGAAACCTACCTTAGCTTTCATCTCGTGCATTTCCCACCACAAGTCATACGTCTTGAAGGCCAATCCCTCGACCATGCGACGGGTCACGTCCCTGATCATTATGTTCTTCAACTCTTTGATCGCAGCCTCCAGCACGCCATCCACTGTGGCACGATGCGGATCTTCCTTTTTTGCAGGAGGTGGGATCGCAGTGACAGTTTGGATCCCTGGGCATTCCTCAGTAGGTGGCCGAGGAGGAAAGCCCGGTGGAGGCACAGCAGGGTTGAAGGACCCTGGCCATGGAATTGGTGGCGGTGGGACCTTAGGCAGTCTATTCGGGGCAGGGAGTAGTGCGGTGTGAATAGGGGGTGGTGGTGCTATTACAGAAGCGGTGTGCATCGTGGTGGGCATGTGAGGGAATGGACAGGACGCCGATACTGGAATGGTCGAAATGGACGAATAGCGCTGCTGCATCATGTGTATGTGACTAAGCATTTGCGTCTGCATCTGGAAGGACATAGCCGGTGTCCGGAGTGGCATGGTGCCACCAAACAGCCAGGTCGGTGCCAACCTCTGCACCAGGTCAGCTTGGCCAGGCATGCCAAATGGTGGCAGACGAAGCGGAGGCAGTACTGGTGGAACAGGTGTATGGACTGTACTGGGTGGTGGTGGGGGAACAAGGACTGAAGGATGTATCGACTGCAGAGGTGTAACCATGGGAGAGGGTGGAGGTGGAGGAGGAACACAGGGTGGAGGAAGGGGTGGATGGATGGAATAATGAGGCATAACTGCTGGAGGGAAACCAGGGGGTGGTGGTAATGGAAGATGAGGGAGAGATGCAGTCTGGATTGTGAGGGCTCCAGTGGACGATGGAGGTAATTGGGTAACTGCCACAGAATTGACATCCACTGCCACAGACACACCCTGTTCAATGGCTGGAGGAGAGCTCATTTCATCTGCTGAGATGTCCATGTCATCATCAGAAGGAGACACCTAAACATTAGGGCAGATGCTGTTAGTTCCAGCTTAAAGTCACAGACAGGAAAGATAGCATGGGACAAAAGGTAAAACAGATAAATGTACACTGAGAACGATCGTTTCCTTGGAAAATAAACACTACACTGACCAAAATATATCATAAAGTAAATACAAAATACTGCTCTCAAAGCTATGGGACAAACAACACTGAAAGTGTTCATGAAACAGATGGGCCCAAGAATCACGGAGAAGCTCGTACATGCAGCACATGCATGACAAGGACATTGGGAGATACTGATGCACTTTTACATGTATTTCAAGGATGGAAGTAGACAATGGACAAATCAACCATATATAGGATTTGGATCTGAGTTCCAAACATTAGAACCTCGGCCATAGCAATTTATTCAAAGGAGAAAAGGGATATCGAGTTGGAAGACAAAGGCAGTTGGGGAAAAAACGGGGATTAGCAGGATAAAATTCCCTTTTCTTTTGTTTTTTCTCAGATGGAATATGTTGATAGACTCTGACGAGCCAGGAGAGGAGATTGAGAATGATTCACAGGAATGAGCCCATACCCATGCCTGTGATTCTTTGTGAATCATCTCCTTTTTAAGGTCCAGCACCATCGCCCATGACACCAACCCTACCTACCCCCCTCCACTACCTGCCCACCCCCACATTTATCAGACATGTAAAACGAAAGCATCTTAAACACAAATAAAAAGAAACCAAAATTGTCCTGGATTGGCCTGTTAGTGTTCCTGTAAGAACATCTGGCTCATGATGCAGGGATCACAGGTTTAAATCCCATATACCATATGTGTTTGTCCATTGTCGATTCATGTACTTGTAATTCATATGAAAGTACAACGATGTCTAACTGCCAGAAAAAAAACAAAAAACTTTTTTAAAAACTGTCTCTGTCCTGCATGTGAGCTCCGCCATGAGCATTACATCATTGTAGAAAAGAAGAACAAGAACAAAGGCAAAGATTTATAAACGGCACACATCTTTTGGGCAACCTCGTAGCCCAATTCTACCTGTCCTGTGTTTTCCTTGGTAGTAACGATCCCATCTTCGTTCTCTTTAGTCTGACCAAGCATTTCATCTTGAGGTGTCGCTGCATTGTATGGTTCTGAAGTTGCGGGTGGTTGAGGCACCCAGGCAGGTGATGGTGGGTTTTCCTGCGGTTGTTTCCAAGGGTGACCAGGTGGAGACGGTGGCCTCACTGGCTCTTCCTTAGGAGTTGGTGGAAAAGTAGTTGGTGCAGAACCAAATTCGTGCCTCCATATCGTTGAAGTACCTTTTGGGCTGGATATTGTCGTGGACTCGTGTCGAGCAGAACGTGCGACACCACTTTCCCGACATAAAGAATTAATACCTCGTGACAGGTCAGTCCCTGTTTTCCTGTTCGCATTGTCTTTCACCTCGCTTCCCTTTCGTCGAGCCCTTGTACACTCCAACTCGTCTTGCTCTCGTCTTGATACCTGCATCAATGTCCTTCTGCTTTTCTGCATGTCTGCCAGGCATAGTTCTTCATCTTTCACTTTGTTCAACTCGCCTTTCCTCTCTAGTTCTTGCCTCTGAATATCCTTTCCACCATCAGATTCAATTCCACCTTCCAAAGAGGACGGCGAAGAAGGGAGAATCAGTGGTATTGGAGATACCTCGTCCAGAGAAAACCCATAGATGAACTGAGGGAATGAAGGTGGAAGTGGAGGGGCAGGAGGCGATGGTGGAAGCGGTGGTGGATCAGAGTGTCGCGGTGACATGTCACGATGCGTAGGACCCGATTCTTCTAGAAATGAGAACTTTGCTCTTTTCTCCTTAAGCAGCATTGCAATGCGAGAGTCGAGGCTGCTTGGTCCTGAGATGCCTCCAGACGTGGGCGTGGACATTGGGCTGGTGTTGAGAGGTGGGGATGAGGTTACAGCAGGAGTGCACGGAGATGGGCTTCGAGCTGTGACCCGAGGCGGCTTCTATTGAAAGAGAAAAAGAAGAGATGACCAGTAGTGGAATGGGAACAGAAAATCACAGGTTTATAAAACATTCAAAATGGTTCTTATGGCTCAACGACCTATGTAACATCCCATAAACAACACAATTACCGGTACATTAGTGACCTCGATAAAAAAGTTGTCTCGGAAGATTAGATTTATTTATTCATTTTTATGTAGAAGTATTTTTAGTGCATCTTTGCAGACAGCATTTTAGTTTCCATCCCAAGTTGCCATGAGACTACAGATTTCAGAATCATCCAAAAAGATTGCAGACCAAGCCATAAAGGGCAGGCTTATTACAACCTTACTGAATGCCCTTAATGAGCCAGCTGGGTTTTTACCAACAATTCAAGCGACGGGGTCATTCTCCTGAGACAAGCTTGGTTTCCAGAAGTTTTTAATCAAAATACAAATAATAATGCTACTTTAAGCCAGACGTGAACTCGCAATCTCTGGGATGCCAGTCCATTGTCACACCACGAGGCCCCCACACCAAATAAAAGTTTTAAAAACCCCTGGTTTGTCAATATCACACTTCATGTTACAAAAATATTGTTTCAATTACCCTTAAATTGTGTGTATGAAAAGTGTTGCATGCGCACAAACCATAGACACTGGAAATGAAGGACTGTAGGCGCTTACACTCGGGGTCTGGAACTCGGATCCTACGTTGTGAAACAGGCCTGAAAATGACTTTACATATAGCCACGCAATTTGTCAAACAATAGACAGAAGTAAACACAGATTCACTGAAATATAGCCAAGACATTTCTCTATCATATGAGCAAAAGAAAATTTGCGATAACCAATGCATACTATGCATTTTGCGATATTGCTAAAACTCTGCAATATCCATGCTTTTTATCTTCAACAATTGATCATTCCGAAACTTATACAAGAATTATGATTTTTCTTTTGTATACCAAGTCAAGGCTTGTATCGGAGATAACACACAGAACATACAGTCGTGGCCACAAATATTGGCAACCTTGCACTTTTTCCAAATAACTCATAATTTAATCCAAAAAATAAGTTGAAATTGACAAAAGTATTTGGTCTCCCCAGTTCTTTATTTCACTGTTAATATTACAGAATCTTTGTTTTGGATTCAGAACTTAATTTATCCTTTTAAATCAGAAAATAAAAATAAATGGCATTGACAAAATTATTGACACCCAAGACTTAATATTGGTAGCACAGACTTTGGACAAAATAACTGCAGTCAAGCGCTTCCTATAGCCATGAATGAGCTTCCTACACCTCCCTACTGGCACTGTGGCCCACTCTTCTTGTGCAAACTGCTCAAGTTTTCCAAGATTTGAAGGGTGCCTTCTCCCAACTGCTGTTTTCAGATCTTCCCACAGGTGTTCAATGGGATTTAGATCTGGACTCATTGCTGGACACTTCAGAACAGTTCAGTGTTTTGTCTTGAACCATTCCTGGGTGCTTTTTCCAAGTGTGTTTGCGGACATTGTCCTGCTGCAAGACCCATGACCTTCGACCTTCACGGAGACCCAGCTTTCTGGCACTGGGTTGAACATTGCGCTCCAAAATGTCTTGGTAATCTCCTGATTTCATGATGCCATGCACACATTCAAGGTACCCAATGCTAGAGGCAGCACAGCAACCCCAAAACATCACTGAACCTCCTCCATGTTTGACTGTAGGGAAGGTGGTCTTTTCTTTGAAGGCTTCATTTTATTTTCTGTAAACAAAGAGATGTGCTTTACCAAAAATCTCTAATTTGGTCTCATCTGTCCACAGGACATTCTCCCAGAAGGGTTTTGGCTTGTTCAGGTGCGTCTTGGAAAACTCCAGTCGGGCTTTCTTACATCTCTCTCTCTCTCTCAGCAGTGGGGTCCTGCTGGGTCTCCGACCATAGACCCCCTTTCATTGAGTTGGCGACGGATGGTGTGACTTGAAACAGACGTACCTTATGTCTGAAGGTCAGCTTGAATCTGTTTGGCAGTTGATTGAGGTGCTTTCTCCACCATTCGAACAATCCTTCGCTGCAATCTTCGGTCAAGTTTTCTCTTGCGGCCACGTCCAGGGAGGTTGGCTACAGTGCCATGGGCCTTAAACTTCCTGATAACATTGCGTAGGGTGGACATAGGAACATCAAGATGTCTGGAGATGGACTTGTAGCCTTGAGATTGTCCATGCTTGGCTACAATATTGTGTCTGACCTCCGCAGATAATTCTCTAGTTTTCTTTCTTTTCTCCATGCTCGTTGCGGTACACACACTGACACAAAACAGCAGAATGACTCCTTTTCTCTATTCAAACTGGTTGAATGAGTGATTTTTATATTGCAGGCACCTGTAGCTCACCACAGGTGAGTTCAATTCCAAAGTAAAGGAGAATCACCTGCTTGAAATCTAATTATTTCCAACAACTTCAAAAAGGTGCCAATAACATTGTCTGTGCCATTTTAGGATTTCTGTGTGGAATAAGCTAAGATTTAGTAATTTTTTCAGCTTTTTTTGTTTTGTTTCACTGCAAACCAAATAAATACAAATGTCGATACTAAAACATTTTAAAATTTCAACAATATTCTGGAAGAAATGGTGCATTATTTGAAAAAAGTGCAAGAGTGCCAATATTTTTGGCCACGACTGCATAACAAAGGAAGCAGGAGACAAGGGAGGCGAGAGAAGGAAGCACAACAACAGTAGAGAAGAGGAACATCAGGAGATCTGTGGAAGGGAGAGGGGGCTCGGACAGGGTACATGGGATAAACAAGAGGGACATGACAAGGACTTTCAGGAATGAAGTTGGAGATTGGAAGAGGTGGATTTGGGGTGCTTTAACGCAGGTAGAAAGGATCAAGGTTTTGGATGGGGGAAGATAAGAGATGGTGGTGAACAGCTCTTTTAAAGAACTGGAGGGAGGAGTGGGATTGACGAGAGTGTGGGAGTTTGTTCCAGAGGTGGGAGAAAAGAGGAAGGAAAGAGTGAAGGTGAGCAGAGAGTCTTGTTTTTGGCAGTTTCACCAGAAGAGGGTTGCTGGCAGATCTTGTGCGTCCTGCAGAATTTGGGGGACAAAGCACAGACAGAGCAGGAGAAGCAAGAGCGGAGAGGAGTCTGTAGAAGACAGAAAGACCACCTACCTGCCTGCGGTGAGAGAGAGAAAGGCCCTCAGAATCAGCTTCATCGGAGAAGATACTGTACCAATGATTCTGAAAGCTTTGGTTTCAACAGCATGAAGCCGAGCTAGGTGTGAGGCAGGAGAACCAGCCCAGAGGAGAGAGCAGTATTCCATCAAGCTGCGGATGAAAGCTTTGTATGTGGTGACAAACTCAGGAGTTCCCAGAATGGACTTCGCACGATGGAGGATGCCCAGGCGGCGACTGGCTTTGAAGGCCAGCTTGGAAATGTGGTTTTCCCAGGAAAGATCATGGCAGAGAGTGAGACCCAAAAGCTTGAGTGACAGAACTTTTCAAGAGGATTGTTGACAAAGTGAGAGTGTGAGATTTATCAGGATTGAAAGACATGTTCCATTTGTTTGACCAGTTTGTGATTTTGTCCAGGTCTGCAGGGAGTGAGGAGGCTGCAGACTGCCGATCTGAGGGATGAGGAATGGAGCGGCAGAGAGTGGAGTCATCGGCAAAGAGATAGAGAGGATTTTCCAGAGAGTCGGAGAGATCATTGATGAAGACCAGAAAAAGCACAGGGCCCAGAACACTGCCGTGGGGAACTCCAACCTGAACAGGAATTGGGAGATGAGAGAATTCCATTCAGAACCACAAGTTGATTGCGACCAGAGAGGGAGTCGGCAAGCGATGTGTGGAGGTTTCCATGGATACCATAGGAGGAGAGTTTGGTGAGCAGGGTGTGGTGCCAGACTGCATCGAAGGCGCGAGATATGTCAAGGGAGACAGCTCTGATTTCCTGTTTGGCATTGAGGACCTCCATCCATTGTTGAGACAGCAGAAGCAGCATGTCCACAGTAGAATGACCTGGTCTGAATCCAAATTGATGACCAGAGATAAATCCATTGGAGAAGAGGAAGGATTTGATATCAGAAGCGATGATCGATTCCATGACTTTGATGATAATTGGGAGCAGGCTGATTGGTCTGTAGTTGCAAGGATCTGTTTTTGCACCTTTTTTGTGTAAAGCGGTGATGTTGGCTGATTTCCAAGCTGATGGCAGATGACCTTGAGCAAAAGAGAGGGAGAAGAGAATAGAGAGAGGGTGAGTTAGAGCGGAAGAGCAGGATTTTAGGACCCGTGGGCTGATGCCGTCTGGTCCAGTTGAAGAATCAGTCGAGGTTTGACAGAAACGTCTCCACCTTGTCGGGAGAGAAGGACACAGAGTCCAAGAGCAGCTGGGTTCGACTGGATAAGGTGGGTACAGAGAGATGGGTTTTGGTCACAAGATTTTGAGGCAAACACAGAGTTGAGGCATTCGGCTTTTTCACGTGCAGAGTCAGCTGTGTAGCCGTTTGAGGTAAGGGAGGGGATGGAGGGGGAACAAACACCAGAAACAGATTTGACCAGACGCCACCAGGATTTGGAGGAGGGAGACAGGTTTGAGAGTTCAGTCTTGACAGTGGAGATATATTCTTTCCTGGTACTCCTGAGTGTAGACACACACTTGTTCCGAGCTTTGTGAAAGGAACTGAGATTATCTTCAGTTGGATTTGCCCTCCATGGGGCGAAGGCAAGTTGTTTTAGGGCAACTGCCTCACCACAAGATTCAGTGTACCATGGACGGGAGGAAAGGTATGACAACTGAAGACGATATGGGATAAATCTGTGCATGAGAAAGAGCAATTTACTTTGGAAGAATTCCGAGGATGAGTTGATGTCAGTGCAGTAGAGATGGGAGACCAGTCCAGATGATAGAAGGCTGCTTGAAGACTGCCGGTTGGCCTGAGTAAAATGTCAGACTCGTCGACGCTGAAGAGACTCTTTGAGAATGGACAGAGAGATGTCCACTTTTACAAGGAAATGATCAGAAGTTAGTCATAACCAAGTCGAGAAGAGATTATGCTCCGTTGATGGAGAACTGGGCAACGGCAACGTTGCTCGAGTGAGATGTGCATGGAAGAAGTTTCGGGAATTGAGTGGCGTGCTGATGATGAGGGGAGTGTCGTTGAAGCTGAAGGGAAAGGTGTATGCTGCATGTGTGAGAAGTGTTATGATTTATGGGAGCGAGACATGGGTAATGAACGTAGAGCAGCAACGAAGGTTGGAAAGGGTGGAAATGTGAATGGTTCGACGGATGTGCAGAGTATCGTTGAGAGAGAGGAAGACAAATGATGAATTGCGAAAGATGATGGGAATAGAGCCTGTGATTGATGCTGTGAAGAGGAACAGGTTGAGATGGTTTGGTCATGTGTTGAGGAAGGATGAAAGTGACTGGTTGAGAAGAGTGATGGAAATGAATGTAGAAGGAAGTAGAAGACGGGGAAGACCGAGAAAGACTTGGCTAAAGATAGTGGAAGAAGAAATGCGGGCAAGGGGGTTAACAAGGAGAGATGCAGAAAATAGAGCAAAATGGAGAAGATTGTCATGGGGACCGCAAGGCTAACCCCCGCTCTAGCAGGGAAAATGGCCTTTAAAATGCATGTTGTTGTTGTTGTGTTTGATGGAGAACTGGGTTGGAAAATTGACAGATTGTGTCAGTCCCAATGAGTCGCAGAAGTCCTTTGCTGAGATGCCATGGCTGGTACGAGAGGTACCCACACCCAGCCAGCTGGCATGATGACAGTTGAAGTCACCACATATGAGGAAGAGAGAGTTGGGATGAGTGGATAGAAGTTGGTCCATGTTGTCAGACAGCGAAATGTAAATGGAGTCATCACTGTTTGGAGTATGGTACAACACACATATGAGCAAAAGGTGGGAGCAGAGGGGAAGCCGTAGCCAGATATACTCCTGGGGGTAGGGTGGAGAGAGGGCAGTGCAGGGAGAGTGAGGAAGAAAGTTTTTGATGAAGATAGCAACTCCACCACCAGGACAAGGCTCAGGTCTATCATACCGGAGGGAGGGAATAACCAAGGAGAGATATTATGGGATCAGAGACATCTTGAAGGAGGACAGTTTCTGTTAAGCAGATCAAGTCTGCTTTGTCAGAAGCAACCTGTATGGAGAGATCAATCAGGTTTGAGCAAAGGACCCAGATGTTTGAGGTCCACACCGTTATGAAGAGGAATGGGGAGCATCGTATACAGGACAGGGGAGGGGAGGGGTAGGGTAAGATGATGAAGGGGGGGAGGTAGGGAGAGCTGTTGATAGTGTGTCAGAGATTGCAGCAGAGCGAGGAGAAAGGGAAGGATGAGTAGGACAAAAGGTTTGATGGTGATTGAAAGAGGCACAGTGAGGTGTTGTTTGAGGGGGGGGGGGGGCAGATCGAGGGAGAAGGTTGGAGGAGATGGAGGTTTGAGTTGGAAGAGAAAGGAAGCGGGGAGGAGGCCGCTTTGATGAGGAGGGGTGAGAGGGGAGAATTGGAGAAAAATGGAGGGTGGGGAGATTTGAAGGGGAGGGGTGAGGAGGGTAGTTTAGGAGGGGAGGGGTGAGTTGGGTTTTTAGAAAGTGTTGGATGATTAATGGAAAATGAACATTTATTGGAAAATGAGTTTCTTGTGATTTTGATGTCAGAGATCTGTTTGAAGACGTTAGAGGAGGGCTGGAATGCAGGTGAGTTTTGGGAATGTAGAAAGGAAGAACTGTAAGAGATTGAATTTTTTTTTTGAAATGGAGTGATTTGTTGAGCAAATTGAAGAAAGCCTTTCCAAGAGGAAGAAGAAGAGTGTGTTATAATATACAACAGAATACAACACTGCAGGGGAGAGGTTGAAATGTTTTTAAACGAAACCGTGAAAACTATCTGGGAAATTCCCTGAAGTGAGGGCATGGAGGCAAAGGGGGATTAAGGATTCCAGACGGTTCAGAAGCAGGAACAGAAGAAAAGGAGATTGACAGCCAGGTGAGCAGAGAACGAAGGAACAGGGAGGTGTATAAGCAATTGTTTTAGTGCGGGAGGAGGGGCCTACTTTTTAAATTCTTTGTTAATATATATATATATATACACACACACATATATATTGAAGGTTAGGTGAACGTGGATCTGAGGAAGAAGGAGAAAGGTTGAAGGAGTATGGTGAAAACTAGAATTGGAAGGTATCGGCTGGAGAGGGTTGAGATATGAAGGAAGGAGAGAAAAAGGGCAGATTGAGACAACACGTGGTCGTGGTAGGGGGAGGGGTTAACTATAAACAGTTTGAATATTTGTGGTTAACTATAAACAGTTTGAATATTTGTGGTTAACTATAAACAGTTTGAATATTTGTGGTTAACTATAAACAGTTTGAATATTTGTGGTTAACTATAAACAGTTTGAATATTTGTGGTTAACTATAAACAGTTTGAATATTTGTGGTTAACTATAAACAGTTTGAATATTTGTGGTTAACTATAAACAGTTTGAATATTTGTGGTTAACTATAAACAGTTTGAATATTTGTGGTTAACTATAAACAGTTTGAATATTTGTGGTTAACTATAAACAGTTTGAATATTTGTGGTTAACTATAAACAGTTTGAATATTTGTGGTTAACTCTAAACAGTTTGAATCTTTGTGGTTAACTATAAACAGTTTGAATCTTTGTGGTTAACTATAAACAGTTTGAATATTTGTGGTTAAATATAAACAGTGTGGTTAGACAGTTTGAATATTTGTGGTTAACTATAAACAGTTTCAATATTTGTGGTTAACTATAAACAGTTTGAATATTTGTGGTTAAATATAAACAGTGTGATTAAACAGTTTGAATCTTTGTGGTTAACTATAAAGTTTCAATATTTGTGGTTAAATATAAACAGTGTGGTTAAACAGTTTCAATCTTTGTGGTTAACTATAAACAGTTTCAATATTTGTGGTTAAATATAAACAGTTTGAATATTTGTGGTTAACTATAAACAGTTTGAATATTTGTGGTTAACTATAAACAGTTTGAATATTTGTGGTTAACTATAAACAGTTTGAATATTTGTGGTTAACTATAAACAGTTTGAATATTTGTGGTTAACTATAAACAGTTTGAATATTTGTGGTTAACTATAAACAGTTTGAATATTTGTGGTTAACTCTAAACAGTTTGAATCTTTGTGGTTAACTATAAACAGTTTGAATATTTGTGGTTAAATATAAACAGTTTGAATATTTGTGGTTAACTATAAACAGTTTGAATATTTGTGGTTAACTATAAACAGTTTGAATATTTGTGGTTAACTCTAAACAGTTTGAATCTTTGTGGTTAACTATAAACAGTTTGAATATTTGTGGTTAAATATAAACAGTGTGGTTAAACAGTTTGAATCTTTGTGGTTAACTATAAACAGTTTCAATATTTGTGGTTAACTATAAACAGTTTGAATATTTGTGGTTAAATATAAACAGTGTGGTTAAACAGTTTGAATCTTTGTGGTTAACTATAAACAGTTTCAATATTTGTGGTTAAATATAAAGTGTGGTTAAACAGTTTGATCTTTGTGGTTAACTATAAACACTTTCAATATTTGTGATTAACTATAAACAGTTTGAATATTTGTGGTTAACTATAAACAGTTTGAATATTTGTGGTTAACTATAAACAGTTTGAATATTTGTGGTTAACTATAAACAGTTTGAATATTTGTGGTTAACTCTAAACAGTTTGAATCTTTGTGGTTAACTATAAACAGTTTGAATATTTGTGGTTAACTATAAACAGTTTGAATATTTGTGGTTAACTCTAAACAGTTTGAATCTTTGTGGTTAACTATAAACAGTTTTAATCTTTGTGGTTAACTATAAACAGTTTGAATATTTGTGGTTAAATATAAACAGTGTGGTTAGACAGTTGGAATATTTGTGGTTAACTATAAACAGTTTCAATATTTGTTGGTAACTATAAACAGTTTGAATATTTGTGGTTAAATATAAACAGTGTGATTAAACAGTTTGAATCTTTGTGGTTAACTATAAAGTTTCAATATTTGTGGTTAAATATAAACAGTGTGGTTAAACAGTTTCAATCTTTGTGGTTAACTATAAACAGTTTCAATATTTGTGGTTAAATATAAACAGTTTGAATATTTGTGGTTAACTATAAACAGTTTGAATATTTGTGGTTAACTATAAACAGTTTGAATATTTGTGGTTAACTATAAACAGTTTGAATATTTGTGGTTAACTATAAACAGTTTGAATATTTGTGGTTAACTATAAACAGTTTGAATATTTGTGGTTAACTATAAACAGTTTGAATATTTGTGGTTAACTCTAAACAGTTTGAATCTTTGTGGTTAACTATAAACAGTTTGAATATTTGTGGTTAAATATAAACAGTTTGAATATTTGTGGTTAACTATAAACAGTTTGAATATTTGTGGTTAACTATAAACAGTTTGAATATTTGTGGTTAACTCTAAACAGTTTGAATCTTTGTGGTTAACTATAAACAGTTTGAATATTTGTGGTTAAATATAAACAGTGTGGTTAAACAGTTTGAATCTTTGTGGTTAACTATAAACAGTTTCAATATTTGTGGTTAACTATAAACAGTTTGAATATTTGTGGTTAAATATAAAGAGTGTGGTTAAACAGTTTGAATCTTTGTGGTTAACTATAAACAGTTTCAATATTTGTGGTTAAATATAAAGTGTGGTTAAACAGTTTGATCTTTGTGGTTAACTATAAACACTTTCAATATTTGTGATTAACTATAAACAGTTTGAATATTTGTGGTTAACTATAAACAGTGTGGTTAAACAGTTTGAATCTTTGAATAACAGTTTGAATCGAAGGTTAGATAGAGCTGCTGTGTAATGGACGTGTGTATCAGGTAAAGTGTTTATTGCTTCGTGTATTATCATATAAAGTGATTTATGATTTAATTTATTCGTTAGTGTTAACACTTTAAATAAATGTAGTCATTAGATGAGTTTAAATAAGGATATTACATTGCTGTGTTGTCTAACTGTCTGGACACAAGTTTGAGGTTGTGGGTCCATTGATGTCGAGTAATCTACTGATGTGGACCCGCCGTTTGGAAGGGTTCTGGGCTGAAAGGATCGAAACCTCGATGAAAAACGGTGCCCAGCTGATGATCCGGATGTTGGGAAATCAGTCAATTGCTTCTAAGTCAAGGTTATAACTTCAAATATAATAGATTTTACAAGTTTATAATATATCTGTATATGTGCGTTTATATGTGCATGTGTAAGTACGTTTGTTTATATATATATATATAGCTCTCTTCAGTGAAAGACACATGAAAGCCCGCTTGGAGTTTGCAAAAAAGCACCTAAAGGACTCAGACTGTGAGAAACAAGATTCTGTGGTCTGATGAAACCAACATTGATCTGTTTGGTTTCCGTCTGCCATAAAGCCCAGCTCGGTGGAGTGTTGCAGTGATCGTTGTCCTTCTGGAAGTTTCTCCCATCTCCACACAGGATCTCTGGAGCTCAGCCAGAGTGACCATCGGGTTCTTGGTCACCTCTCTTACCAAGGCCCTTCTCCTCCGATTGCTCAGTCTGGCCGGGCAGCTCTTGGAAGAGTCCTGGTTGTTCCAAACTTCTTCCATTTAAGAATTATGGAGGCCACTGTGCTCTTGGGAACTTTCAATGCAGCAGAGATGTTTTTGTGGGCTTCCCCAGATCTGTGCCTCGACACAATCCTGTCTCTGAGCTCTGCAGGCAGTTCCTTCGTCCTCATGGCTTGGTTTTTGCTCTGATATGCATTGTCAGCTGTGAGACCTTATATAGACAGGTGTGTGCCTTTCCAAATCATGTCCAATCAATTGAATTTACCACAGGTGGACTCCAGTCAAGGTGTGGTGACATTTCCAAGATGATCAAGAGAAATGGGAGGCACCTGAGCTAAATTTCAAGTGTCATAGCAAAGGGTCTGAATACTTATGTAAATGTGATATTTCAGTTTTTTCTTTGTAATAAATTTACAAAACTTTTTTAAATCCTGTTTTCTCTTTGTCATTATGGGGTATTGAGTGAAGATCGATGAGGGAAAAAATGAATTTAAAAGATTTCAGCATAAGGCTGCAACATAACAAAATGTGAAAAAAGTTAAGGGGTCTGAATACTTTCAGAATGCACTATACATGTATAGTGTGTGTGTGTGTGTGTGTGTGTGTGTGTGTGTGTGTGTGTGTGTGTGTGTGTGTGTGTGTGTGTGTGTGTGTGTGTGTGTGTGTGTGTGTGTGTGTGTGTGTGTGTGTGTGTGTGTGTGTGTGTGTGTGTGTGTTTAATGTCCAGCTTCCTTCTTGGGACTACAGTGCAGTAATTTGCCTTTATTTTGATTATCCTCAGATACGTCCTTGTTGCAATATTCTCACAAGATCCCCTGAAAAAGTTTTTTCGGGCCAGCCAGACAGAGCGTCGTGCAGGAGACGTCTTCTACATCGATGTTGCACATGTTCTCGCAGCAACCCAAGGTACAGTAATTGCAACAACTGCTGAAATAAGATATCATTCCCCAGGGTGCTGCAGAGCCTTGCTGCCCCCCCTCTGCACAGCAGCAGACATGAGGGACATAGAGCACTCGGAAGGCATAACAATGGCCGGTACGCGACTCCTCCTCGACTCTAATGACACTTTAAAACATGAAGTTGTTTCCATCGGTGAATTTCTGCCATGAAAGCACCAAAACGGACTTGCTGAAGACGAGGCAGAGGATAAGGTGGTGTGGAGCGAATGTAATCAGGGATTGGATGGAGGGGTCAAACATTGGCCACTGCATCCTTCGTTCATGGTGCTATCCGCATCCTTGCTTCCCTTCCGATACCCACGAATAAACGTTGCTCATACTTCATGTATGAGCAACTGCCCCTCTTGCTGAAACTTCCAAAGCTCATCGCACACTTTGCCAACGTGCTACTCAAGACTCGTACCAACAACGCCGGTGATCGGGCACAACAACCTGGCCGTCTTGGACGCAAGGAGAATCTTCAACGAGAAAAACAATCACTTCAAGTGATCATAATCATTTGTCCAAAGCAACACATTGGCCTAGCCTCAGTGATTTGATGTTATTACCCTCGCCTGAGGACAGGTTATTGCATTCGAGTCCGTTTGTAACTTGGCAAAAAAAAAAAAAAAAAATTGCAAGAATGTTGATCACTCCGGTTTGTGTGTGTGCTCGTTTGTCCGCTCACTTATACTTGCCTACAGGTCACAATTTTAAACCGATCTTCACGAAACTACACCAAACGGTAGAGTTCGTGGTCCGACAAAATCCTATATATTTGGGGTCAAAAGGTCAACATAGCCCAAAGGTCAACCACTTTTTTCAAGTTTCTAAAATCCTTAATTTTCATCCGATTGACTTGAAATTTGAATAGGATTTTCATATCAGTGAACCGAATTCAACCACCAACTATTTTTGAGATCAGCATAGGCCAATGGTCAACAACAATTTCCAAATTGTAAAATACTTAATTTTTATCCGATTGACTTGATTTGAACGTGATTTACATATCAGCAAACTGAATTCAACCACCAACTATGTTTGGGATCACCATAGCCCAAAAGATCAACATATGCCAAAGGTCAACAACAATTTCAAATTTCTAAAATCCTCAATTTTCATCCCATTCACTTGAAATTTGAATGGGATTTATATATCAGTGAACTGAATTCAACCAACAAATATTTTTGCGATCAGTAAGACCAAAAGGTCAACAAAGGCCAAAGGTCAACAACAATTTCAAATTTCTAAAATCGTCAATTTTCATCCCATTCACTTGAAATTTGAATGGGATTTACATATCAGTGAACTGAATTCAACCAACAAATATTTTTGAGATCAGCAAGACCAAAAGGTCAACAAAGGCCAAAGGTCAACAACAATTTCAAATTTCTAAAATCCTCAATTTTCATCCCATTCACTTGAAATTTGAATGGGATTTACATATCGGTGAACTGAATTCAACCACCAACTATTTTTGAGGTCAACATAGGCCAAAGGTCAACCACTTTTTTCAAGTTTCCAAAATCCTCAATTTTTATCCGATTGACTTGAAATTTGAATAGGATTTTCATTTCAGCTAACTGAATTCAACCACCAATATTTTTGAGATCAGCATAGGCCAAAAGGTCAACATAGGCCAAAGGTCAACCACTTTTTTCAAATTTCTAAAGTCCTCAATTTTCATCCAATTCACTTGGAATTTGAATAGGATTTTCATGTCAATGAACTGAATTCAACCACTAACTATTTTTAAGATCAACATTGGTCATAAGGTCAACATAGGCCAGAGGTCAACCACTTTTTTCAAATTCCTAAAATCCTCAATTTTCATCCGATTGGGTTGAAATTTGAAAAGGATTTTCATATCACCTTACTGAATTCAACCACTAACTATTTGTGAGATCAGCATAGGCCAAAAGGTCAACATGGGCCAAAGGTCAACAACAATTTCAAATTTCTAAAATCCTCAATTTTCATCCAATTCACTTGAAATTTGAATGGGGTTTACATATCAGTTAGCTGAATTCAACCGACAACTATTTTTGAGATCAGCATAGTCCAAAAGGTCAACATAGACCAAAGGTCAACCACCTTTTCCAAATTTCTAAAATCCTCAATTTTCATCCGATTGACTTGAAATTTGAAAAGGAATTACATATCGGCGAACTGAATTCAACCCCCAACTATTTTTGAGATCAACATAGGCCAAAAGGTCAACATAGGCCAAAGGTCAACCACTTTTTTCAAATTTCTAAAATCCTCAATTTTCATCCAATTCACTCGGAATTTGAATAGGATTTTCATGTCAGCGAACTGAATTCAACCACCAACTATTTTTGAGATCAGCATAGGCCAAAAGGTCAACATGGGCCAAAGGTCAACAACAATTTCAAATTTCTAAAATCCTCAATTTTCATCCGATTCACTTGAAATTTGAATGAGGTTTACATATCAGTTAACTGAATTCAACCAACAACTATTTTTGAGATCAGCATAGGCCAAAAGGTCAACATAGGCCAAAGGTCAACCACCTTTTCCAAATTTCTAAAATCCTCAATTTTCATCCGATTGACTTGAAATTTGAAAAGGAATTACATATCGGCGAACTGAATTCAACCACCAACTATTTTTGAGATCAACATAGGCCAAAAGGTCAACATAGGCCAAAGGTCAACCACTATTTTCAAGTTTCTAATATCCTTAATTTTCATCCCATTGACTTGAAATTTGAATAGGATTTTCATTTCAGCTAACTGAATTCAACCACCAATATTTTTGAGATCAGGATAGGCCAAAAGGTCAACATCGGCCAACGGTCAACAACAATTTCAAATTTCTAAAATTCTCAATTTTCATCCGATTGACTTGGAATCTGAATAGGATTTTCATGTCAGCGAACTGAATTCAACCACTAACTATTTTTGAGGTCAACATAGGCCAAAAGGTCAACATAGGCCGAATTTCTAAAATTGTCAATTTTCATCTGATTAACTTAAACTTTGAAGACGGTTTGCATATCAGGTCACTGAATTCAACCACTAATTGTTTTTGAGGTCAAAAGGATGCTCCACTGAGTGCCATGCTAATTTGTTCTGTTTTGCCAAGTGTCGCTCTACGAGTGATTTTTCATTACTTGGCAAATTTTTTTTGTTTTTTTTTTGCAAGTATGTTGCTCACTCCGGTTTGTGTGTGTGTGTGTGTGTGTGTGTGTGTGTGTGTGTGTGTGTGTGTGTGTGTGTGTGTGTGTGTGTGTGTGTGTGTGTGTGTGTGTGTGTGTGTGTGTGTGTGTGTGTGTGTGTGTGTGTGTGTGTGTGTGTGTGTGTGTGTGTGTGTTAGTCTGTCCGCTCACTTATACTTGCATACAGGTCACAATTTTAAACCGATCTTCACAAAACTTTACCAAATGGCCGAGATCGTGTTCCGACAAAATCCTATATATTTGTGGGGTCAAAAGGTCAACATAGGCCAAAGGTCAACCACTTTTTTCAAATTTCTAAAATCCCCAATTTTCATCGGATTGACTTGAAATTTGAATAGGATTTACATATCGGCCAACTGAATTCAACCACCAACTATCTTTGAGATCAGCATCGGCCAAAAGGTCAACATAGGCCAAAGGCCAACCACCTTTTTCAATTTTCTAAAATCCTCAAATTTCATCGGATTGACTTGAAATTTGAATAGGATTTACATATCGGCACACTGAATTCAACCACCAACTATTTTTGAGATAAGCATAGGCCAAAAGGTCAACATAGGCCAAAGGTCAACAACCATTTCAAATTTCTAAAATCCTCAATTTTCATCCGATTCACTTGAAATTTGAAGAGGATTTACATATCGGCGAACTGAATTCAACCACCAACTATTTTTGAGATCAGCTTAGGCCAAAAGGTCAACGTAGGCCAAAGGTCAACCACCTTTTTCAAATTTATAAAATCCTCAATTGTCATCCGATTGACTTGAAATTTGAAACGGATTTACATATCAGCGAACTGAATTAAACCACCAATTATTTTTTAGATCAACATAGGCCAAAAGGTCAACATAGGCCAAAGGACAACCACTTTTTTCAAAATTTCTAAAATCCTAAATTTTCATCCGATTCACTTGAAATTTGAATGGGATTTACATATCAGCAAACTGAATTCAACCACAAACTATTTTTGAGATCACCATCGGCCCTGGTGTTGGGCTAGCGGCTAGGGTGCCGGCTTAGGATCCTAGGATCCTGGGTTCGAATCTCGGTCGATCACCGAATTAATGCCAGGGGGGTTGACTCAGCCTGTCATCCTTCCGAGGTCGGCTAATTGAGTACCAGTTCACTGGTAATTCCCTGTTTGTCGTTGAAGGCGGAAAAAAGGGTTGGCGTCAGGAAGGGCATCCGGCCGTAAAACATTGCTTCAAAAAGGGGACCAAAAAACAACAACTACCACGGTCCCCGAAAAGGCCAACCCCCGCTTTGCGGGGAAAAATGGCCTCTAAACGGTGGTCATCGGCCAAAAGTCAACAACAATTTCAAATTTCTAAAATCCTCAATTTTCATACGATTCACTTGAAATTTGAATGGGATATACACATCAGTTTACTGAATTCAACCAACAATTACTTTTGAGATCAGCATAGGCCAAAAGGTCAACATAGGCCCAAGGTCAACCGCTTTTTTCAAATTTCTAAAAGCCTCAATTTTTATCCGATTGACTTGAAATTTGAATAGGATTTTCATATCAGCCAACTGAATTCAACCACCAACTATTTTTGAGGTTAAAAGGATGCTCTACTGAGTGTCATTCCACTTTGTTCTGTTTTGCCAAGTGTCACTCTAGGAGTGATTTTTCATTTGTTTGTTTGTCTGTCTGTCTGTTTGTTTGTCCGCACCGAATAAATATGATTTTCTCTGTAACCGTTGGTGCGATTGACAGGAAATTTTCAACATAGATGCAACTCCACCTGTAGAATTTTTTTCATGATGATGATGTCATACGTCACGTGGTTCGGCCGCCATCTTGGAAAAACCGAAAACAATTGCACCTCTATCTCGGAAAGCGCTGAACAGAAAAAATTGAGACATGGCTCATTGTAAAGAACTCTCCATGTGGAATAAAATATGTTAATGATGCCATAGGTGCCTCCATTATGATGTCATAATTCGACAAGTACAAAACTTCATCCAATCAAGATGAAATTTCTTGAGCATCATCTCGGGATAAATTGGTGGAGAAAAAAAAAACGACGACGTTATCAGTCACGTGGTTCGCCCGCCATATTTGTTTTAACACAAAAGCCTTAAAAATAAACACTGAAAACACGTCCTGGCGAGGGACTGCAATCTCCGATTGCTCTTTCTTGTTGCAATTTGCTTTAATTACACAATTGTTTTTTCTCATAAAACTCATTTGAAGTGTTGAACTCTATGCAAATAGGAACAAATTGGCTCATCACATTCATATAACATCAATGTGGGGTATTGACTGATGCATAGACACCTTAAATTATAATGAATCTGAGCTAACTTGGATTGTGTGAAGACAATTGCTCTAAATTCCCCCAGATATTGCAGAGTTTAAGCAATGTTGCAAAATGCATAGTATACAACATTCATCGCAAATGTTTCAGCACATATGATGGACAAATGTCTCAGGTATATTTAAATGAAAACTGGGTTTAATTCTGTCCATTGGTTGACAAATTATATAGCTATTTGTAAGTTCATTTTCAGGCCTGTTTCACAGCGTAGGACCCAACTTCCAGGACCTGAGCATGAGCGCCTGCTTTCCTTCTTTTACGGTGTCTATGGCACAAACTAAATGAGGAGGACAAAGATAGCAAGAAATACATTTAATCTGGCAAGTCCAAATTAAACATAACAGGCCAAATGCTACACAAGATGCATTGCCCATGGTTGTGGTGGAAGCGTGTGTGTCTATTCCCTTCTCATGAAGAATGCACCACACACCTGCATGCTCATCTGAAATGTAGGAGCCTTCTCTGCACCATCTTGGTTCGTCCATAACTGAGGCAGATGCCTGGGCATACCTCCCTCACTTTCATCAAAAGATGCCCAAGGAAGTGCCGGGGCATCGGTGTTCGGCAGAGTGGCGCTGCAGAACATCGGAAAACCCTGAGCGACGGCAGATGTGGAGTCAGCTGGGAAGGAAGGCCAGGAATCATGTGATAGGCCAAGTTTTAAGGACTGACCCAATGGGCCAAATGTCAATGTTTCACTTCCTTTAAAATGAGCGAGTTGAGACAGTGCTTGCGGTTGCGGCAATAGGGGTGCCGGACCTGTTGTGCCGACCACATCTGATGCATCGCTCATTGGATGGAGCGGCGTAGTCTGCTGGCTTGAGTAGAGGGAATCGTGTGAGGAGCCGGGGGTAGCTTGTGGCGTCAAATGCGGAGGACCAAGTGGCGTTGCAGTTTGCACCGAGCTTGGGGTGTCACGCTGGCAGCTGGAATATGCGGTATCTTGGGAAAATGGAGTCGACCCACAAGGTGTAGTCGAAATGGTTGTTCCACCTGTAGAGCTTCCCGACGATGGAAGGCCTCCGCAACCATTCTCACTGCTGCTTCGACGTCTGGGATCACAAGGCTGGTGAGCAGAGGGAAGGGCAATACTTAAAAACTATGCACAGTTTCAAGCTTAAAGTACGGTCTGCAGGGTTTCACATCGTAGATCATGGGCACTCGGTGAGCGCAGTAGGAATACTTTGTGAATAATTAATTACACATCTTTGAAACAAATAAAATTGGAACCACGTCAATCAATCAGTTGACTCCAAATTAAACTTTAGAAAATACAGAAGAGTCCTGGGACATGAATCAACAAATTCACTGTAATGAACAGCAATTAGAGAGGCCATAACTACCAACTACTGGCCATTCTGATCTAACTCTTCCTGACCTCTCGCCTCTCTGCCCAGCCCCTGCCCCTCAGGGTCACCCATGTTCTGCTATGAAACTATTTCCTTGTTATCCTCTCCCCCTCCCTCTCCCTATCCCCCCCTCAAGTCTAAACTCAATGCTCACCTCCAATCCTTCTGATCCTTCTCTCACCTATGGAATTGTCTTCTTGAGTCTGACGTCTCAAGCTCCCATGTTACAAGATTTCACCTGTGTTGCTTTTTTAATCACTTCTCTCTTGTTCAATTAAATAAATATGTTTTATGAAAGCTGCATGGGCAGTTTCTGTGTTGTTGCTGTTGCTTAGATGTTTGTCCATGCTGAGGAATGATACAGGAACTAAAAGCTCTTCTGCCAATGAAAGCATTATCGATGTCCAAACATGCAATCAAAGTTCCGTAGAGCCTTCTTAATGGGATCAGGCAGCCATAGTTAAGAGGATTGGCCTGCATATAGTAAAGATACGGTGCATCGGCGCATCGTGGTTGAAACCCAATGGGCACCATACATTATATTCACTACATGGGACAGAAATTTCCGTGGAGGTGAGGAACCTCTAGATAGAGGATGTAAAGCTTCATGCAGTGAACTAGCTAGCTATGGACCTCCTAATGGAAGCCTGTCGGACATGCATGATTGGCCCATTAAATGTAAACACCGAGCACGCAAAGCTTTGTCCAGTGCATGAGGCCACACTGTACGGTGCTTAAAAAACGAATAAAGTACTGAAGAAGTCCCAGGAAGGTACAAAAATGCCGGTTGTATTTATCTCAGGCCAGGAAATCCTTGTTGTTCATCACACTACAGCGAGGAGATCAGGGCAATCTCGCACCGTGTGTGCCACAGTGGTGATGTAAAACGACTATCACGTTACTCATTACATGTTGCCATGTTAAACTTCTTAAATACTGCAGTGCGATTCTATCTGGCACCACATTTACCTAAGTATGCAATTATGAAGGAAACTTGGTACAATAATGTTTTACACTGTGCATAGGACACAGTGAAGACATGTAGAGTTCCTCGAGTGTGACAGGCACATGGAGCGGTGTTGGACGTTCAGTGTGGAGTGGATATTGAGCGGTGCTCGATGTTGCACATGTGGTATGTGCACTTTCTGGGTAAGGTTTGCAATGAGCTGTGTTGTGTATTTTGACTTGCATTCCATTTGTTGTGTCATGTGAACTGGCTGCATGTTGATCCACATGGTATCTTTAACACTGGAGCCCATCGATTTATTCATCCTATACCTTTTAGGGTCAGGGTTCTAAGGGAAGGGTGTTATCAGTAAAACAGATTCATGCGGCATGACCATTCCACAAAATATCTGTTTATTATAAAGAGATTCCAATATAATCATGTTCCACATTTGGCAAGATGTGATGCGATTTCTCAGACTCATTTAACCCCTCCAGAAACATTAATGAACACACGTTTAGCACAGCGATGTCAAAATGGTGGTTTGTTTGCTTCTTGGGCATTCAACAATTTAATATTATACATACATATTATACAATTTGTATTTATATATCCTTTGTGCAGATTCATTAAACAGACTCCACGAATGAAAGAATCATAATTAGATGAACACGTGTCAACTCCACCACACCTGTGAGCATTAGATTGTGCAAATAAATTTCCGCAATGGTTGCACAAACAAAGGGAGGTGCAAAGCGCCCCTCCCTATATATAAATAAGGGATCGCTTCTCTGTATGGAGCTTTAACACGGGGACTGCAGATATGTTTCTCGGCTTCTACCGGATGAAATCGGCTGCAAATTTCAGAAGTAAATGCTTTGTATGTTGAGGTAATATGTTCCAAATTTCAGCAACGTCTGTTTATGCATTCTTGAGTTTTATTAAGAAAACCCATGAATTCACATTGGTGTCTGTCCGTCTCACCGTTCTGAGGAGGAACCAAGTAATGCCCCTTTACATGAACTTTTCTAGAGCATTACTTGGTTCCTCCTAAGAACACAAGGGTAGTCCAGCATACACATGAGATTTTTTGAATGCCCTTCTTTTCTATTGTTCGACTTTTTCTACAAGCTAAGGAATGTCCCTTCTTTTCCATACTTGGCCACATGGCACATACCCTTATATAAAGGGGCCTTTTCTCTGCCCCTGGCATTTTACCGAAGAATTACTGAATACCATGAACATACTGTCACGTACTCATTGATATACAAGTGGGGTAAACAGCTGATGAGTCACAGTGCCCGCAATTTATCATTCCTTGTGGAGAGCCTATCAAGCGGTTTATTCGAGTTAACCAGTTATCCCCTTTGTTCAACTTATCTCAGTTCCACCGATCCTGACCTGACATAGGTCCGTACGTACCAGGAAATCTCCCTCTGCTGGCATTTCATGGGTAAGTTTGTCCACGGGCAAGGTGCGTGGTGTGCAGAGTCCACGAACAATGAGTTCGTAAAAGCGTTGCCGCAAATCCCCTGCAAGACAAAGCATTTTGCTAGAACTTTAATGTGTATTATATCCTCCATTTGTAATCACTAGTACAGGAGGGTCCTCATGAAACGTCCAAGATGCGTTCAAGAAAAATATATGCGTCTAACATGTGTTCAAGAAAAGTTGGATATACAATAAAACGATGGATAGCAGGGAATTTTTCCCCATAAGAATTCGTGTAATTAAGCGGGATGCGTTCCAACACTTAGTTTACATCTTATACAAAACCAGTCAACAAGTCTAGCAATCAAAAATATGGATGAAACACACAAAAACAGAGGAAAAATACGAAAAATTAAACAAATGTTAAAACCCTAAATAACTTTATATCTTACTTACAATATCTTTTAACTATTTAACAATGATAATTCAGCGGTCTTACACCTTGAAAATCTTTAATCTCTAATCATCTCCTCAAGCTGCTGAACGTATAGCTGAAGTTATCGTTGCAGGAATGGAGGCTTATATCACCTTCTCTTTCAAGTCTATCTCTCTTACCAACTCTTGGTTCAATAATTCCTTCTCTGCGGCCATTTGTGCAATGGATACAGCATATCGGACATGGAAAAATTATTCTTCCTCCGACTCGCATTCACCTTTCATATCTGCTAGAAACCATTGCAAACATGTTATTCGTGAGGTGAAGCATTTCCTTATCCAAATGAAATGTGACAACCTCTCATCTTCTTCCACTAATAGATCTTTCTGGTCCTTAGCTAAAAGTATCTCCAACAACCTCTGTCACTCTACCTTTCCTTCGCTTTTCTGTTCCAATGATACTTCCCATTGTCTCTCCGACTGATAAAGCAACTCTTTTTGGTTCTCTTTTCTCCTCTAATCCCATAATGGATGACTAACATTCCATCTCCCTCTGATGCACCCCTTACCAATCCTATGCCCCTCTCTATAATCTCGCTTCATGCAGTAATAAAAAGTACTCCTCTCTCTGGAGACAAGCAAGGCATACGGACAAGATGGCATTCCTCCTCGTGTCTTGAAGGACTGTGCTTCAGAACTTGCTCCCGTGCTTGCTCGTTTGTTTCGTTTTTGTTTAAAAACCCAAGCTTTTCCTCTTTCCTGGAAACATGCCTTAGTACAGCCTATTTAAAGAAGGGTGATTGGTCAAAGCCTTCCAACTACCATCCTCTTGCTTTGATTTATACTATTTTCCAAGTCTTTGAATGTCTTCTCAATTCCCATTTCCTCAAGCATCTTGAATCCCACAGTCTTCTATCTGACTATCAATATGGCTTTCCCAAGGCAAGATCTACCGGTGATATCCTTTCTTAAATTACGAATGTCTGGGTCTCTTCTCCGAGAGACTTTGGGGAATCCTTTGTTGTAGGCCTTGATATGTAAAACGCCTTTGACAGAGTTTGATATCGGGTCTGATATCCAAGCTTCTCTCTTTCGGCTTTCCTCCTTCGCTCCGCTCTCTCATATCGAGCTTTCACTCCGACCGCTCTATCTCCGTAAATGTTGATGGTTCAACATCGTCCTCCTTCCCTATCAACAGCGGTGTCCCTCAGGGTTCTGTCTTGTCTCCTACACTCTTCCTTCTTTTTATCAATGACCTTCTTTCTTCTACAAATAACCAAATGCACTCGTATGCTGATGACTCGACATTCCATTCCTCCATGGTTTTTACATCTGCCCCATCTTCAATACTCAATCTACATCTCGTTTGATCACAGCCAACTCTTTAAATTCGGATTTGGACAAGATTTCCTCGTGGGACAAATGTAATCAGGTTAAGTTTAATGTTTCTAAAATTTAATTTCTTCCCATCTCTCTCTTAAACTCCTCTCAACTCTCCAATCTCCTTTGAAAGCTCCACATTTACACCAAGTGATACAACAAACCTACTAGGTATTACCCTGACATAAAATTTATCCTGGAATCCACACATTACACAAATAACTAAGTCTTCCTCGAACAAAATAGGAGTCCTGTTCAGATGTCGAAGATTCTTCTTCTCTCAACAGTTGCTTCAACTATATAAAGGATTGATTCGTCCTTGTATAGAGTACTTCTCTCACATCTGGGGAGGTTCTAGCTCCACATACTTACTGCACAGAATTGAATCCAAAGTAATTTGACTTATCACCTCTCCCAATCTGACCTCAACACTTGACCCGCTCCAATTACGCCACAAAGTTGGTTCTTTACTCTTTTCTACAGATATTACTTCGGTTTCTGCTCCCAAGAACTTGCTGCTTGTGTACCTCCACCGTTAGCAAGACCACGGAATACTCGGCATGCCTCCACATCTCATGATTATTGTGTGGCCATTGGCAACTCAAGGGTGGGGGCCATTATGATGTTTGTTTCTTCCCCTCCACTGCCAAACTACGGAATTATTTACCTTCCCATGTTTTTCCAAACACTTATGATCTCCCCCTTTTCAAAAAGTAGATTTCTTACTTCCTCAAAAACTCTTACACTATTCTCTCTTTCTTGACTATTCTATCAATGCAGCTCTTTTATTTAAGGCCTCACCTCGATGAGGACTATATAGTCCGTGAATGGAACCTTCAACATAAAAAAGCTGCCTGCAGCAGTCCTTCACCCTCTAAATTATCCTTGTCACTAGTCCACGTGGTTTCTTCCACGGACCCAGGGTCCAGCCTTTGTGCAAGCACACACATCGTGCCACAGAACCTGACACTCATGTTGCGACCCTCTGTGGTGTCCACACAGGACCTTCTGAAGAGGTCTCTCGGTCACCTCGCCCACAATGGCCGTCACGCCCACTTTGGCCGTGCTTTCAGCACGAGCCAAGTTACCCCGAACGGCATGTCTTGCATTGACGTGCATCACACTATGTGATGCACATCATCACCCTCATCGGCGATCTTTAAAATAGTTTGAACAGTCATCAGCAGCAAACCAAGATAGCGAGAGATAACGGCTGGTTGTTCACTCTTCTTATTTCATTTCACCACGTCTAATTTGACATCCAGAGTTACACCACTGCGTTGCCGCTTACATACATGCTCCCAGTTTTTGTTAAATTTTTTTATTCTCAGTCGAGGCTCGTGTAAGAGCTAACACACAGAACATATAATAAAGGGAGCGGGAGATAAGAGGGGGAGAGAGAGGGAAAGACAACAACAGTAGAGAACAGGGACATCAGGAGATCTGTGGAAGGGAGAGGCCTGGGACAGGGTACACTGGATAAACAAGATGGACACTACGAGGACTTTCAGGAAAGAAATCGGAATTTGAAGGTGTATCTGGGGTGTATTAACGGGGGTAGAAAAGATGAAGGTTTTGGATGGGGGAAGATAAGAGATGGTGGTGTACAGCTGTTTTGAAGACCTGGAGGGAAGAGAGGGATTGAAGAGAGTGTGGGAGTTTGTTCCAGATGCGGGAAAAAAGAGGAATGAAGGAGTGAAGGTGAGCAGAGAGTCTTGATTTTGGCAGTTTAACTAGAAGAGGGTTGTTTACCAATCATCGTTCAATTATTATTTTGGTAAAGTACGCAAAGATAAAAAATACAGTACATTACGCGGATCGTTAAGTCCAACAATGCACAGCATGAGATATAGCTGTTATTGCGGTTATTTTGAATAGGCTATGAATAGGCTGTTATTTTGTGTTATTTTGACTTGGGTACCTCGGAGCACGTATGCAAACTTTGATGGAGATCGGCCATCTTTCGATTATACAAGGTTCATACACACATACATACATACATACATACATACATACATACATACATACATACATACATACATACATACACACATACATACACACATACACACATACATACAGTGAAATATGCGAAAATAGGATCTTGTACCACATCTGGATCCACATCTGGATCAGGATTTTCACCAAAATTGAATAAATTTGTCCATGTCACATGCCCAATCTGTCCACCAAGTTTTGTCCGAATCCATCCATAACTGTTGGAGATATCCTGCTCATAGACAGACATCCAAACAAAAGTGGGTGAGAACATAACATCCGTCCACCTTTGGCGGCAGAGGTAAAGAACACAACAGTTGATATACAGTGTGTTTCACATTAAACATTTTTTCATTTCACAGTTTCACATTTATTTTCAATTTAGTGCATCATCAGACATCTTTGGAGTTGCTTTCCCTTTAGAGACCTGCTCTCCAATCATATAGTCTTTGGATTATACATTATTTTGGAGTCGTGCGTCATTTCCTTTTGGGTTCTCCCTAAAATCATGATGAACCCTCGATAGACGACACATCCTCACCCTTCCTCGTTATGACTTACCCCGGGGATCGAGCACGACCGAGATTATGCTGCCCATAACCGAGGTTCCATGCAGCTTGGCGACGGCGTCTCGCGCTGCGTGTACTGTGCTAAACAGTACACGTGCCAATCCAAGGTGTTTACGGGTGCGCGGATGGTACAACACCTCCACAAACTCGACCTGCAGACACCCAGTGAGGCAAGCGACATTGAGCCTTTACAAAACGCCACGTCATGTCAGGAAGAGCATGTGACACGTATTCAAAAAAGAATTTTTTTTTTTGTAGATTTTGATGTATCAAGCGGAACTGTCAATAGACATTTCCTGTTAATTTCAACCATTTATTTGAGCGCTTTAGCTCATAGATCATTGTACTGCAAAAGGTCATCTGGACCCCCTTCCCTCACCTCCATGCTCACCCCCTATACTCTTCCCAAAACCTCAGGTTTTCGGAAAATACACAAAATCATGGGACAGTCTAATTGTATCCATGAGCATCGTTCAGACACTAACCTCTCCAAACTTGTCACACATATTCTTCAAGAACCCATGACGTACATTGTCATTGAGGCAAGCAAATGTCACCTCCTTGGGTGGTACAGGACCCACGTAGTTCTCATCAACCTGCCGTCAATGAAATTGAAGAGAACATTAATGTGAAAAAGGTGCATCAGGGTGGGATAAGGAATGCTGAAAAGGTACAAAGGAAACATGACCGGAAGTCTAACAGTGGCGTAGCTCGGCTTCTAAAATATTACAAGCGTTACGCCTTGGTCCCCCGTCGGTGAAGTGATGTGAGTTGACAAAGTGGAAGACGCAAAGGCGGCCATCTCGGATTTTGACATGGCGACCCAATTTTCAATAGCGTTCTCCCTTATGCGTAGATACACCCACACACCAGATTAGAAGTTGGTACTTCCCTTTTTTTCAAGATATTCTGCTCACAAGGTTTTTTTTTTGTTTGTTTTGTTTTGTTTTGTATACAAGATCGAGGCTCGTGAAAGAGCGAACATTAATCACACAGAAAGACAAACAGACACATAAAACATATAACATCGGGAGCGGTAGACAAGATGGGGAGAGAGGGGGAAGGACACAAACACAACATTTGAGAGCAGGGACCGAGAGACATGGAGACATCGAGAGAACTGTGGGAGGGAGAGGGCTTTGGGGGCGAGGCATGGGAAGGGGGGGGGGGTGGGAGAGGTATAAAACATATGGACACTGCCAGGACTTCCAGGAAAGAAGTTGGAATTTCAAACAAGGTGGATCTGGGGTGAATTAGCGGGGGTAGAAAAGATCAAGGTTTTGGATGGGGGAAGATAAGAGATGGTGGTGAACAGCTGTTTTAAAGACCTGGAGGGAGGAGTGGGATTGAAGGGAGTGTGGGAGTTTGTTCCACAGGCGGGAGAAAAGAGGAATGAAAGAGTGAAGGTGAGCAGAGAGCCGAGATTTCGGCAGTTTAACCATCAGAGGGTGGCTGGCAGATCTTGTGCGACCTGTAGGAATATTTGGGGGACAGAGCACAGAGAGAGCTGGGGAAGCAAGGCCGGAGAGGAGTCGGTAGAAGACAGAAAGACCACCTACCTGCCTGCGGTGAGTGAGTGAAAGACCCTCAGAGATAGCTTCATCGCGGGAGATTCCAATGATTCTGAAAGCTTTGGTTTAAACAGCGTGAAGCCGAGCTAGGTGTGAGGCAGGAGCACCAGCCCATAGGGGAGAACAGTATTCCATTGAGCTGCGGATGAAAGCCTTGTATGTGGTGAGGAGCTCAGGTGTGCCAAGGAAGGACTTCGCACGACGGAGGATGCCCAGTCGGCGACTGGCTTTGGAGGCCAGCTTGGAAATGTGGTTTTCCCAAGAAAGATCATGTCAGATAGTGAGACCCAAAAGCTTGAGCGACAGAATTTCTTGGAGAGGATTGTTGAGAAAGTAGATGGGAGGGTTGTCCAGTCGATCTTTTCGGAGAGACATAGTAAGAGTGTGAGATTTGTCAGGATTGAAAGACATGTTCCACTTGTTTGACCAGTCTGTGATTTTGTCCAGGTCTTCAGAGAGTGAGGAGGCTGCAGACTGCCGATCTTAGGGAAGAGGAATTGGAGCGGCAGAGAGTGGAGTCATCAGCAAAGAGATAGAGAGGATTTTCCAGAGAGTCAGAGAGATCATTGATAAAGACCAGAAAAAGCACAGGGCCCAGCACACTGCCTTGGGGAAATCCAGCCTGAACAGGAACGGGAGATGAGAGAAATCCATTCAGGGCCACACGTTGACTACGACCAGAGAGGAAGTCCGCAAGCCATGCATGGAGATCTCCATGGATACCATAGGAGGAGAGTTTGGTGAGCAGAGCTGGGTGCCAGACCGTATCGAAGGCACGTGATATGTCAAGGGAGACAGGCTCTGATTTCCTGTTTGGCATTGAGGACCTCAATCCATTGTTGAGACAGCAGAAGCAGCATGTCCAGAGTAGAGTGACCTGGTCTGAAACCAAATTGATGATCAGAGATCAAGCCATTGGAGAAGAGGAAAGATTTCATATCCGAAGCAATTATGGATTCCATGACTTTGCTGATAATTGGGAGCAGGCTGATTGGTCTGTAGTTGCAAGGATCTGTTTTTGCACCTTTTTGTGTAAAGCGGTAATGTTTGCTGATTTCCAGCATGCTGGCAGATGACCTTGAGCAAAAGATTGGGTGAAAAGAACAGAGAGAGGGTGAGATGGAGCGGCAGAGCAGGATTTTAGGACCCGTGGGCTGATGCCGTCTGGTCCAGTTGCAGAATCAGAGTCGAGGTTTGACAAAAACTCTTCCACCTTGTCAGGAGAGAAGGACACAGAGTCCAGGAGCAGTTGGGTTCGACTGGGAAAGGTGGGAACAGAGAGAGATGGGTTTGGGACTAAGGATTTTGAGGCAAACACAGAGTTGAGGCATTCGGCTTTGTCACGTGCGATGTCAACTGTGTGGCCATTTGAGGTAAGGGAGGGGATGGAGGGGGCACAAACACCAGAAACGGATTTGACCAGACGCCACCAGGATTTGGAGGAAGGAGACAGGTTTGAGAGTTCATTCTTGAGTGAGGAGAGATAGTGCTTCCTGGCACTCCTGAGGGTAGACACACACTTGTTCCGAGCTTGGTGGAAGGAACTGAGATTGCCTTCAGTTGGATTAGCCTTCCAAGAGGCAAAGGCAAGTTGTTTCAGGGCAACTGCCTCACCACAAGATTCAGTGTACCATGGACGGGAGGAAGGGTAAGACAACTGAAGGCGAGATGGGATAAATCTGTGCATGAGAGAGATCAGTTTGCTTTGGAAGAATTCCCAGGAAGAATTGATGTCAGAGGCAGTGGAGATGGGAGACCAATCCAGACGATTGATGGCTGCTTGAAGACCGTCCCAGTCGGCCTGAGTGAAATGCCAGACTCGTCGACGCTGAGGAGGCTCTCTGAGAATGGCCAGAGAGATGTCCACTTTGACAAGCACATGATCACAAGAACCGATTGGAGCAGAAGAAGAGCAGCAGACATTAGCAGGGAAGTTTGTCATAACCAAGTCTAGAAGAGAAGATACTCCATTGGCTGAGATCCGGGTCGGGAAATTGACAGATTGTGTCAATCCCAGTGAGTCACAGAAGTCCTTTGCTGAGGTGCCATGACTGGTGAGAGAGGAACCCACACCCAACCAGGTGGCATGATGACAGTTGAAGTCACCACATATGAGGAAGAGAGAGTTGGGATGAGTGGATAGAAGTTGGTCCATGTTGTCAGACAGTGAAATGTAGATGGAGTCATCACTGTTTGGGGGACGGTACAGAACACATATGAACAAAAGGTGGGAGCGGAGAGAAAGCCGTAGCCAGAGGTACTCCTGGGGGTGAGGAGGAGAGAGGGCAGTGCAAGGAGAGTGAGGAAGAGAGTTTTTGATAAAGATAGCCACCCCACCACCAGGCCGAGGCTCAGGTCTATCATACCGGAGGAGGGAGTAACCAGGAAGAGATATTAAGGAATCAGAGACATCTTGAAGGAGGAAAGTCTCTGTTAAGCAGATCAAGTCTGGATTGTCAGAAGCGACCTGTATGGAGAGATCAGTCAGGTTTGAGCGAAGGCCCCGGATGTTTGAGGTCCATACCGTTAATGAAGAGAGAGGGGGAGCATCGGGTACAGGACAGGGGAGGGGAGGAGTAGGTTAAGATGAAGGATGAGAGGGGGAGGTAGGGAGAGCAGTTGATCGTGTGTCAGAGATTGCAGAAGAGTTCCAAGAAAGGGAAGGATGAGGAGGATGAAAGGTTTGATGGTGAAGGGATGAGGCACAGTGAGGGGTTGTTTGAGGGGGGGCAGAGGAAAGTAGAAGGTTGGGGGGAGGTGGAGGTATGAGATAGAAGGGAGACGAAGTGGGGAGGAGGCAGCTTTGAGGAGGAGGGGGGAGGAGGGAGAATTGGAGAGGAATGGTATGGGGGGAGATTTGAATGGGAGGGGTTGGGGGGGAGTTTTGAAGGGGAGGAGTGAGGGGGGAGTTTAGGAGGGGAGGGGCAAGGGGGAAGTTTAGAAGTGGAGGGGCAAGGGGGGAGTTTAGGAGTGTAGGGGCGAGGGGGGGGATTTTGAGGGGAGGGGCAAGGGGGGAGTTTAGCAGGGGAAGGGCAAGGGGGGAGTTCAGGAGTGGAGGGGCAAGGGGGGGGATTTGGAGGGGAGGGGCAAGGGGGGAGTTTAGGAGGGGAAGGGCAAGGGGGGAGTTCAGGAGTGGAGGGGCAAGGGGGGAGTTTAAGAGTGGAGGGGCAAGGGGGGAGTTTAGGAATGTAGGTGCAAGGGGGGGGATTTGGATGGGAGGGGCAAGAGGGGAGTTTAGAAAGTGGATGATTAATGAAAGACGAACATTGAAAACAAATTGGGTTTGTTGTGATTTTCAAGTTAGCAATCCGATTCAGAACGATGGAGGAGGGATGGAATGAATGTGAATTTAGACCATGTAGTGAGGGAGACGTATAAGATATTGAATTTCTTTTTTTTTTAAGTGGAATGAGTTGGAGAGGAAATTGAGAAAAGCCTTTTAAATAGGAAGAAAAACAGCATGTTGTAAAATACCACTGAGTAAAACACTGAAGGGGAAAGGTTAAACATATTTAAATAATATTTAAACAGAACCGTGAACAATTTTATATGCACAAAATACCAACGGGGGGAGAGCCGAGAGGGACCACCACGAGTCACGTGAACAGGGCAAACGGTGGATGGCAAGGAGATAATGGGGGCGGGGCGAACAGCACACCTGGACAGAAAATACAGGATGAGACAACAGTACACGTGGAGAAAGGAAAATAAATGTTTTTTTTTGTTTGTTTGTTTTTGGGGGGGTGGGGGTGTGGGGATTTAGAACGTTAGACAGAGTATTATGTTCGGGGTAGAAGGGAAAAAACTAAGAGCCAAGCAAAACACGCTTAAGTTAACAAACACCGACGGGGGTACAACTACAAGGCCGCACACGAGGAGCAGAACACGATTAATTAATTACGAGTTACAGGAAATTCAAACCAAACCAAATTCAAACCAAAAAACAAACCAAACCAAAGGTTCAGACATACATGGCGGCGGCCAACTTGGATTTTGACGTAGCGACCCAATTTTCAATAGCATTCTTCCTTATGCGTAGATACACCCACACACCAGATTAGAAGTTAGTAGTTCGTTTATTTTTCAAGATATTTCGCTCACAAGGTTCAGACATATATATGGTGGCAGCCATCTTGGATTTTGACGTGGCGATCCAATTTTCAATAGCGTTCTTCCTTATGCCTAGATACACCCACACACCAGATTAGAAGTTGGTACTTCGCTTATTTTTCAAGATAATCCACTCACAAGATTCAGACATACATGGCGGCGCCCATCTTGGATTTTGACGTGGTGACCCAATTTTCAATAGCGTTCTTCCTTATGCCAAGATACACCCACACACCAGATTAGAAGTTGGTACTTCGCTTATTTTTCAAGATATTCCGCTCACAAGGTTCAGATATACATGGCGTCAGACATACATGGCGGCGGCCATCTTGGATTTTGACGTGGGTTGCACCCACACACCAAATTAGAATTCGGTCCTTCGCTTATGCACGCATGCACACACATACGCACGCATGCACGCACACACGTATGCACGCATGCACGCACGGACACACGGACGGAGGGGAAAACCATAGTCCCCCTTTCGCTCCGCAGTGCGACGGGGGACAATAAACCACAAACACACATCATTAGCTTTTTAAACAGTCGTTAATGCTGCTTATAACATTAAACAAAAAATTTGGAGGAATCCCGACATACATGAGGTAAGTTTTACTTGCAGAACTGAGCGAAGATCTACTGAAATCTATATACACCACAAGGCTAGGGTAAATAACATGACCCTTCCTGCCGTAAAAATGCCGTTTTTCGTAGCGGCCTTTTGAAAACCACCAATGAAACCCAATTTTCCTGCTGTTTAACACGAAACTGAAAGGGAGGAAGACCAGCATGTGCTCATTTACCAAGCAGCTAGCTTGCACTTCGTTCTAAGCTGAGCCAGCTGTTCCTTAATGGTTGTGAATGGAGTGCTTGCTCGAATGCTTAAACTACTTGGCGATCTCTCCACAAGAAACTTGGTAAATGAACACACACCCAATGTTCTTGAGACCCGACCATAGATTGACTGTAATGTACACACCCCAAAGAGGAATAACCCTTCCTGCCGCTCCCATAGTGAGCGGGTGAACGAGCAAATAAAAATGTCGGTCGGTGTAGTCAGCCATCGTAATGACATCACAGACGTAATGACACAGCGTGATGGCCGGACACAAAACTGCTGCTACTTTAATATACAGTCACGTGAAAAAGTAAGTACACCCCATGTAAAGTTTTGACTTTTTCAACATATTTCAACATACAGCTATTTGATCTTCATTTCAACAATATTGATAGATAAAGGTCATATAATTTAACAAATATCATGAAACATTTACATTTTGTAGTCCATTGTATAATTTAAATAAACATAAATGCAAATTTCGCATGTGGAAAAAGTAAGTACACCCCTACATTTATCACTACTTCAAATACCTAAAATTAGAATCAGGTGCACCAGCTCAGGTGCAAATGATTAGAACATCGTTAGAGAGGATCTTGGAGGAACCTGTCTTAATTAATCCTCAGACATTTAGTTTGGTTTGCTCTTTGTTGTTGAAGTGTGCGGCGTCACAATGCCTCGATCAAAAGACCTATTTAAGGCCTTCAGAAAGAAGGTTATAGATGCCTACGAGTCTGGGAAGGGATTTAGAAAGATCTCCAAACAATTTGAAATCAATCATTCGACTGTCCGGAAGATCATCTACAAGTGGAGAATATTCCAAACAACTTCCAACTTGTTCAGGCCAGGCTGCTCCAGCAAGTTCAGCTTGAGAGCAGACTGCAAGATGCTGAAATAAGTCTCTAAGAACACCAGAATGTCATCACGGGACCTACAGGTAGCTCTTGCGACTGTTGATGTCAAAGTGCACGAGTCTACCATTAAAAGAGGCTGCACAAATTTGATCTACATGGGAGGTGTGCCAGGGGGAAACCTTTGCTGTCCAGAAAGAACATCAGGGCAAGACTAAAGTTTGTCAATGAACACCAAGGCAAAGTCCAGCACTTCTGGAACAATGTGCTCTGGACAGATGAGTCAAAGGTAGAGCTATTTGGCCACAGTACCAGAAGACATGTTTGGCGAAAACCAAAGAAAGCATTTGACCACAAGAACCTGATACCAACTGCAAAGCATGGTGGTGGAAATATTATGGTTTGGGACAGCTTTGCTGCATCAGGGCCTGGGCAGCTCACCATCATAGAATCCACTATGAATTATTCATTGTCCCAGAGGGTGCTTGAGGATAATGTGAGGCCATCTGTCGGAAAGTTGAAGCTCAACCGAAGGTGGACCTTGCAACATGACAATGACCCTAAACATACCAGTAAATCCACCTAGGAATGGCTGAAAAGAAAGAAATGGAGGGTCCTGGAATGGCCAAGACAAAGCCCGGATCTAAATCCCATCGAGATGTTGTGGGGGATTTGAAACGAGCTGTGCATGCAGGAAACCCCTCAAACATCGCACAGCTGAAGGAATTCTGCATGGAGGAGTGGGCAAAAATTTCTCCCAGTCAATGTCAGAGACTGGTAGACAGTTATAAGAAACGCCTGCTTGAAGTTGTTTCTGCCAAAGGGGGCAATACCACCTATTAGAGCCAAGGGTGTACTTACTTTTTCCACATGAGAAATTTGCATTTATGTTTATTTAAATTATACAATGGACCCCAAAATGTAAATGTTTCATGATATTTGTTATATTATATCACCTTTATCTATCAATATTGTTGAAATGAAGATCAAATAGCTGTATGTTGAAATATGTTGAAAAAGTCAAAACTTTACATGGGGTGTACTTACTTTTTCACGTGACTGTATGTGTGTCTCCATGTGTGAACATTTACGTGTCTGTTGGTTTGTGAATGTACGTGTCTGATGTATGATGACATCAGATGTTGAACTACAGTGTGTGGGACACTGCTCTGCACCTTAAACTTTGGTAGGGGCAGATCAGCCATGCTGGAGCGTGACCAAAGTCGCCAGGTCCGTGGGTCACGCATCCCCGTAACAGGAAGGAAGCCAGCAGACTGTAAAAAGGGAGGAAATTAAAGTAGTCAAAAAAATGAGGTGAAACAGGACGTAGGAAAGTGATTGTAAATAAGGACAATAAATGAAGAAAAACAAGTGGATGGGATAAGTATGTAATGTAGGTGCACAAGGTGGTTAAATTGTGCTTAATCAGAAGCACTTGCTACAATACATTGAGTCACAAAGGCACAGGTTACAGTAAAGAAAGTCTCGAAAAATGTAAACATTGAGGTAGAATACATCAAACTCATTCCAATAAATACATAACTGACAATGAAGTCACATCGGGAGAAATCCTAGGAAATTTTGCTCGAGGAAGAGGCAATTTGGCCCATGAAACCTGTGCTGTATAATGTAATCTATCAATTTGGCACAAAAATGATTTTGCACAAATCAAAAAAAACAAAGTAAATCTGAGGAACAATTCAAAACAAACGATCAAAATGCAATCAATGCACAGAGGTAAAACCAAAATTCCATAATGTAGTTATTTGTTGAAACAAGTTCCTAAATGTGTTGATTTGATGATGCAAATTCCATAATGTAGTTATTTGTTGAAGCAAGTTCCTAAATGTATTTATTTGGTGATGCAAATTCCATAATGTAGTTATTTGTTGAAACAAGTTCCTAAATGTGTTGATTTGATGATGCAAATTCCATAATGTAGTTATTTGTTGAAGCAAGTTCCTAAATGTATTTATTTGGTGATGCAAATTCCATAATGTAGTTATTTGTTGAAACAAGTTCCTAAACGTGTTTATTTGGTGATGCAAATTCCATAATGTAGTTATTTGTTGAAACAAGTCCCTAAATGTGTTTATTTGGTGATGCAAATTCCATAATGTAGTTATTTGTTGAAACAAGTTCCTAAATGTGTTTATTTGGTGATGCAAATTCCATAATGTAGTTATTTGTTGAAACAAGTCCCTAAATGTATTTATTTGGTGATGCAAATTCCATAATGTAGTTATTTGTTGAAACAAGTTCCTAAATGTATTTATTTGGTGATGCAAATTCCATAATGTAGTTATTTGTTGAAGCAAGTTCCTAAACGTGTTTATTTGGTGATGCAAATTCCATAATGTAGTTATTTGTTGAAACAAGTTCCTAAATGTGTTTATTTGGTGATGCAAATTCCAAAATGTTGTTATTTGTTGAAACAAGTTCCTAAATGTGTTTATTTGGTGATGCAAATTCCATAATGTTGTTATTTGTTTGAGCAAGTTCCTAAACGTGTTTATTTGGTGATGCAAATTCCATAATGTAGTTATTTGTTGAAACAAGTTCCTAAATGTATTTATTTTGTGATGCAAATTCCATAATGTAGTTATTTGTTGAAACAAGTTCCTAAATGTGTTTATTTGGTGATGCAAATTCCATAATGCAGTTATTTGTTGAAACAAGTTCCTAAACGTGTTTATTTGGTGATGCAAATTCCATAATGTAGTTATTTGTTGAAGCAAGTTCCTAAACGTGTTTATTTGGTTATGCAAGTTCCATAATGTAGTTATTTGTTGAAACAAGTTCCTAAACGTGTTTATTTGGTTATGCAAGTTCCATAATGTAGTTATTTGTTGAAACAAGTTCCTAAACGTGTTTATTTGGTGATGCAAATTCCATAATGCAGTTATTTGTTGAAACAAGTTCCTAAACGTGTTTATTTGGTTATACAAGTTCCATAATGTAGTTATTTGTTGAAACAAGTTCCTAAACGTGTTTATTTGGTGATGCAAATTCCATAATGCAGTTATTTGTTGAAGCAAGTTCCTAAACGTGTTTATTTGGTTATGCAAGTTCCATAATGTAGTTATTTGTTGAAACAAGTTCCTAAACGTGTTTATTTGGTTATGCAAGTTCCATAATGTAGTTATTTGTTGAAACAAGTTCCTAAACGTGTTTATTTGATGATGCAAATTCCATAATGCAGTTATTTGTTGAAACAAGTTCCTAAACGTGTTTATTTGGTTATGCAAGTTCCATAATGTAGTTATTTGTTGAAACAAGTTCCTAAATGTCTTTATTTGGTGATGCAAATTCCATAATGTAGTTATTTGTTGAAACAAGTTCCTAAACGTGTTTATTTGGTGATGCAAATTCCATAATGTAGTTATTTGTTGAAACAAGTTCCTAAACGTGTTTATTTGGTGATGCAAATTCCATAATGTAGTTATTTGTTGAAACAAGTTCCTAAATATGTTTATTTGGTGATGCAAATTCCATAATGTAGTTATTTGTTGAAGCAAGTTCCTAAATGTGTTTATTTGGTGATGCAAATTCCATAATGTAGTTATTTGTTGAAACAAGTTCCTAAATGTGTTTATTTGGTGATGCAAATTCCATAATGTAGTTATTTGTTGAAGCAAGTTCCTAAATGTGTTTATTTGGTGATGCAAATTCCATCATGTAGTTATTTGTTGAAACAAGTTCCTAAATGTGTTTATTTGGTGATGCAAATTCCATCATGTAGTTATTTGTTGAAGCAAGTTCCTAAATGTGTTTATTTGGTGATGCAAATTCCATAATGTAGTTATTTGTTGAAACAAGTTCCTAAATGTGTTTATTTGGTGATGCAAATTCCATAATGTAGTTATTTGTTGAAACAAGTTCCTAAATGTGTTTATTTGGTGATGCAAATTCCATAATGTAGTTATTTGTTGAAACAAGTTCCTAAATGTGTTTATTTGGTGATGCAAATTCCATCATGTAGTTATTTGTTGAAGCAAGTTCCTAAATGTGTTTATTTGGTGATGCAAATTCCATAATGTAGTTATTTGTTGAAACAAGTTCCTAAATGTGTTTATTTGGTGATGCAAATTCCATAATGTAGTTATTTGTTGAAACAAGTTCCTAAATGTGTTTATTTGGTGATGCAAATTCCATAATGTAGTTATTTGTTGAAACAAGTTCCTAAATGTGTTTATTTGGTGATGCAAATTCCATAATGTAGTTATTTGGTGAAACAAGTTCCTAAATGTATTTATTTGGTGATGCAAATTCCATAATGTAGTTATTTGTTGAAACAAATTCCTAAATGTGTTTATTTGGTGATGCAAATTCCATAATATAGTTATTTGTTGAAACAAGTTCCTAAATGTATTTATTTGGTGATGCAAATTCCATAATGTAGTTATTTGGTGAAACAAGTTCCTAAATGTGTTTATTTGGTGATGCAAATTCCATAATATAGTTATTTGTTGAAACAAGTTCCTAAATGTATTTATTTGGTGATGCAAATTCCATAATGTAGTTATTTGGTGAAACAAGTTCCTAAATGTGTTTATTTGGTGATGCAAATTCCATAATATAGTTATTTGTTGAAACAAGTTCCTAAATGTATTTATTTGGTGATGCAAATTCCATAATGTAGTTATTTGGTGAAACAAGTTCCTAAATGTGTTCATTTGGTGATGCAAATTCGTTATTTGTTTAAGCAAGTTCCTAATTGTGTTCATTTTGTGATGCAAATTCCATAATGTAGTTATTTGTTGAAGCAAGTTCCTAAATGTGTTTATTTGGTGATGCAAATTCGTTATTTGTTTAAGCAAGTTCCTAAATGTGTTTATTTGGTCATGCAAATTCCATAATGTCGTTATTTGTTGAAACAAGTTCATAAATGTGTTTATTTGGTGATGCAAATTCCATAATGCAGTTATTTGTTGAAACAAGTTCCTAAATGTGTTTATTTGGTGATGCAAATTCCATAATGCAGTTATTTGTTGAAGCAAGTTCCTAAATGTGTTTATTTGGTGATGCAAATTCCATAATGTAGTTATTTGTTGAAACAAGTTCCTAAATGTGTTTATTTGGTGATGCAAATTCCATAATGTAGTTATTTGTTGAAACAAGTTCCTAAATGTGTTTATTTGGTGATGCAAATTCCATAATGTAGTTATTTGGTGAAACAAGTTCCTAAATGTGTTTATTTGGTGATGCAAATTCCATAATGTAGTTATTTGTTTAAGCAAGTTCCTAAATGTGTTCATTTGGTGATGCAAATTCCATAATGTAGTTATTTGTTGAAGCAAGTTCCTAAATGTGTTTATTTGGTAATGCAAATTCGTTATTTGTTTAAGCAAGTTCCTAAATGTGTTTATTTGGTGATGCAAATTCCATAATGTAGTTATTTGTTGAAACAAGTTCCTAAATGTGTTTATTTGGTGATGCAAATTCCATAATGTAGTTATTTGTTGAAGCAAGTTCCTAAATGTATTTATTTGGTGATGCAAATTCCATAATGTAGTTATTTGTTGAAGCAAGTTCCTAAATGTATTTATTTGGTGATGCAAATTCCATAATGTAGTTATTTGTTGAAACAAGTTCCTAAATGTGTTTATTTGATGAGGCAAATTCCATAATGTAGTTATTTGTTGAAACAAGTTCCTAAATGTGTTTATTTGATGAGGCAAATTCCATAATGTAGTTATTTGTTGAAGCAAGTTCCTAAATGTGTTTATTTGGTAATGCAAATTCGTTATTTGTTTAAGCAAGTTCCTAAATGTGTTTATTTGGTGATGCAAATTCCATAATGTAGTTATTTGTTGAAACAAGTTCCTAAATGTGTTTATTTGGTGATGCAAATTCCATAATGTAGTTATTTGTTGAAACAAGTTCCTAAATGTGTTTATTTGGTGATGCAAATTCCATAATGTAGTTATTTGTTGAAGCAAGTTCCTAAATGTGTTTATTTGGTGATGCAAATTCCATAATGTAGTTATTTGTTGAAACAAGTTCCTAAATGTGTTTATTTGGTGATGCAAATTCCATAATGTAGTTATTTGTTGAAACAAGTTCCTAAATGTGTTTATTTGGTGATGCAAATTCCAAAATGTTGTTATTTGTTGAAACAAGTTCCTCAATGTGTTTATTTGGTGATGCAAATTCCATAATGTAGTTATTTGTTGAAGCAAGTTCCTAAATGTGTTTATTTGGTGATGCAAATTCCATAATGTAGTTATTTGTTGAAACAAGTTCCTAAATGTGTTTATTTGGTGATGCAAATTCCATAATGTAGTTATTTGTTGAAACAAGTTCCTAAATGTGTTTATTTGGTGATGCAAATTCCATAATGTAGTTATTTGTTGAAACAAGTTCCTAAATGTGTTTATTTGATGAGGCAAATTCCATAATGTAGTTATTTGTTGAAACAAGTTCCTAAATGTGTTTATTTGATGAGGCAAATTCCATAATGTAGTTATTTGTTGAAACAAGTTCCTAAATGTGTTTATTTGGTGATGCAAATTCCATAATGTAGTTATTTGGTGAAACAAGTTCCTAAATGTGTTCATTTGGTGATGCAAATTCGTTATTTGTTTAAGCAAGTTCCTAATTGTGTTCATTTGGTGATGCAAATTCCATAATGTAGTTATTTGTTGAAGCAAGTTCCTAAATGTGTTTATTTGGTGATGCAAATTCGTTATTTGTTTGAGCAAGTTCCCAAATGTGTTCATTTTGTGATGCAAATTCCATAATGTAGTTATTTGGTGAAACAAGTTCCTAAATGTGTTTATTTGGTGATGCAAATTCCATAATGTTGTTATTTGTTTAAGCAAGTTCCTAAATGTGTTTATTTGGTGATGCAAATTCCATAATGTAGTTATTTGGTGAAACAAGTTCCTAAATGTGTTCATTTGGTGATGCAAATTCGTTATTTGTTTAAGCAAGTTCCTAATTGTGTTCATTTGGTGATGCAAATTCCATAATGTAGTTATTTGTTGAAGCAAGTTCCTAAATGTGTTTATTTGGTGATGCAAATTCGTTATTTGTTTGAGCAAGTTCCCAAATGTGTTCATTTTGTGATGCAAATTCCATAATGTAGTTATTTGTTGATACATTCGGATACCACTATTCGCGGTTCCGCTATTCACGGGTTCCACGTATTCACAGTTGATAAAATGCGATATGTTTCTCAATTCGTGGAACAGTGTCCTGCAAATTTGTGGGGTTTTTTCTATTCATGGTCATGTTCCACGAAATCGTGGGGTTTTTTTCCCTATGAGCGTCCGTGTTCCACGAATTCGTGGTTTTTCAGGGGTGCAAAAGAAAATTTTCATGAACCGTTAGCTTGACACATTTATAAAACCCATCTTTTACCAGCCATGTATAAAGCAGCTGGATATACGTATGCAAAAAACATCTTCTATGAGCTGCGAATTTGACCTGCTTATGCAGCCGCTGCCGTGTGTTTCACGTTTTCATGGCTTTCGCAGCTGCAACACTTGCATTGCTACACTCCGGGCCTGTCTGACTCTGCTGGGTTTCACGTTTTAGCTGCACTATAATCGAGAGCTTTGCGGGATGTTCCGCCAGCTGCGTAAACAAGTCAACCCCGCAATATTAAAGAATGCAAATGCTTCATTGAATCTATTACAATTTGCAATTTATGGTAAAGCATCATCAAAGATGTCACACAATGAAAACGCTTTGCGGGATGTTCCGCCAGCTGCGTAAACAAGTCAACCTCATGAATTATAGAATGAAAACGCTTCATTAAATCTATTATATTGAAATTAGCCGATAGGCTCAATATGGCATCATCCGATAACATCCCCCACAAACAATGTGTATTCACCCCTCCCGCATCTACCCACAATGCTCGCATTTCTACAAATACAGACTGTGTATTGGGTCTCAATCATTCTTCTCGTCCGGTTGCTTGGACCTGCATTTTTTGACTCTCACTCTGCTCATCGTTTGCACGACGTGCTTGAGGCCTCCTTTCCTGCTTCCTGAGGCTCGTTTGCACAACGTGCTTGAGGCCTCCTTTCCTGCTTCCTGAGGCTCGTTTGCACGACGTGCTTGAGGCCTCCTTTCTTGCTTCCTGAGGCTCGTTTGCACGACGTGCTTGAGGCCTCCTTTCCTGCTTCCTGAGGCTCGTTTGCACGACGTGCTTGAGGCCTCCTTTCCTGCTTCCTGAGGCTCGTTTGCACGACGTGCTTGAGGCCTCCTTTCCTGCTTCCAGAGGCTCGTTTGCACGACGTGCTTGAAGCCTCCTTTCCTGCTTCCTGGGGCTCGTTTGCACGACGTGCTTGAGGCCTCCTTTCCTGCTTCCTGAGGCTCGTTTGCATGACGTGCTTGAGGCCTCCTTTCCTGCTTCCTGAGGCTCGTTTGCATGACGTGCTTGAGGGCTCTGAGTGCTTCTGCTCACTGAGGATCTCACCTTCAAAAGTGTTGCATTTACATTCTGTATGCCTGGCCATCTTAGCTGCTTAATGGGCAGTGTAAATAAACCTTTTCTTTGTTATCAATGGTGATCTCAAGCTTGTGGAGGAGCTTGTATGTGTAATGTATTTGGGAGGACGACTCGGCCATCCTTGTGCTTTTACATGAATTGACTTGGACGGGTGTGTACCCTGGTTAGAATAGGTACACCGTATCCCTGCGTGTCGTAAGAGGCGACTAAGAGGGTTGGCGTCAGGAAGGGCATCCGGCCATAAAAACATTGCCTCAAAAAGAGAACCATGACAATTACAACTACGTATGGGCAGGGTACAGCCCGAAATGGAGATCGGTTTCTGAGGTTTGGGACATGGAATGTAGGGACAATGACAGGGAGATAAGGAGAAGTGGTGGAAGTATTGATCAGAAGAAGAGTGGACATATGTTGTGTGCAAGAGACGAGATGGAAGGGAAGTCTTGTGAGACTGGTGAAGGGTAGGCAGGGACAGAAATACAAGTTTGTGTGGCAAGGGTGCCCGGAGGGCGTGAATGGTGTTGGTGTCCTCTTTTCTGAGGAGTTTGTAGACAGTGTGGTGAGTGTGACTAGAGTGAGTGATAGGTTGATGATGGTGAAAATGATGATTGGAAAGCTCTTGGTGAACGTCATCTCGGGATATGCTCCGCAGGTTGGTCGGAGCGATGAAGAGAAGGACAAGTTCTGGTGTGCGATAGAGAAGCTGATGGAAAACGTGAAAGATGAGGAAGTTGTTGTGGTAGGAGGAGACCTAAATGGACATGCGGGAAGGAGTATGGACGGTTTTGAGGGAGTTCATGGGGGTTACGGATATGGTGTGAGAAATGGAGAAGGTGAAAGGATTTTGGAGTTTGCTGATGGAGCTGATTTGTTGATTTGTAATACTCAGTTCCAGAAAGAGGATAACAGCTTGTTACATACACGTCAGATGGGTCGACACAAAGGTGATCCCGGGGGAGGAGGCTGTTTCACAGCACCACTTGGTTGTCTGCGACATAAGGGTGAAAGGTGCGAGGAGAGCTCGGCGGGTGAAGTACCAACCGAGAGTGAAGGTGTGGAGGTCGAAAGAGGTGACAGTAAGGGAGGCATTAAAAGAGAGGCTGAGTAGGGTAAAGGATGATGTGGTTGAGCTTGAACGTGGTTGGATGTCAATGAAAGATAGTCTGTTGGGAGCCGTTGGTGAGGTATGTGGATGGACAAAAGGACCACCGAGGCACTCGGAAACATGGTGGTGGGATGATGAAGTTGGAAAGAGGATTGACGAGAAGAGGAAGAAGTTCAAGGAGTGGCAGAAGGCAAAGGGTATGGGAGCAGAAAAATCAGAGCATGAAAGTTATAATGCAGCCAAGAAGGCTGCAAAGAAAGAGGTAGCAAAGGCGCAGGAGGCATGTAGGAAAATGTTCGGAGAACGCTTGGATTCGGAAGAGGGTCAGAGAGCGGTATTCAGGATTGCAAAGCAGATAGCGAAAGAGAGGTGTGATGTGATGGGGGTGAGTTGCTTGAAGGATGAAGTGGGACAAATCGTTGTGGACCCAGATGGAATTAAAGGAAGATGGAAAAGATATATGGAAATGCTGTTGAATACAGAGAATGAATGGGATGGCAACATAGAGAGTAACCCAGTTTTAGGACCGGCAGAGAAGATAACTGAGAAGGAAGTTGAGGAAGCGATAAAAGCAATGAAGAGTAGAAAAGCGGGAGGGCCAACGGGAGTTGTGGGAGACATGTTGAAGGCAGCAGGAAGTTGGGGTGTGAAGAGAATGACAGAGATCTGTAATCTGGTGGTGAAAGAAGGTCGCATTCCAGTGGATTGGGAACTGAGTACACTCGTCCCTCGATACAAGGGGAAAGGTGACCCTCTGGAGTGTGGCCCGAACTGAGCGATAAAGTTATTGGAGCATGGAATGAGTTATTGGAAAGGGTGTTGGAGAGGAGGATAAGGAAGAAGGTGAAGATCGACGAAATGCAGTTTGGATTTATGCCAGGAAGAGGAACGACGGACGTGCTCTTTATTGTGAGGCAGCTGCAGGAGAAGTTCATGGAGAAGAGGAAGAAGTTGTTTCTTGGGTTTGTTGATCTGCAGAAAGCATTCAATAGGGTTCCACGCGAAGTATTGACATGGGCATTGAGGAAGTTAGAAGTGGAGGAATGGTTGATCAGAGTTGTGATGGCAATGTACAAAAGAGCACGCACAGCTGTAAGGACGAAGGACGGGAACAGTGGTGAGTTTGAGGTGAAGGTGGGAGTGCATCAGGGGGTCAGTACTAAGTCCACTACTACTTGTAGCTGTGATGGAGGTGCTGGTTCAGAACGTAAAGGAGGGTTTACCGTGGGAGTTGTTGTATGCAGATGATCTGGTGTTGATTGCGGAAAGTATGGATGGACTGAAGGAAAAGATGAACAAGTGGAAGGAATGTATGGAGACAAAAGGTCTGAAGGTGAATATAGGAAAGACAAAGGTGATGGCAAGTGGTAAAACATGTGGTGAGGTGGAAAGGACTGGGAAGTGGCCATGTGCTGTGTGCAGGAAGGGTGTCGGAGTGAACTCCATTCAATGTACAATGTGCGCTGCGTGGGTTCATCAAAAATGTAGTGGTCTGAGAGGGTCATTAACCAGTGTGGCAGCTACATTCAAATGTAAGGTGTGCACAGAGGGAGCTGCAGATGGAGGAAATGTTGAGTTGGATCTTGGAGACGGCGTGAAGCTGGAAGGTGTGAAAACATTTTGCTACCTCGGAGACATGCTGAATGGAGAAGGTGGATCAGACTCGGCAACGGTTGCTAGAGTGAGATTGTGCATGGAAGAAGTTTCGGGAACTGAGTGGCATGCTGACGAGGAGGGGAGTGTCGTTGAAGCTGAAGGGAAAGGTGTATGCTGCATGTGTGAGAAGTGTTATGGTTTATGGGAGCGAGACATGGGTCATGAATGTAGAGCAGCAACGAAGGCTGGAAAGGGTGGAAATGTGAATGGTTCGGTGGATGTGCGGAGTATCGTTGAGAGAGAGGAAGACAAATGATGAATTGTGAAAGATGATGGGAATAGAGCCTGTGATTGATGCTGTGAAGAGGAACAGGTTGAGATGGTTTGGTCATGTGTTGAGGAAGGATGAAAGTGACTGGTTGAGAAGAGTGATGGAAATGAATGTAGAAGGAAGTAGAGGTCGGGGAAGACCGAGAAAGACTTGGCTAAAAATGGTGGAAGAAGAAATGCGGGCAAGGGGGTTAACAAGGAGAGATGCAGAAAATAGGGCAAAATGGAGAAGATTGTCATGGGGACCGCAAGGCTAACCCCCGCTCTCGCAGGGAAAATGGCCTTAAAATGCACGTTGTGTTGTGTTGTACTCTGCTCATCATTCAATTATGGCTCCCAAGCACAAGACCAGTGCCGGAGATGCGTCGACTACCAAGAGGCAGAAGAAAGTGATGAGCCTGAGCCAGAAAGTGGATCTTCTCAACCGCCTTTCGAGAGGAGAGAGTACGGCCTCTATGGGCAGGCATTATGGCGTCAACGAATCCATCGTTCGCTACATACGGAAGAATGAGAAGGCAATTTGTGAGAGAGTTTCAGCAAGCGCTGCATTGAGTACGAAGGTGGTCACCCATTTCCGGAATGTCGACATAGAAATGATGGAGAGGACTCTCAGAATATGGATCGAGGACAACACATAGACTAGGGACTTCATGCTGAAACCGATGATGCTGAACCGTTCCCTAAACCCGCTCACCGAGGATGAGTTGGAGGCTATTCCAAAGGTTTCCGAGGAGGAGGCGGCGTGCAGTGATGAGGAAGAGGTGCCGAGGTCCAACCTCACAGTCAGGTTCCTGGGCGAGGTGCTGCAGGACATGCGAGCGATTGCCGACAGGGTGCAAGACACTGACCCAGTTGTGGAGAGGTACCTTAACGTCAAGAGGGGCTTGGATGATGTGCTGCTCCCATACAAAGAGCTGCATCAAAATGTTGGGCAATCTGTCAGGCAGCTCCCCATCACACATTACTTCAGCCCTGCTGCCTTCACCTCAAGACCATCAACACCCTCTCATGCTGCCCTCTCAGCGTCCTCACCAGTATTCTCACTTTCTCCTACCTATCCTACCTCTCCTGCCTCTCCTGCCTCTCCCTTAGTACACGATGTTGCAGCACCACCATTTCGGTCGCTCTCAAAGTTCTAGGCATTCATGGGATTTTAATTTATCACCATCATCAACACCATCATCATCATTTGAAAGTTGTGTGTGTTTGTAAAATAAAACTTTAAAACGGTACATTATGTTGTTGTGGTTTTTTGTTTCACGGTGCAGTATGGTTAAGCTGGTTAAGCACTTTTAATAAACTGTAAGCGCATTCCTTCAATAAATTGGAAATGGTACCTCAAGTTGTCCTTTTTGTTTTATTGATACGCATTTTTTGTGAAACTGTAATCATGTGCATTTGCGGTCGAAAACATTTTGAAATTAAATTATTTTCCTCTATGAATCAGGAACCGCTGGGAACCTATAACCCATCTCCCTTTTCCCCATTGAAAAAATGCTGCGGCATACATTCATGGGATGCTCATCGACTTTCGAGGATTATCGTCGACATTCGCGGGATTTTCATCGACCTTCTAAGGATTTGCCTCACCATTTGCAGATTTTGCCTCGCCATTCGCGGTTTGTTCCTCTCTATTCGCGGATTTTCACGACTCGGGAACCAATCCCCCCCTTTTCCCATTGAAACAATGCCTACAGCCCCCCCCCCCCCCCCCCCCCATTCGTGGTTTCACAATTCGTGGAATTTTCCAGGAACCAGGAACGTATCTCCTGCAAATAGCGGGATCCCACGGTACAAGTTCCTAATGTGTTTTTTTAGTAATACAAATTCCTCAATGCAGTAATTTGGTGATACAAGTTCCTAAATGTGGTTGTTTGGTGTTTCAAATTCCGAGATGTGGTTGTTTAATCTATCTATAATTCCAGTAATCTCTGTGTGTATGTGTGTGTGTCTGTGTGTGTGTGTGTGTGTTTGTCTGTGACCGCTGTTTCTCGACAACTACCGGTCCGATATACTTGAAACTTGCCAGGTATATTGCTGGGGGGATGTGCCTTTTCAAGGTTTGAAATTAATCGGACAAGTGGTTCCCAAGGTATGGTCACCGTACTCGCAAGCCGTTCGCTTTGGCTTTGCGAATGGACCAAACCATTTCATGTAAATAGAGGGGGGGGATAGTCACCGTACTCGCAAGCCGTTCGCTTTGGCTTTGCGAATGGACCAAACCATTTCATGTAAATAGAGGGGGGGGGATATAATTTTAGATATATATATAGTACGGGCACGCCCTAGTCTATCTATAATTCCAGTAATCTCTGTGTGTATGTGTGTGTGTCTGTGTGTGTGTGTGTGTGTGTTTGTCTGTGACCGCTGTTTCTCGACAACCACGGGTCCGATATACTTGAAACTTGCCAGGTATATTGCTGGGGACCCGAGGATGTGCCTTTTCAAGGTTTGAAATTAATCGGACAAGTGGTTCCCAAGGTATGGTCACCGTACTCGCAAGCCGTTCGCTTTGGCTTTGCGAATGGACCAAACCATTTCATGTAAATAGAGGGGGGGGTTCTACCGTACTCGCAAGCCGTTCGCTTTGGCTTTGCGAATGGACCAAACCATTTCATGTAAATAGAGGGGGGGGTTCTGTGGTCGTTACTGCCACGTGGTTTCAAAGTTTTTTTTTTGTTGTTGTTGTTTGCACGCATGTTTTTTTGCACCCACGTACGGGCACGCCCTAGTGATACAAATAACAAAATGGGGTTGTTTGGTGATACAAATTCCTAAATGTGGTTTTTGGTGATACAAGTTCCTAAATGTGGTTATTTGGTAGTAGTGTGAGAATGTTGGTTCTGAGGCATCTCTTATCATGTATATCCATATATATGGAAACTTTTGATTCTGCACCACATAATTATATTTACTCTTCCTCCTAGCATTTCCCCCTCCTCCCTATCCCATAGCATCTTAACATATTCATACCATCATATTCTACCCCTCTAACACACTCGCATTAATTGTAAACCTTCACATATTCTTCCCACCTCCAATTCCAGCATCTTAGCATATTCATTCCCTCTCCAATCTTAGCATTAATTTTGAAGATGCATATTCACACCGTCATATTCCCTCCCCTAGCATCTTTGGTACCTTCAGACGAGACTTTTAATAAAATATGTAAAATCCCTATGTGAGGAAACTTTTGTTTTTTCATCTCAAAATCATATTCCTAGCATATTTGGTCCTTAAACTTATATAGAGTGCCAATGAATATCTGTTTATGTTCTATTTTAGGAAATAGCTTCATTTTCTTATGACAATCATCACCATCGAGTATATTGATAAAGTAGCAAAGGTACTTGGTGTTGCAGGGTATTGAGGAGTCGCTTTGTGACAGGAATATTAAGAGGAGGGGGGAGAGAGCGGGGGGGGGGGGGGGGGTATAGAGGAGGGAGGAGGGAGAGGTGAGGGAGTGGAATGGGGGACGAGAGTGAGGTGGGTAGGGGAAAGAGAGAGAAGGGAGGGGGGAACGGAAAAAGGAGGGCGAGGAGAACGAAGCCTCACCACATGTGACTATGATATACACTCCAGGAGGGAGGAGTGGTGCGGTTGTGGGGGAAGAGAGAGGGTGGGGAGGGAGGTGGGGTTGAGAGGGGTAGGGGAGAGGGAAAGAGGAGTGGGGGAGAGAGAGAAGGGGGAGGGGAGACTCATGATGGTCTAAACCCAGCTCATGTTCCCCGTTAGTGAGTGAACAATCTCAATAGGCCGAAACATAATGGCGGCTTAAGAGCCCAGCGATGTCACAGTGGGCTGACTAAGATGGTGGACCACCATTTTCGTAAGGCTTTTTTTGATTTTTTGTTATGATCATCTTGTTAGTCATCTTCAAAAAGGGTGTTGAAACACACCCATACATCCAGTTTTCATTCATGCACTCTTGAAGGTTGAGAAGTATGCATGCCAATTATGGAGCCACTAGGTTTCATGGTTTTGTAGTTATGGAGGAGACACACACACACACAGACAAGATGGTGCTTTGTGAACAGATGTGGATCTGATGAACCACGTGAAACTCCAGATGCCAGAAGCGAAGGATTGAAGGGGGATGGGAGGGGCTGTGAATAGAGAGAAACACATGAACGTGAATGCCTGCGTAGCACTGCTAACACCGGGTCTGATATACTGAGATGGCGCTTTGTGAACAGACGTGGCTCTGATGAACCGCGGGAAACTCTGGACGCCAGAAGCGATGGATTGAAGGGGGATGGGAGTGGCATGGCTGTGGTTAAAGCTCCCACTGGGATGTGGAGTCGGGGAGGCGCAGCAAGGTGGACCGTGGTGATACGTTGATCGAGGAGCCAGGAAATTCCAGGGTATCGACTCTCACGGCAGACGTCAATCCAGGCAATGAAGGTGGGAGTAAAGTGAGCGGAGTGGGATGTCATGTGACTCATGCATGGTCCAGACTCTTGGGTGAGCTGCATGGCGGGCAGAGGGGCCTTCAATAGAATGGGAGGTGAGAAAGATGGGGCACAGGGAAACAACGGAACATCAGTGTTGATAAAAAGAAGAAAAATATCTCGAGGAAAGAGTCACAGGCCTCCTATAGGGGAGCCCCTATGTCTGTGCGGCCACTCAGAGCAGCAGGAAAGTGCGCTGTTAAAAATAATGACTGCACCTTCTCAAGTGAGGAAAAAGATCACCTTGCGAAAAGATGATTATGCACCAAAGCCCGAAGCTGTAAAGGTGATAACTGTCTCACCACCATCAAAGACAATACTCCAGACAATAAAACTACAGTGTTGAACAGCAACCTGGAGTGTTGAGGAGAAGAAGATAATCCTCCAATGCAATATATTCCATACATGAGGCGTGGGAGAGTAAAGTTAAGGGTGAAGGGTTCAGAAACCAGCTGAAAAAACGAAATTGGCCACTAAGACAGAGAGAGTCCCCATTGATAAATTTGAGGTCTTTTCAACAATTAAAATATATCTACATCAAGATAGAATAAAAGATATGGCATCTAGGGTAAGGCAATAAGTGGCAAGTTAAACAAGAAAAAGAGCAATCAGAGATTGCAAACCCTCGCCAGGATGTATTTTCAGTGGTTTTTAAGGCTTTTGTGTTAAAACAAATATGGCGGCCGAACCACATGACCGATGACGTCATCATTCTTTTTTTTCTCTCCACTAATTTATTCCTAGATTATGCTCAAGCAATTTCATCTTGATCGGATGACGTTTTGTACTTGTCGAATTATGTCATAATGGAGGCACCTATGACATCATCATTCACAGATGTTATTCCACATGGAGAGTTCTTTACAATGAGCCATGTCTCAATTTTTTCTATTCAGCGCTTTCGGAGATATAGAGATGCAAAGTTTTTCGGGTTTTTCCAAGATGGCGGCCCAACCACGAGACTGATGACGTCATCATTATTTTTTTTCTTCACCAATTTATGCCTACATGATGCTCAAGGAATTTCATCTTGATAGGATGAAGTTTTGTACTTGTAAAATTATGACGTCATAATGGAGGCACCTATGACATCATCATGAACATATTGCATTCCCCATGGAGAGTTCTTTACAATGGGTCATGTCTCAATTTTATCTATTCAGCACTTTCGGTGATATAGAGGTGCAAAGTCTTTCGGTTTTCCCAAAATGGCGGCCAAGCCACATGACCTATGACGTCATAATTATCATTAAAAAAATATACAGGTGGAGTTGCACCTATGGTGAAAATTTCCTGTCAATCGGACCAACAGTTGCAGAGAAAATCATATTTATTCTGTGCGGACAAACAGACAAACAAACAAACAAACAGACAAACAAACGGACTCAAATGCAATACCCTCTCCTCTGGCGAGGGTAATTAGAGTGAGGGGAGCTAAGTGCTCGCTTGAAGGTGAAGACAGGGATGGCAGGGATTTGGCCAAGATGGCAGGAGAGGACGTTTTAGCTGTGCAAAGAGACGGGAGATCAAACCCCGACATAGAGTCTGTCCAAAGGTGGCGAAGAAAGTGTGGAAAAGAAAATAATGACGGTGTCCCCCTTGAAGAGGGGCAAGACTGTCAGAGACAAGGACCACGTGACTCAGGCACAAAAGAAGGAGAAAATAAAAGGCAGATGGTGATGGGCATAAAGGCAAGGGAGAGCATCAGAATGAGGGAGAAGAGGAAGGTAAAGATGATGCTGAGCAGCATAGACTGGAAGAAGAGTTAGCCAACAAAATAGAAGAGATGCAATTGATAACACTCAGAGAAAGACCAAAACTTTATCGCATAGAAAACAATAAAAATAAAAATAAAACCACCTTTAGCGCCATTTTTCCCCGCAAGCGGGGGTTGGCCTTTTTCGGGAACTGTGGTTGTTGTTGTTTTTTGGTCCCCTTTTTGAAGCAATGTTTTACGGCCGGATGCCCTTCCTGACGCCAACCCTTTTTGCCGCCTTTAACGACAAGCAGGGAATTACCAGTGAACTGGTACTCAATTTGCCGACCTCGGAAGGATGACAGGCTGAGTCAACCCCCCTGGCGTTAATTCAGCGATTGACCGGGATTCGAACCCAGGATCCTAGGATCCTAAGCCGGCACCCTAGCCGCTAGCCCAAAACCAGGGGTGAAATCTGCCGCATAGAAAACAATAAACGGACAGAAATCTTAATGAGATGAACCAACCATTCAATTAGAAAAATGGTTTCAAAATCATCCACATTGAAGGAAATCAATGTCGTCTGTTTTGCAGCGGCACTATTTATTCAAGAAAAAGTAACGGGCAAGCAACACCAGAAAGAGAAAAAAACAGGCCCGACAAATAGAACCCAAATTCCATCTTGGAGACAGAGATTAGAGACACAAAGAGAGCAACTGCGGAAGGAAGTAGGACAAATACAACAGTTCAGGAAAGGAAACGGACACACAAAACTAAAAAAGAGAATCCAAAGAATAAAAAACAAACATAAAATCGAAGACAAAGACCTCGAGTGCTTGGGTGCTGAAAAAAACCTCAAAATATCAATGAGAGCAAATAATATTTTTTTAAACTATGAAGGAAACAACAGGAGAAAATAAAACCACATGTTTGAAAGTAACACAGAGATTTTACCGTGAATTGGGGAAACAAAAGCAGAATGCGTCAACTCCCCCTGAAAAAGAAAAACTGGAAAAATTCTTGAAATGAATTTTTGAAGATCAAAAAGAACATAACAAGGAGTCAGAATGGATCCCAAACTTGGAAAAGAAGAAGCAACATCTCGAGGAAATTCCCCCATTGATTTATTGATGAAGAGGGAATTGGAAAACAACTTCAAAAAATGCCAAACTTCAAAAGCCCAGGCCCAGATGGAATTCAAAATTTCTGGCTAAAACAAACTTGATGCTCTTCACAATCACTACGCCAGGATATTTAATGAACTGATCCAAGAGGAAAAGGCAGTGGATGAGTGGCTCGTAGAAGGGAACAACTTTCTCACCCCAAAATAGGAGGAAACCCAACTTCCCCACAAATACCGGCCGATAACATGTCTACCAACATACTAACACTAACATACAAACTGCTGACAGGAATAATCACATAAATGATGTACCATCATCTAACACAGCAAGGAGGTTTAGAGGCAGAACAAAAGGGATGTAAGAGAGGGTGTTATTGAACAATTGATCACCTACTACTGAACAAGGCCAAACTTGAAAATTGCAAAATGTGAAGAACTAAATTGTCCACCGCCTGGATAGACAATAAGAAAGCTTTTGACAGTGTCCCACATTCGTGGATGATAAAATGCAAATATACAAAATCAATCCTTAAATAATCAAACTGATTGAGAAAGCAATGGAACTCTGGAATACCTCATCGATATTACAGCACACAGATGGAAATATCGAAATCCCAGATGTGAGGATATGGCATGGAATCTTCAAGGGAGAGTCTCCCCCCCCCCCCCCCCCCCCACCAGCCCCCACTTCTGTATTGTCTGGCTCTGGATCCACTAAGTAACCTCATCAATGAACAAGGACACGGCTACACCTTAACAACCAATAGACGAACATTCAAAGAAATAGGAAAGGTGACACATTTACAATACATGGATGATTTAAAGCTCTTCTCACCAAATGCAAACCCTCACCAAGACGTGTTTTTAGTGTTTTTTTTAAGGCTTTTGTGTTAAAACAAATATGGCAGCCGAACCACGTGACTGATGAAGTCATTTTTTTTTTCTCCACCAATTTATCCCTAGATAAATGCTCACGAAATTTCATCTTAGGTTGGATAAAGTTTTGTACTTGTCGAATTATGACATCATAATGGAGGCACCTATGACATCATCATTAAGATATGTTATTCCCAATGAAGAGTTCTTTACAATGAGCCACGTATCAATGTTTTCTATTCAGCACTTTCAGAGATAAAGAGGTGCAAAGTATTTCGGTTTTTCCAAGATGGTGCCCGTACCACGTAACCTATGACGTCATAATTAAACATAGAGATTGTAGTGAAAATGTATATCAAAGTTGAACCCGGGAGTGATGCCCACTTAAACCGCAGAGGGGCGTCTATAAGACCTCGGACGTCCGCGACGCTGAGCCACTCCTGTGACATTTTACTATGACATGTAGTCCTGAATGGTACGTACCCGCACATGTATTCTAGGCTTGCTTGCATTGACTAATAATCGATCCTCCCTATATGATGCCAAGATCCTGATATCTATTGCATGATTGTATTTTACAGGATGATGCTAAAGATCTGATTGAGATTAAACCTACCTATGGGACAAAGTTGTGGACTTGGTTTATTTTCACAACATTTAATCTCAATCAAGATCGACGGAAATGGCGGGACACAAGATGATCTATGTACCGACATTCAGCACCGATCCACAAGCTGCGGATTCGGGCTCGGAGTTAACTCACTGGCTCAGGTCACTGGAGAACCAGTTCAAAGCCCAGGATACCGTTCCCACTGCTGAAACTAAACTGGACGTGCTGCAGACTAAAGTGGACCACCACGTCTACAGGAGCATTGAACGACGTACGACGTACGATGCCGCTGTGGCGGAGCTAAAGCGAATTTACATTAAAAAACAGAGCGTGGTGTACACCAGGTATCTGCTCTCATCGCGGCGGCAACAGTCCACCGAGTCGATAGACCGCTTCGCTCAGGAGCTACAACAACTACTTGCAGACAGTACCCAAGAGGTCCGCACTCACGAGCAAGTCCAGGATGATCTTGTCCGAGACGCTTTCGTCTCTGGGTTCGGCTCTCCTGCTCTCAGGCTAAGACTTTTGGAGACAGCTGACCTGACGTTCGCGGAGGCTCTACGGGTGGCACACGTCTACACTGAGGCCTGGGAACAATCTACCGCCTATGACCACACACGGGTCGTCGCGGGGACTTCTCAACTTGCGCGACCGGAGAGGGCTACCGCCGAGGATACGGGAGCGGACTCGACCACGCTAGCGGAGCCCCTGGCCGATCCCGAGGTGGACTCGGATTCCGGCTTGGCTGCGGCTACGGCGGCCAGGCCAAGGCCTGTACGAAATGCTACGTGTTACTTCTGTGGCAATCGACAGCATCCCATGTCGGCGTGTCCGGCTCGGGAAGCAATATGCCATTTGTGTTCGACGAAAGGACATTTTGCAAAAGTCTGCCGAAAGACCGCGCGGGGCGCATGAACTCGCGCGACCTTGAATGGGCTTATCGCCGAGCCAACGGACCGAGCACAGAGCGGGGCGCCTCACCCGACTTTGATGAGCGGTCCTCCTCCTCGTGGGCCCCTGGCTGCACGCTCGACCTTGGTGAGATACATCGGGCCGCCAAAACAAATGGCGCGAACACGACCGACCGCGGAGCGACCGTCCTTGACTGGCATCCGACCGCCCTCCGAAGGCTACTCAAACAAGCGACAAGCTCCCGCTTTGACGCGGAAAACAATGCACGTGACACGAGCGCCATCCGACGGCAGCTCATACGAACTACACGCTCTTGCCTCAGCACGTGAAACTACAATTGGCTGCGATCCTTCTCGCGTGACACGAGCGCCCTCTGACGGCTGCTCATACGGACTACAAGCTCCTGAAACTCCTGCTTTGGCACGACCAACTATGCCTTTGACACGAGTGCCCTCCGGAGGCTGCTCAAACGACCGGAAAACTGCAGCCGGCGTGGGATCCACACGCGAGGCGTGATCTTCTCGCTCGGATGGCTCAATACCTGCCGGATCTTCCGGCCTTGCTCAGGCCATTATGCCACTCATGGTCGAAGGCATTTTTGCGCGGGCCTTAGTCGACACGGGGTCTACGGATAGTTTTATCGATCATCGACTGGTGCGTAAACATGGGTGGCCGGTCCTCGGGACAACACGACGGATATTCATGGCCTCCCAGGGGCTTAGGCTCAGCACAAAAGGGGAATGTCGATTGAAGCTTGTGATAAAGGGACGCATGTTTCCAGATGTACATCTCATGGTCTTGCCTGCTTTATGTGCTGACATTCTGTTAGGACATGATTTTCTTAAGCGACATGGACGTTTGGAAATGGAATTCGGTGGGACTGACATGCCTGCTGTGTGTGCACTCACGAAAATGGAAATTGAGCCTCTTTCGCTGTTACCCAACCTGACCACTGACTGCACTCCTGTAGCGGTGAAGTCACGGCGCTACTCACGAGCCGACGCGCAATTCATTGCGGAGGAAACGGCCCAGCTCTTAAAGGAAGGTATCATAGAACCTATCCGGTCGCCGTGGCGGGCCCAGGTCTTCGTGGTGCGATGTGAAGCCCATTGCCGACGCATGGTAATCGACTATTCACAGACGGTTAATCGCTTTACACAGCTGGACGCCTACCCGTTACCGGGGATGGACGCGCTGGTACGACAGGTGGCCCAGTACTCAGTCTAAAGCACTCTCGATCTGCATAGTGCGTATCATCAGATCCCCATCTCTAGGGCTGATCGCATCTATACCGCCTTTGAATCGGGTCAAAGGTTATACCAGTTCACCCGACTACCTTTTGGGGTGACGAACGGGGTCTCCTGTTTTCAGAGGGCTATGGACGACCTCGTTACTAAGGAGAACTTGACAGATGTCTTTGTATATCTGGACAATCTTACGGTTTGTGGGTATGACCAGGGGCATCATGATGCTAATCTGAAGCGCTTCCTCGAGGTCACGCAGAGGTATCGCCTAACCATTAATGAGGCTAAGTGTCATTACTCTCTACGCACGATAGATCTTCTGGGGTACACCATGACCCATGGCTCTGTCGCTCCAGATAAGGAGCGTCTGCGACCTTTGCTCGATATGGCTCCGCCTAGCGATCGAGCTTCGCTGAAGCGCGCTCTTGGGCTGTTCGCCCACTATTCGAAGTGGGTGCAAAATTTATCCGCAAAGCTCCGCCCCCTTGTGGCCTGCGACACGTTCCCCATGAGCCCAGCCGCCTTGGCAGCCTTCGGGGGCCTTAAGGCCGACATCGCTGGCGCCGCTGTGACGACGATCGACGAGAGCGAATCTTTCCTCTTAGAAAGTGATGCCTTGGATCATGCGATAGCGGCGACACTCTCCCAGGGGGGGCGCCCTGTGGCTTTCTTTTTGCGGACTCTCACCTCCACTGAGCGGAGGCATTCGTCTGTCGAAAAGGAAGCTTACGCGATTGTTGAGTCGATTCGGCGATGGCGACCGTACTTACTCGGGCGATGCTTCCAAATCATCACGGACCAACAAAGCGTATCGTTCATGTACGACACCTTACATGCTCAACGCATTAAGAATGAGAAAATCACTCGCTGGCGTATCGAACTCGCCGACTTCTGCTACACCATCAAATATCGCCCGGGGAAGGATAACCTGGTCGCCGACGCCTTATCGAGGCCAGCTACGTGTGCGGGTATCATAACTCTGGAGGGTCTGCGCGCTTTGCACGGCACTATGTGTCATCCTGGGGTGACGCGTTTCGCTCATTTTGTGCGTACTGGTAATCTGCCGTACTCGATTGAGGACATCCGCCGGATCTGCCACGACTGCGCTATATGTGCGGAACTCAAACCGCGTTTTAACAACCCTCCCATGGGGACGCTGGTTAGGGCTACTAGACCGTGGGAGAGATTGGCAATGGATTTCAAAGGGCCGCTGCCGGTGTCGAGTAACTATCGTTATCTGCTCACTATCGTTGATGAGTACTCGCGATTCCCTTTTGCTAACACGTGCGTGGATGTGACGGCTGCCACGGTCATACGGTGCCTGCAGAATCTGTTTTCTATGTTCGGGTATCCGGCCTACGTGCATACCGATCGGGGTGCGGTGTTCCTGTCGCAGGAAGTGAGAGGTTACTTGCTCCAAAATAATGTCGCTTCGAGTTACACCACACCGTACAGGCCCCAGGCGAATGGGCAGGTCGAACGCTTCAATGGGATTATATGGAGGGCCGTCATGCTAAGTCTTAGGACCCTCGGCCGTGGCCTCGATAAATGGGCTTGGTCACTACCTGCGGCGCTGAACTCGATCAGGGCTCTACTATGTACGGCCACAAACCAGACTCCTCACGAGAGACTGTTCCACCACCCTAGAAGCTCGGGTAGTATCCGATCCTTACCCAGTTGGCTCGCTGAGCCGGGGCCGGCCTATCTCAAACGTGCGGTTCGCACAAGCAAGTACGACCCCTTAGTGGATAAGGTGCAGGTACTCCAGGCTAATCCCGAGCATGCTCGTGTGATGACGGCAGATGGACGCGAGTCCACTGTCTCCGTACGCCATCTCGCCCCATGTGGGGTCATCGACCCTTATGGGGATATCGACGAACCGATCTACGAGTCTATGGACTCTCCCGAAGCTTCCTCTATGGAACATCTGCCGTCCCTTCCTTCGTCAAATACACCCCTGCATGAAGGCCCTGAGGTGCCCCCTCCGACACCTGCCTCCAGCGGCTACTCCGAAGCAGGGGACTCTGGGCTTGGGGAGGCCGTACCCGGTAGTTTCCGGACCCGTGCTGGCAGGGTAATTCGCCACCCTGACCGCTACGGATGGACCGACTGACACGGAATGACGTCCCCAATCAATTAATGCTGACGCACGCTTGATTACTGCCTAGCGGCAGTGTAGTTCTAACGGCGGGGAGAATGTAGTGAAAATGTATATCAAAGTTGAACCCAGGAGTGATGCCCACTTAAACCGCAGAGGGGCGTCTATAAGACCTCGGACGTCCGCGACGCTGAGCCACTCCTGTGACATTTTACTATGACATGTAGTCCTGAATGGTACGTACCCGCACATGTATTCTAGGCTTGCTTGCATTGACTAATTAATCGATCCTCCCTATACGATGCCAAGATCCTGATATCTATAGCATGATTGTATTTTACAGGATGATGCTAAAGATCTGATTGAGATTAAACCTACCTATGGGACAAAGTTGTGGACTTGGTTTCTTTTCACAACAGAGATGTGGTCCCCTTCGCTGCAATCTTCAAACATATGAACATAGAGATGATGAGCTTAACCCAAAATCTCTAATTCGGTTTCATCTATCCACAGGACATTCTCACAGAAGACTTTTGGCTTGTTCAGGTGTGTTTTGGAAAACTCCAGTCGGGCTTTCTTATGTCTCTCTCTCTCAGCAGTGTGGTCCTCCTGGGTCTTCTACCATAGAATCCCCTTTCATTGAGTTGGCGACGGATGGTGCGAGTTGAAACTGTCATACCTTGTTGTGTCTGAAGGTCAGCTTGAATCTGTTTGGCAGTTGATCGAGGTGCTTTCTCCACCATTTGAACAATCCTTCGCTGCAATCTTCGATAAGGTTTTCTCTTGCGGCCATGTCCAGGAAGGTTGGCTACAGTGCAATGGGCCTTAAACTTCCTGATAACATTGCATACAGTGGACACAGGAACATCAAGGTCTCTGGAGATGAACTTGTAGCCTTGAGATTGTCCATGTTTGACTACAATCTTGTGTCTGAACTCCTAAGACAATTCTCTGGTTTTCTTTCGTTTCTCCATGCTCCATGTGGAAGTTGAAAGAGGTGACAGTGAGGGAGGCATTAAAAGAGAGCCTGAGTATGGTAGAGGATGATGTGGTTGAGCTTGAAAGTGGTTGGATGTCAATGAAAGATAGTCTGTTGGGAGCTGTTGGTGAGGTATGTGGATGGACAAAAGGACCACTGGACAAAAGGCACTCGGAAACATGGTGGTGGGATGATGAAGTTGGAAATAAGATTGATGAGAAGAGGAAGAAGTTCAAGGAGTGGAAGAAGGCAAAGGGTATGGGGGCAGAAAAGGCAGAGCATGAAAGTTATAAGGCAGCCAAGAAGGCTGCAAAGAAAGAGGTAGCAAAGGCGCAGGAGGCATGCAGGAAAATGTTCGGAGAACGCTTGGATTTGGAAGAGGGTCAGAGAGCGGTATTCAGGATTGCAAAGCAGATAGCAAAAGAGACGTGTGATGTGATGGGGGTGAGTTGCTTGAAGGATGAAGTGGGACAAATCGTTGTGGACCCAGATGGAATTAAAGGAAGATGGAAGAGATATATGGAAATACTGTTGAATGCAGAGAATGAATGGGATGGCAACATAGAGAGTAACCCAGTTTTAGGACTGGCAGAGAAGATAACCGAGAAGGAAGTTGAGGAAGCGATAAAAGCAATGAAGAGTAGAAAAGTGGGAGGGCTGACGGGAGTTGTGGGAGATATGTTGAAGGCAGCGGGAAATTGGGGTGTGAAGAGAATGACAGAGATCTGCAATCTGGTGGTGAAATAAGGCCGCATTCCAGTGGATGGGAACTGAGTACCCTCGTCCCTCTATACAAGAGGAAAGGTGACCCTCTGGACTGTGGCTCGTATCGAGCGATAAAGTTATTGGAGCATGGAATGAAGGTATTGGAAAGGGTGTTGGAGAGGAGGATAAGGAAGAAAGTGAAGATTGACGAAATGCAGTTTGGATTTATGCCAGGAAGAGGAACGACAGACGCGCTTTTTATTGTGAGGCAGTTGCAGGAGAAGTACATGGAAAAGAGGAAGAAGTTGTTTCTTGGGTTTGTTGATCTGGAGAAAGCATTCGATAGGTTCCACGTGAAGTAGTGACATGGGCATTGAGGAAGTTAGGAGTGGAGGAATGGTTGATCAGAATAGTGATGGCAATGTACAAAAGAACACGCACAGCTGTAAGGACGAAGGACGGGAACAGTGGTGAGTTTGAGGTGAAGGTGGGAGTGCATCAGGGGTCGGTACTAAGTCCACTACTATTTGTAGCTGTGATGGAGGTGCTGGCTCGGAACGTAAAGGAGGGTTTACCGTGGGAGTTGTTGTATGCAGATGATCTGGTGTTGATTGCAGAAAGTATGGATGGACTGAAGGAGAAGATGAACAAGTGGAAGGAATGTATGGAGACAAAAGGTCTGAAGGTGAATATCAGAAAAACGAAGGTGATGGCAAGTGGTAAAGCATGTGGTGAGGTGGAAAGAACTGAGAAGTGGCCGTGTGCTGTGTGCAGGAAGGGTGTCGGAGTGAATTCCATTCAATGTACTATGTGCGCTGAGTGGGTTCATCAAAAATGTAGTGGTTTGAGAGGGTCATTAACCAGTGTGGCAGCTACATTCAAGTGTAAGGTGTGCACAGAGGAGCTGCAGATGGAGGAAATGTTGAGTTGGATCTTGGAGATGGCATGAAGCTGGAAGGTGTGAAAACATTTTGTTACCTCGAGACATGCTGAATGGAAAAGGTGGATCAGACTCGGCAACGGTTGCTAGAGTGAGATGTGCATGGAAGAAGTTTCGGGAACTGAGTGGCGTGCTGACGAGGAGGGGAGTGTAGTTGAAGCTGAAGGGAAAGATGTATGCTGCATGTGTGAGAAGTGTTGTGATTTATGGGAGCGAGACATGGGTAATGAACGTAGAGCAGCAACGACGGCTGGAAAGGGTGGAAATGTGAATGGTTCGGTGGATGTGTGGAGTATCGTTGAGAGAGAGGAAGACAAATGACGAATTGCAAAAGATGATGGGAATAGAGCCTGTGATGGATGCTGTCAAGAGAAACAGTTTGAGATGGTATGGCCATGTGTTGAGGAAGGATGAAAGTGACTGGTTGAGAAGAGTGATGGAAATGAATGTAGAAGGAAGTAGTGGACGGGGAAGACCGAGAAAGACTTGGCTAAAGATGGTCGAAGAAGAAATGCGGGCAAGGGGGTTAACAAGGGGAGATTCAGAAAATAGGGCAAAATGGAGAAGATTGTCATGGTCGAACTCCCGCTCTTGCAGGCAAAATGGCCTTAAAATGCCTGTTGTTGTTGTTGTTGTTGTTGTTGTCTCCATGCTCATTGCGGTACACACAGTGACACAAAACAGCAGAATGACTCCTTTTCTCTATTTAAACTGGTTGAATGAGTGATTTTTATATTGCAGGCACCTGCAGCTTACCACAAGTGAGTTCAATTCAAAAGTAAAGGATAATCACCTGCTTGAAATCTAATTATTTATAACAACTTCTAAAATGTGCCAATAATATTGCCCGGGCCATTTTAGGACGTCTATGTGGAATAAGCTCAGATTTAATAATTTTTTCAGCTTTTTTGTTTTGTTCCACTGCAAACCAAAGAAATACATATGTGGATCCCAAAATAGTTTTTAATTTCAACAATTTTCTGAAATAAATGGTGCATTATTTGAAAAAAAGTGCAAGAATGCCGATATTTTTGGCCACGACTGTACCTCGGAGTAGAAGAGGGCCACCAAATATGTCACAAACAATTGCGCAAAATAATCGCCAAAAATACCTACGAAGAACAAAGCTGATCATGAAAACATACCTCTCCCCAAGAAACAAAATCAAAGCCATAAACCAGCGCGCAGTACGAGTGTTCCAATATAGCTGCGGAATAATAAACTGGGCTCAATCAGAAATCAACAAGTTATACATCAAAACAAGAAAACTCCTCACCATCCACAAAATTATTTACAAAAACCAGTGCATCCCGAGAATGTACCTGCTGAGACGAGAGGGAGGGAGCGGCCTGATGGAACTCATCCAGGTGCACAGAGCGATGAGTGTAGGACTAGCTGAGTATGTAAAATGCTCAAAAGACTATCGGATGCAATTTGTAAACAAACATGAACACAACAAAACCTGAAAAAGCATCCCAAAGTCACCTTGCAAATAATTTCCAAAAACAGGTGTCAACAGAAGATGCCACACAGGAAAATGTAACAGTAACAAATACAGCCCCAACAACAACAAAAAAAGACAACAGAAATATCAAGAAATATACACCAACAACTGGGAGAATGGCAAAAGAGCAGGAAAATACAAAAAATAATTGGACAGAGAGGGGATAGACAAGGAAGGCTCATTGGAATGGCGAAGAAGAGATCAGCTCAGCGGGGACGGAGAACGAATCATAATAAATGCCCAAGATCGAGGACACTACACCAATGGATTTAAAAAGATGGCGGGACTGAGCCAGACGGACAGGTGTAGATTCTGCAAGACAGAAACAGAAAGTACGAGTCACCTGCTCTCAGGATGCAAAAAACTATTATCAGAACAACTTTACACACAACGACACAACAAAGTATGCCAAGCGATTCATTGGCAAATCTGCAAAAATGTAAACATCCCAGGACCAGAAAACTCATGGAAACACGAACAAAGGGCAATCATTGAAAATGAGGACGACGTGCTCATATACAACCTGATGATTCCATTGAGCGTGAACATAGAAAACATAGCATCGCGTCCGGACATTGTACTCAGGAACAAAAAGGAAAAGACAGCATTGATGATTGAGATATCAGTACCCAGTGATTTTGGCCTTAACAACGCAGAAATCAAGAAAATGACCAAATACCAGGACCTCAAAAATGAGGTCAATAGATGTTGGAAGCTGAAGAGCATCAAAATTGTACGAGTGATAATTGGAGCAACAGGAATGATGAAGAAGAACCTCACAGAGATTTTAAAAACGATCCCCGGGAATATTACCACAAATGAACTACAACTGGAGGCAATCTGGGGTTCAGTGACGATCCTGAAAAGATCCCTTGGAAAAAAAAGTGAAAATGTTGATCAGTTTGGTCCATGAACCAGGATCCCTTACTGAAGAGAAGGTGGATACTTCGGGTCCTGGGAGGAATCTGTTCCACCTCCTGAAACCCACAAATGGAGATAACAACCAACGACACACACACGTGCACACGTACACACACACACACACACACACACACACACACACACACACACACACACACACCCTTTTACTATTATAGACAGCATGTTGGAATTTGGTTCTTGGTTTAAATATCTTTGTTAAAATTAAAATCAGTAAATTTTTTGTTTCGTCTCTCTTTCAAAGAGTGATTAAAACGCTCGATGACGACTGCTTTTCCCTCAAAAAGTGCTACACAATGCAATATCGTTATATTTGAGGAAATTCAAAAATATTTTGTGATATAACTCTCTTCTGTTCCCTCATAAGTCCATAACTTCTTTGGTTTTATTTTGCTTTTATTAAATACTAGCTGATTGCACCCGGTGTTGCCCGGGTTCTTTTTGAATGAATTTACTACTATAATTCAGCTTTTACTCGCAGCCGTAGAAGATTGACTATTATAATTCAGCTCAGCTTTTAATTGCGAAATGGGCCCAGCCCAGCTGAGGTGGCCTCGACTGGCCTCGCCACCTAGCCTATAACCTTCCTGGGGCCCGTCCCGAAATTTTTGGTTCTTTTTGAATGAATTTACTACTATAATTCAGCTTTTACTCGCGGCCGTAGAAGATTGACTACTATAATTCAGCTCAGCTTTTAATTGCAAAATGGGCCCAGCCCGGCCGAGGCGGCCTCGACCGTCCTAGCCACCGAGCCTATAACCTTCGCGGGGCCCGTCCCAGAATTTTTGGTTCTTTTTGAATGAATTTACTACTATAATTCAGCTTTTACCCGCAGCCGTAGAAGATTGACTATTATAATTCAGCTCAGCTTTTAATTGTGAAATGGGCCCAGCCCGGTCCAGGCGGCCTCGACCGGCCTCACCACCCAGCCTATAACCTTCCCGGGGCCAGTCCCGACATTTTTTGTTTCAGAGGTTTCCTCCTATCTTTCACCGTTTAGGAGATTAGCGCATGCAGACAAACAAACAAACAAACAAAAACTTTCTGTTATATATATATATATGGAAAGAAGATATGTTGAAAGGCTAACATAAGAGTATTACCTTTTTAATTTTCAAAGGAACAATCCATGCATATTTACTCCTTAAATCAATAACGGTTAAGGTATACTTGTATCCCTTCTCATTGTTAAGTTCAATTGAGTCAGCAGATCATATGTAATCAACTGCTTTGGAATAAGCCTTCCTTCCTTCAAACTTTGTGATTATTGGCATATGTAATTCATCAGCTAACAGCTTATTACCTCCACCACCAAAAGGTGGATGAAGGTTATGTTTTCACCCCTGTCTGTCTGTTTGTCCGTTTGTGAACAAAATATCTCAAATAGTTGTGGACGAATTTGTACGACACTTGGCAGAGATGTAGCGTATGTCAGAAGGACGAAATGATTTGATTTTGGTGAAGATCCGGATTCGGATCCGGCTACTAGAATTTTTTAAGTGATTCTTCACCATTGGGAGATAGGGCCAAAAACGATACATAGCATGATATCTCAAAAAGTTGTGGACAGATTTGGATGAGACTTGGTGGACCGGTTGGGTGTCTGACAAGGACGATTCGATTCGATTTTGGTGAAGATCTGAATATCGATTCGGATAGGAGAATTATTTAATTATCAAGTGTTTCTTCACCATTGGGAGATAGGGCCAAAAACGATACATAGCAGGATATCTCAAAAGGTTATGGATGGATTTCGATGAAACCTGTTGGACAGGTTGTGTGTGTGACAACGAAGAATCGATTCAATTTTGGTGAGGATCCGAATCTGGATCCGGCTAGTATAATTTTTAAGTGATTCTTCACCATTGAGTGTATGGCCAACCAGGTGGAGGTATGCTCTCGACCGAGTGCCGTTCTAGTGACAAAGCCCTAATTTTACTTTTGCATTTATCATCCTCTTCCCTGTTTGTCGTTAAAGGCGGCAAAAAGGGTTGGCGTCAGGAAGGGCATCCGGCCGTAAAACATTGCTTCAAAAAGGGGACCGAAAAACAACAACAACCACGGTTCCCGAAAAAGGCCAACCCCCGCTTTGCGGGGAAAAATGGCCTCTAAAGGTGGTTTTTGTTTTTGTTTTTATCCTCTTCCCTAAAAACCTATCAACTTTTTCTCTCAACTTTGGATTTCGTATCAAAGACAAATTATACAACATTTGTCTATCGGCTTTGTGTTTTTCATCCAACGTTGTGCTCATATCAAAATAAATATAGCATTTCATACAGAAGTGCAGAGCACCAAGACACAGCTATGTATCAGAACATTCCTTTTCAATAAAATAATTATGCACAAGTATGTCGTGCTCCATGTAGGCAGAGTGTTTGTGATTTATTTGAAGAAGGTTCGCTTTGCAAGAATGAGGTTGTAGTGATTAACGGTTTAGAGCGGCTTAAGGTACAGTGGCCTCAAGATACCCCCTCCAAAGTTTTCACATTTTTATGTCACTTGAGCTTATTTCATGATGCTTTCAAATCAAACTAAATATGTAGACTATACACAAACTACCTCATAGTGATAATGATAAAAAAAATTCAGATAAAATGTAAATACGTTAGATTATTCAAACAAGTATTCAAACCCTTTGCCGAATTGACCCTAAATCACTTCAAGAACAAATTCTTTGTTTGAAAGGTTACAAAATAAGTGTAATAGGTTTGACTTGTGTGTAATCAGATGTTTAACTGAAAAATTAAGCTCCACCACTTATCGAAGGAATTTTAAGGTGCAACTCACTCATTCAACCACCAACGTAAACATGAAGACCGAGGATCTTTCTAAAGAAGTGAAACATAAAGTGGTGGAGTAGCACTGTTCAGGAGGGTTGTAAGATTTAAGTCACTCATTATCCCTTTGAACACAGTGAAATCCATCATCAAGAAGAGGAGGACGTATCATACCACCCAGATCTACCCCAATAAGGTCACCCATCCAAACAAGGAGGAAACTGGTTCGGGATGTCACTGTAAATCCAACAATGACTGAAAGATCTGCAAGACTCTATGCCCAAGATGGGGGTCAGTGCCCATCAATCAACAATGTCTCCTTTCCTTCACAAAGCTGCTCTCCATGGACAGGTTGTAAGAAAGAAGCCATTACTGAAAAAGATGCATCTAAAAGATCGTATGGAGTTTGTGAAAAAGCATCTTAATCATACTGCAGGCATGTGGAGAAACCTTTTGTGGTCAGACGAGTCAAAAATTTTACTTTTTGGTCTAAATTCAAAGCATTCCTTCTGGTGCAAGCCTAACGCTGCACATCACCCAGTCAACACCATCCCTACTGTCGAGCATGGTGGTGGCAACATGATGTTATGGGGCTGCTTTTCATCAGCAGAGACTGGCAAGCTTGTCAGGATAGAAGGGACAATGGACGGTGCAAAGTACAGGGGAATCCTTGATGAAAATCTGCTCGAGTCAGCCATTTAATCTGAAACTGCGTAGAAGATTCACATTTCAGCAGGACAACGATCCGGAGCACAAAGCTAAAGTCACACGGGAGTGGCCGAATAAGAAGAAAATAAATGTTCTTGAGTGGCTTGGTTGGGCAGCTCGGTACACATACAAGGATATGTACAAGGGTATACAAGGAACTTTGGTACAGGAGGAGGCCATTCGGCATATCATACCTGCACCACACCAATATCAGATACTATCACTGATCCACACACAAACTACCGGCAAGTCCTGCCCATTAGGTAGTAGGTATGATATGCCTTTCTTAGGTAGTAGGTTGGAGACAGCAAGCACCCAGGGTGGTGCTACCGTCCTGACTTAGGAGTGTTAAAGTGGTGCCCAGAACCATCTTACACTCTCCGTGTCAGGATTGTTGGTCTTACTTTCTGTCTCACTCAAACTAACGCTACAGGACTAGCTTTGATCTCTATTTCTCACAAACAAACACCATACACTTTTCATCATACATTTTTCTTCTCTTTTATTTAAGGCCTGGCATCGATGAGGGCTACACAGTCCGTAACCGGAGCCTCCAACATTGAATTTTTTTATTTATCTCTGGACTCTTCTATCTCCAATGCATCTAAGTACCTTATTCCCTTCAGTATGCATACGTTTCCTCTTGCACTTAGGTATGCAGCACAAGTACACATCATAATTCTGGTGGAGTATGAGGCTTCTCTTGCATATGGGTACGCAGATCAACGACACATAGTCATCCCCATGGGATGTGGGGGCTCTTATAGGCATTTTCTTTGCCTCACACGGACCTAGATCACTCTTCTCATATTACTCTCCAATTCCTCTCGTGAGCAAAGCATCGGCTTGGCAAGGATAAACAAAATAAGTACATACTCTACTAGCCTTAAACAATGCACAATGTTACCTATTTTGATTTGTCCAGTGAAGATTCTGTCGTACAATAGAATAATAAAAGTGCAAACGTTATAGTGCTTTATTGGTGAAATATGTCATTTACTTGGCTGATCTTTCATTCATCCCATAATTAAAAACCCTTTTGGGTGCAGATAAAAACAAAGATAATGATCATATTTCAGTCTTAACTAAAACGTGTTATAAGTAAATAAAGAAATCTTCAACGAACTGTAGGTGCACACCTGAGGGTGGAAATGGATGCCATCATAACGGTACAGCTTGTGTTGTCCTTTTTTGAGCGCTGGATCCAATAACAGTTTGTAACTCCTCCATTGGTGCTGCGGACCGGTCCGTCGGACGTCGCCTCCTGCACGGCCTGCATCGGCAACGCCATTCACTGCACATGGGGAAAGGAACACGAGCCAAAAACTGAAGAGGGGGAGAATGATTGATGGATTTGGTTGATGCATGAAAGCAAATGCATGAAGAAGAACAACAAAAAGAAAGAAATTAAAATAAAATCTGTTTTTTGGGGAGGAGGGAGGGAGGGAGGACAGACGGGAGTAAAGAAGGTGTGAAAAAAAGGAAGAGATAAAGATGAAGTTCCGGCGTGGGGAGGGGGTGAGACATAGGGCTCTGGCATGGGGAGGGGGAGAGACACAGGGCTCCGGCGTGGGGAGAGGGCGAGACGCAGGACTGCAGCATGGGGAGGGGGTGAGATGCAAGGTTCCGGTGTGGGGAGGCGGTGTGACACAGGGCTCTGGCGTGGGGAGGGGGTGTGACGTATGGCTCTGGCATGGGAAGGGGTGACTGGCAGGACCCCGCAGGGGGGAAAATCGCAGCACCACCAAAGGAGTTGAGGGAAGGCATCGGTCACAGGAAAAAGGCGCAGGACTCTGGTGGAAAACGCACAGATTCCCGGTGATTGGAAAACACGCAGGTTCCCAGTGAGCGAAAAACGTGCAGGATGCCAGTGAGCGAAAATCACGCAGGTTCCCAGTGAGAGGAAAAAGCGCAGGTTCCCGGTGAGCGGAAAACGTGCAGGTTGCCGGTGAGCAAAAAACACGCAGGTTCCCAGTGAGCGGAAAAAGTTCAGGTTCCCAGTGAGCCGAAAACACACAAGTTCCTGGTGAGCGGAAAACGCGCAGGACCCCAGTGAGCTGAAAACGTGGAAATGCGCAGGTTCCCGGTGAGCGGAAAACACGCACGTTCCAGGTGAGCTGTAAAACGCTGAAAATGTGAAGGACCCCGGTGAGCGGAAAACGCACAGGATCCTGGTGATCTAAAAACGCGCAGGTTCCCGGTGAGCGGAAGATGCGCAGGACCCCGGTGAGCTGAAGATGTGCAGGACCCCGGTGAGATGAAGATGCGCAGGACCCCGGTGAGATGAAGATGCGCAGGACCCCGGTGAGCTGAAGATGCGCAGGACCCCGGTGAGCTGAAGATGCGCAGGACCCCTGTGAGCTGAAGATGCGCAGGACCCCGGTGAGCGGAAGACATGCAGGTTCCCAGTGAGCGGAAGACATGCAGGGTCCCGGTAAGCGGAAGACATGCAAGTTCCCGGTGAGCGGAAATGCGCAGGTTTCCAGTGAGTGGAAAACACGCAGGTTCCCGGTGAGAGGAAAACGCGCAGGTTCCCGGTGAGTGGAAAACACGCAGGTTCCCGCTGAGTGGAAAACACGCAGGTTCCCGGTGAGTGGAAAACACGCAGGTTCCCAGTGAGTGAAGAAAAACGTGCAGGATGCCGGTGAGCGAAAAACACGCAGGTTCCCAGTGAGAGGAAAATGCGCCGGTTCCCGGTGAGCGGAAAATGTGCAGGTTGCCGGTGAGTACAAAACACACAGGTTCCCAGTGAGCGGAAAAAGCGCAGGTTCCCAGTGAGTGGAACACGCACAGGTTCCCGGTTAGCTGAAAACGCGGAAAACACGCAGGACCCCGGTGAGCTGAAAACGTGCAGGTTCCCGGTGAGCGGAAAACGCGCAGGACCCTGGTGATCTGAAAATGCGCAGGTTCCCGGTGAGCTGAAGATGCGCAGGACCCCGGTGAGCTGAAGATGCACAGGTTCCCGGTGAGCGGAAGACATGCAAGTTCCTGGTGAGCGGAAAATGCGCAAGTTCCCGGTGAGCGGAAAACGCGCAGGTTCCCGGCGAGCGGAAAAAGCGCAGGTTCCCGGTGAGCGGAAAAAGCGCAGGTTCCCGGTGAGCGGAAAAAGCGCAGGTTCCCGGCGAGCGGAAAAAGTGCAGGTTCCCGGCGAGCGGAAAAAGCACAGGTTCCCGGTGAGCGGAAAAAGCGCAGGTTCCCGGTGAGCGGAAAAAGCGCAGGTTCCCGGTGAGCGGAAAAAGTGCAGGTTCCCGGTGAGCGGAAAAAGCGCAGGTTCCCGGTGAGCGGAAAAAGCGCAGGTTCCCGGTGAGCGGAAAAAGCGCAGGTTCCTGGTGAGCGGAAAAAGCGCAGGTTCCCGGTGAGCGGAAAAAGCGCAAGTTCCCGGTGAGCGGAAAAAGCGCAGGTTCCCGGTGAGTGGAAAAAGCGCAGGTTCACGGTGAGCGGAAAAAGCGCAGGTTCCTGGTGAGCGGAAAAAGCGCAGGTTCCCGGTGAGCGGAAAAAGCACAGGTTCCCGGTGAGCGGAAAAAGCGCAGGTTCCCGGTGAGCGGAAAAAGCGCAGGTTCCCGGTGAGCGGAAAAAGCGCAGGTTCCCGGTGAGCGGAAAAGGAGCAGGACCCCGGTGATCTGAAGATGCGCAGGACCCCGGTGAGCTGAAGATGCGCAGGACCCCGGTGAGCTGAAGATGCGCAGGACCCCGGTGAGCTGAAGATGCGCAGCACCCCAGTGAGCTGAAGATGCGCAGGACCCCAGTGAGCGGAAGACATGCAGGTTCTTGGTGAGCGGAAGACATGCAAGTCCCCGGTGAGCGGAAAACATGCAGGTTCCCAGTGAGTGGGAAACACGCAGGTTCCCAGTGAGAGGAAAAAGCACAGGTTCCTGGTGAGCGGAAAACGTGCAGGTTGCTGGTGAGCAAAAAACATGCAGGTTCCCAGTGAGCGGAAAAATCACAGGTTCCCAGTGAGCTGAAAACGTGCAGGATGCCGGTGAGCGGAAAATGCACAGGATGCCGGTGAGCTGAAAATGTGCAAGATGCCAGTGAGCGGAATATGCATAGGATGCCGGTGAGCGGAAAACTCACAGGATGCTGGTGAGCGGAAAACGCACAGGATGCCGGTGAGCGGAAAATGCGCAGGATGCCGGTGAGCGGAAACTGCGCAGTGCGCAGGATGCCATGAGCGGAAAATGCGCAGGATGCCAGTGAGCGGAAACTGCGCAGGATGCCATGAGCGGAAAATGCGCAGGATGCCGGTGAGCAGAAAATGTGCAGGATGCCAGTGAGCTGAAAACGTGCAGGGTGCCAGTGAGTGGAAAATCGCGCAGGACCCCGGTGAATGGAAAATCGCGCAGGACCCCGGTGAGCTGAAAATGTGCAGGATTCCGGTGAGCGGAAAATGCGCAGGACCCCGGTGAGCTGAAAACACGCAGGTTCCCGGTGAGCGGAAAATGTGCAGGTTCCCGGTGAGCTGAAAACACCCAGGACCCTGGTGAGCTGAAAATGTGCAGACACCGGTGAGCTGATATTGCGGAGCACAACTGTGAGCAGAAAACGTGCAGGATCCAGGTGAGCGGAAAATGGACAGGGCTCTGGGGTGGGTGGGACGCGTAGGACCCCGGGGGAGGCAATGCGCGCTGGGGTGGGGGATGTTCACGACACAAGTGCCCCGTTAGGCCAAGGAGGGTACATGACACAAGTACCCTGCAGTGGAGGGTATATGTCACAAGCACCCTGTGGGAGGGACACATGTCACAACTGACTTGCTTGGGGGAAACAACTCAAAACTACCCAAATACCCAAATCAACACAACACAAGCATGACACAACTTGGGGGTATCCTTTGCGGTATGTCACAAGTATTCTTTGGGGGGGGGGGGGAGGGAGGATGGAGGTTGCATGTCACAAGTATCCTTTGGGGGGTGGGGGAGTTGAGGCTGGTGGGGGAGGGGGGTAGGGGTTGCATGTCACAAGTATCCTATGGGGAGTGTGGTTGCATGACAACTTGGGCGTATCCTTCGGGGATGTTGCATGGCAAGTACCCTCTGCATAGGGGATGGGAAGGAGGGAATGAGTTTGATTGATAGAAATATCCTTTGGGGGAGTTCATGACAAGTATCCTGGGGGAAGGGGGATGCAGAACACAAGTATCTTTTCCTTTGGGGGGGTGGGTTGCTTGACAAGTATCTTGCGTGGAGAAGGGTTACATGACACAAGTATCACTTGGGGTGGGGGAGGGGGGTGTTGCTGGACACTTCACACAATTATCCTTTGGGGGGTTGCATGAAACAAGTTTCCTTTCAAGTGTTTCAATGACAAGTATCCTGCGGAGATGGGGGTTGCATGAGACAAGTATCCTTTGAAGGGTTTCAATGACAAGTATCCTGCGGAGATGGGGGTTGCATGAGACAAGTATCCTTTGAAGGGTTTCAATGACAAGTATCCTTTGATCGGGTTGCATGACAAGCATCCTCTGGGTGGGGGGAGGTAGGCGGTGTTGTATGACGCAGCCATCCTTTGGGGGAGATGCCTGACAGGTATCCTGTGGGGAGGGGTTTGCATGTCACAAGTATCCTTTGGGGGATGGTGGGAGTTGTATGACAAGTATCCTGTGGGGTGGGGGGGTTGCATGACACAAGTATCCTCTGGGGGAGCTGCTTGACAGGTATCCTGTGGGGAGGGGGGTTGCATAGCACAAGTATCCTTTGGGGGAACTGCCTGACAGGTATCCTGCGGGGAGGGGCTTGCGTGACACAAGTATCCTTTGGGTGTGGAGGAGGAGTTGCATGACAAGTACCCTGCAGGCAGAAGGTTGGGGGGTGGGGGTGGAAGACAATTATCTTGTGTGGAGGAGGGTTGCATGACAAGTATCATTTGCGGGGGATTCCATGACACAACTATCCTTTGGGTGCGTTTCATGTCACATGTATCCTTTGGAGTGGTTGCATGGCAAGTATTCTGTGGGGAGGGGGTTGCATGTCACAATTAGCGTTTGGGGAATGGTGGGGGGTTGCAGGTCGCAAGTATTATTTGGGGGGGTTGCATGACAAGTATTTTGTGGGAGGCGGGTTACATGACACAAGTATCCTTTGGGGAAGTGGAGGTTGCATGACAAGTATTCTGTGGGGAGAGGAGTTGCATGACACAAGTATCCTTTGGGGGGGTTGCATAACAAGTATTCTGTGGGGAGAGGAGTTGCATGACACAAGTATCCTTTGGGGGGGTTGCATGACAAGTATTCTGTGGGGAGAGGGGTTGCATGACACAAGTATCCTTTGGGGGGTGCGGGGGGGTTGCATGTCACATGTATCCTTTGGGGGCGGTGGGGGAGGGGGTTGCACGTCAGAATTATCTTGCTTGATGCTGGTGGGGGGTGGGGGGGATGGAGGTTGCATGTCACAAGTATTCTTTGGGGGGAATGGGGGGGTTGCATGTCAGAATTATCTTGCTTGGGGCTGGTGGGGGAGGGGGGGGTGGAGGTTGCATGTCACAAGTATCCTTTGGGGAGGTGGAAGTTGCATGTCACAAGTATCCTTTGTGGTGTGGGGGGGGAGGGAGGGGTTGCATGCCACAAGTATACTTTGGGGGGGTGGAGGTTGCACGTCACAAGTATTCTGTGGGGAGAGGAGTTGCATGACACAAGTATCCTTTGAGGGCGTGGGGGCAACGGGGTGTTGGGGGCGGGGGGGTGGCATGTCACAACTATCCTTTGGGTTGGGTGCATATCAGAATTATCTTGCTTGATGCTGGTGGGAGGGGGTGGAGGTTGCATGTTAAAAGTATTCTTTGGGGGGGGGGGTGGAAGTTGCATGTCACAAGTATCCTTTGTGGGGTTGTGGGGGGGGGGGTTGCAGGCCACAATTATCCTTTGGGGGTTGGGGGGTTTGCATGTGAGAATTATCTTACTTGGGGCTGGTGGGGGGGGGGGGGTGTGGAGGTTGCATGTCACAAGTATCCTTTGTGGGGTGGGGTGGGGGGGTTGCATGCCGCAAGTATCCTTTGGGGGGGGGGGTGGAGGGATGGGGTTGCATGTCAGAATTATCTTGCTTGGGGCTGGTGGGGGAGGGGGGGTGGAGGTTGCATGTCACAAGTATCCTTTGGGGGGGCGGGTGGAAGTTGCATGTCACAAGTATTCTGTGGGGGGGGGGGGTGGAGGGGTTTCACGTCAAGTATCCTTTGGGGGAGGATGGAGGGGGTTGCAAGGCACAAGTATCCTTTGGGGGAGGATGGAGGGGGTTGCACGTCACAAGTATCCTTTGGGGGAGGGGGGTTAGGGGGTTGCATGTCACAAGTATCCTTTGGGTTGGGTGCATATCAGAATTATCTTGCTTGATGCTGGTGGGAGGGGGTGGAGGTTGCATGTTAAAAGTATTCTTTGGGGGGGTGGGGTGTGGAAGTTGCATGTCACAAGTATCCTTTGTGGGGTCGTGGGGGGGGGGGGTGGAAGTTGCATGTCACAAGTATCCTTTGTGGGGTTGTGGGGGGGGGGGGTTGCAGGCCACAATTATCCTTTGGGGGTTGGGGGGTTTGCAAGTGAGAATTATCTTACTTGGGGCTGGTGGGGGGGGGGGGGTTGCATGTCACAAGTATCCTTTGTGGGGTGGGGTGAGGGGGTTGCATGCCGCAAGTATCCTTTGGGGGGGGGGGTGGAGGGATGGGGTTGCATGTCAGAATTATCTTGCTTGGGGCTGGTGGGGGAGGGGGGGTGGAGGTTGCATGTCACAAGTATCTTTTGGGGGGGCGGGTGGAAGTTGCATGTCACAAGTATTCTGTGGGGGGGGGGGTGGAGGGGTTTCACGTCAAGTATCCTTTGGGGGAGGATGGAGGGGGTTGCAAGGCACAAGTATCCTTTGGGGGAGGATGGAGGGGGTTGCACGTCACAAGTATCCTTTGGGGGAGGGGGGTTAGGGGGTTGCACGTCACAAGTATCATTTATGGGGCTGAGGGGGTTGCATGTCACAAGTATCCTTTGGGGGGAGTTGAGGGGGTTGCACGTCACAAGTATCATTTAGGGGGCTGAGGGGGTTGTACGTGATAAGTATCCTATGGGGGGGATGGAGGGGGTTGCACGTCACAAGTATCCTTTAGGGGGGTTGAGGGGGTTGCATGTCACAAGTATCCTTTGGGGGGATTGAGGGGGTTGCATGTCACAAGTATTATTTTGGGGGTTGAGGGGGGGGGATTGAGGGGGTTGTACGTCACAAGTATTCTTTAGGGGTGATGGAGGGGGTTGCATGTCACAAGTATCCTTTGCCGGGATGGAGGGGGTTGCACGTCACAAGTATCATTTAGGGGGCTGAGGGGGTTGCACGTCACAAGTATCCTATGGGGGGGGGGTGTAGGGGGTTGCACGTCACAAGTATCCTTTAGGGGGGATTGAGGGGGTTGCATGTCACAAGTATTATTTTGGGAGCTGAGGGGGTTGCACGTCACAAGTATCCTTTGGGGGGAGTTGAGGGGGTTGCACGTCACAAGTATCATTTAGGGGGCTGAGGGGGTTGCACGTCACAAGTATCGTATGGGGGGGTGTAGGGGGTTGCATGTCACAAGTATTATTTTTGGGGTTGAGGGGGGGGGGATGGAGGGGGTTGAGGAGGGGGTTGGAGGGGGTTGCACGTCACAAGTATCCTTTGGGGTGATGGAGGGGGTTGCACGTCACAAGTATCCTTTAGGGGGGTTGAGGGGGTTGCATGTCATAAGTATCCTTTGGGGGGATTGAGGGGGTTGCATGTCACAAGTATTATTTTGGGGGTTGAGAGGGGGTGGAGGGGGTTGCACGTCACAAGTATCCTTTAGGGGTGATGGAGGGGGTTGCACGTCACAAGTATTATTTTGGGGGTTGAGGGGGTTGCATGTCACAAGTATCTTGATTGGGGCTGGTAGGGGGGGGGGCGGTATGAAAAGCATGTCACTCATAGTCAAACGTACAGCACGCAGAATGCGAAGAGTACACACTAACATAGCATGGGGAACGAAAGGGAGAGACGGTTCTTCTCCAATGAGAGAGAAAGAAACAGATTGAAGAGAGAAAAGAAGAGAAGAGAGAGAAGTATCCGCGGCATGAATACACATCGTCAATCCAAAGAGGGAGAAGCAACGTCCCACTTGGGCGCCAAGCGTCCGCCACCTACCCGGTGCTGTTCTTCTGGCAGCCCCGTCGATCGGCCGCGAACTCTCCGCCGGTCTCCAGCCTCCGAGGGACATGACCGAAGCCGCGGGACGCGTGAGCGGCCGGGCCCGAAGATCACGAGCATTGGAGCCGCCGCTCCGTGTCCTCCTCTCGCTCGTCCGCTCTGTCTCCCTCTCTGTCCGTCCCGTCCGTGCTCTCGGCGCGGAGACACGGACGTGGAGGGGGGGAAGAGGAGGAGTGCAACCAAGAGGGGTTTTTACCCCGTGCTTCTTCCAAACCGCTTCGTCTGAGCAACGTCTGGAGCACCTTGGACTCCTTTCAGGTAGCGACGGCCGTTTCCCAAAGCAAACGAGAGCGGAGGTTTCAGGCGAAGCGTCACAAGAGCTTTCACTTGATACACTTGGGCAACAACATATCCTGTCCTCCGTTCTGGGCCCGCACTTTCGTCACCAACAGCCTTCTCTTTGTCATCTTCGGCGACGTTTCACTTTCCTCGACGTGTTCGCCAACATCATGTGCATTTCGTGTCGAGGAAACGGACGCTCTCTGTGAGACGGCGACGACGAGTCGAGCCGAGCCGTGCCGATCGTACCCGGTGGAGACGACTTCGTGGGCCCGTCGTGGCGAATCGCGTCGCGGGAATCGCGCGCGACTGTTTACCAGGACGAGTATAAAAGCTTCGCTGGGTCGGATGACGCCGTCAGTGGGTCGCTCTTGGTGTTGGGGACGTGCGGGCGGAATCCGAGCGAATCGAGGTCCCGGTGCCGCCATCAGGACCCGTAGCCCGGCGGGGTGGACGACGGTGCTCTTGTCGAATCTGATAAAAAGTTTCCCAGAATGGTCGTCGCGGGTCCTTCGGTTATAAGGGGTTTTCGGGTTGACCCGGGACCGTGGACCGTGTGGTCTCTCTCCCTGTTCCCGGCTCTGCTTGACCACTGAAGGAACCGTTTCCACCGCAAATGATCCCGGGATTTTGCATCAATTCGCCAATACATTCGCCTTTGGCCATGAACGTCTTCAGGGGCTTTTGCTGAATCCCAACGTGGGTCTCTGTCCGCTTTGGGATCTTAAAGGTGTCGCAACCCTAAATGAAAGTTTTTATCAAAGGTAACCTTTTTCCTCGTTTTTTTACACTAGTTGGGAATTCTAACAATAATTAATGTTTCACGTGTTTCGAACCTCGGTTTGTGGTTTCAATCCAGTCATTTGAAGGATGTGGTTATTATGGGCGACGATGTCATCATTTTCCATGTTTCAGATCCTCCATGAGTCCCCATCTCTAAACACTGATCCACCCGAGGATCCTCCGTCGCATGAACCCGCCCGGTGATGAATGCGACATGAAAACTGAACCTGTCGTGAAAACCGAGACCACAAATGAACACAATGTCACCCTGTCGCCCCCACCCGCCAACTCAGCCGCGCCACCATCGACGGAGCAAACATGGCGACGATGACCGAGCTCAAGTGGCTCTTCAATGGATTTACAAAGTCTCCGGGATGCCTTCTCATCTTTTGTATCACTGCATCGATGTGTATTCGTCAACCCCGGTAAACGTCACACGTGAGGCATCCATCCACCCAACCCCGGTAAACGTCACCCGTGGGGGATCCATCCACCCAACCCCGGTAAACGTCACCCGTGGGGGATCCATCCACCCAACCCCGGTAAACGTCACCCGTGTGAAATCCATACACCCAACTCCGGTAAACGTCACCCGTGGGGGATCCATCCACCCAACCCCGGTAAACGTCACCCGTGGGGTATCCATCCACCCAACCCCGGTAAACGTCACCCGTGTGAAATCCATACACCCAACCCCGGTAAACGTCACCCGTGGGGACCCATCCACCCAACCCCGGTAAACGTCACCCGTGGGGATCCATCCACCCAACCCCGGTAAACGTCACCCGTGGGGTATCCATCCACCCAACCCCAGTAAACGTCACCCGTGTGAAATCCATACACCCAACCCCGGTAAACGTCACCCGTGGGGACCCATCCACCCAACCCCGGTAAACGTCACCCGTGGGGATCCATCCACCCAACCCCGGTAAACGTCACCCGTGCGGCATCCATCTACCCAACCCCACTAAACGTCACCCATGGGGCATCCATCCACCCAACCCCGGTAAACGTCACCCGTGCGGAATCCATCAACCCAACCCGATAAACGTCACCCGTGGGGGATCCATCCACCCAACCCCGGCAAACGTCACTCGTGGGCGATCCATCCACCCATCCCCCATAAACGTCACCCTTGATGGACGTATCCACACCTCCTCCCCCACCCCCCTCCCCTATGATGGATGTATCCACCCTCCTTCCCCTCCCCTATGATGGATGTATCCACACCTCCTTCCTCCCCTCCCCTATGATGGATGTATCCGCACCTCCTTCCCCCACCCCCCCATGATGGATGTATCCACACTTCCTCCCCTCCCCTATGATGGATGTATCCGCACCTCCTTCCCCCCCCCCTCCCCTATGATGGATGTATCCACACTTCCTCCCCCCCCCCCCCTCCCCTATGATGGATGTATCCACACCTCCTCCCCCTCCCCTTTGATGGTTGTAACCACACCTCTTCTCCCTCCCTCCCTCCCTCCCCTATGATGGATGTACCCACCCTTTTGTGGTTTCAACTGCTTCACTCCATGCACAGACATCCATATTATAAAAGGACCCATGTCTGTCTGTTTGTTTGTCGAGTTGTAACTTGAGAATGGATTAACGGGTTTCAATAAATCCAACCACAGTGGATTCCGGTAACTCCCGGGAATGTTTATGATCCATTTTTTTTTTCTGTGTACATGGACACACGTGTCAAAACTGCAAATGGCAACACGTGACGTTGGTTATCCCTGCACGGAGAGCAGGATCTCCCAGGAATCCTTTATTTTCCTTTCCCCATAGATTATCCATCGCTGCAAAGATTGGGATTTCCGTGAACGAAGTGACGGGTCTTGTGTTGTAGTTTGTATATAAACAAGCAGCCTTTGTTTATGTTGTAGTTTGTATATAAACAAGCAGCCTTTATTTATGTTGTAGTTTGTAAATAAACAAGCAGCCTTTATTTATGTTGTAGTTTGTAAATAAACAAGCAGCCTTTATTTATGTTGTAGTTTGTAAATAAACAAGCAGCCTTTGTTTATGTTGTAGTTTGTAAATAAACAAGCAGCCTTTGTTTATGTTGTAGTTTGTAAATAAACAAGCAGCCTTTATTTATGTTGTAGTTTGTAAATAAACAAGCAGCCTTTATTTATGTTGTAGTTTGTATATAAACAAGCAGCCTTTATTTATGTTGTAGTTTGTATATAAACAAGCAGCCTTTATTTATGTTGTAGTTTGTAAATAAACAAGCAGCCTTTGTTTGTGTTGTAGTTTGTAAATAAACAAGCAGCCTTTATTTATGTTGTAGTTTGTAAATAAACAAGCAGCCTTTATTTATGTTGTAGTTTGTATATAAACAAGCAACCTTTATTTATGTTGTAGTTTGTATATAAACAAGCAGCCTTTGTTTATGTTGTAGTTTGTAAATAAACAAGCAGCCTTTATTTATGTTGTAGTTTGTAAATAAACAAGCAGCCTTTATTTATGTTGTAGTTTGTATATAAACAAGCAGCCTTTATTTATGTTGTAGTTTGTATATAAACAAGCAGCCTTTGTTTGTGTTGTAGTTTGTAAATAAACAAGCAGCCTTTATTTATGTTGTAGTTTGTAAATAAACAAGCAGCCTTTATTTATGTTGTAGTTTGTAAATAAACAAGCAGCCTTTATTTATGTTGTAGTTTGTAAATAAACAAGCAGCCTTTGTTTATGTTGTAGTTTGTAAATAAACAAGCAGCCTTTATTTATGTTGTAGTTTGTATATAAACAAGCAGCCTTTATTTATGTTGTAGTTTGTAAATAAACAAGCAGCCTTTATTTATGTTGTAGTTTGTAAATAAACAAGCAGCCTTTATTTATGTTGTAGTTTGTAAATAAACAAGCAGCCTTTGTTTATGTTGTAGTTTGTAAATAAACAAGCAGCCTTTATTTATGTTGTAGTTTGTATATAAACAAGCAGCCTTTATTTATGTTGTAGTTTGTATATAAACAAGCAGCCTTTATTTATGTTGTAGTTTGTAAATAAACAAGCAACCTTTGTTTGTGTTGTAGTTTGTATATAAACAAGCAACCTTTATTACCTTCGCAAAAGCGGAAGGTTATGTTTTGATCGCTGTGTATTTATTTGTATGTCTGTGTGTGTGTATGTTAATCGCATAACTCAAAAAGTATTCAACCGAATTGCATGAAATTTGGTGGGATGATTGGTTATTATACGGGACACATTTGATTAGATTTTGGGAAACAGATTTGCTCAAATTCTGACTATTTTTAACTCGATCGTATTTCACTCAAAGTTATGAGCGACTGAAGAAGAAGATGTCGATCCAGGACGTCATCACTATAACGCGATCTCCCGCGATCATTTCAACCTCAAAAAAAATTATAATTGCAGATTGACAATAGATGAGGCATATTAACAAACGAATGAAACAGATTTGCTCAAATTCTGACTATTTTTAACTCGATCGTATTTCACTCAAAGTTATGCGCGACTGAAGAAGAAGATGTCCATCCAGGACGTCATCACTATAACGCAATCTCCCGCGATCATTTCAACCTCAAAAAAAATTATAATTGCAGATTTGTCAAGAGATGAGGCATATTAACAAAGGAATGAAACAGATTTGCTCAAATTCTGACTATTTTTAACTCGATCGTATTTCACTCAAAGTTATGAGCGACTGAAGAAGAGGATGTCCATCCAAGACGTCATCACTATAACGCGATCTCCCGCAATCATTTCAACCTCAAATGAAATTCAAATTGCAGATTTGTCAATCGGGGAGGCATATTAACAGACGAATGAAACAGATTTGCTCAAATTCTGATTTTTAAAAATCGATCGCATTTCACATAAAGTTTCACATCGCATACACTCCCATGCCAAGTACAGAACAGTAGCTGCGGCGAAGGTATGCGCTCTACCGAGTGCCCGGATTCTAGTTTATGTTGTAGTTTGTATACAAACAAGCAGCCTTTATTTATGTTGTAGTTTGTAAATAAACAAGCAGCCTTTATTTATGTTGTAGTTTGTAAATAAACAAGCAGCCTTTATTTATGTTGTAGTTTGTATATAAACAAGCAACCTTTATTTATGTTGTAGTTTGTAAATAAACAAGCAGCCTTTATTTATGTTGTAGTTTGTAAATAAACAAGCAGCCTTTGTTTATGTTGTAGTTTGTAAATAAACAAGCAACCTTTGTTTGTGTTGTAGTTTGTAAATAAACAAGCAGCCTTTATTTATGTTGTAGTTTGTAAATAAACAAGCACCCTTTATTTATGTTGTAGTTTGTAAATAAACAAGCAGCCTTTATTTATGTTGTAGTTTGTATATGAACAAGCAGCCTTTATTTATGTTGTAGTTTGTAAATAAACAAGCAACCTTTGTTTATGTTGTAGTTTGTAAATAAACAAGCAGCCTTTATTTATGTTGTAGTTTGTAAATAAACAAGCAGCCTTTATTTATGTTGTAGTTTGTAAATAAACAAGCAGCCTTTATTTATGTTGTAGTTTGTAAATAAACAAGCAGCCTTTATTTATGTTGTAGTTTGTATATAAACAAGCAACCTTTATTTATGTTGTAGTTTGTAAATAAACAAGCAGCCTTTATTTATGTTGTAGTTTGTAAATAAACAAGCAGCCTTTGTTTATGTTGTAGTTTGTAAATAAACAAGCAACCTTTGTTTGTGTTGTAGTTTGTAAATAAACAAGCAGCCTTTATTTATGTTGTAGTTTGTAAATAAACAAGCAGCCTTTATTTATGTTGTAGTTTGTAAATAAACAAGCAGCCTTTATTTATGTTGTAGTTTGTATATGAACAAGCAGCCTTTATTTATGTTGTAGTTTGTAAATAAACAAGCAACCTTTGTTTATGTTGTAGTTTGTATATAAACAAGCAACCTTTGTTTATGTTGTAGTTTGTATATAAACAAGCAACCTTTGTTTATGTTGTAGTTTGTAAATAAACAAGCAACCTTTGTTTATGTTGTAGTTTGTATATGAACAAGCAGCCTTTATTTATGTTGTAGTTTGTATATAAACAAGCAACCTTTGTTTGTGTTGTAGTTTGTATATAAACAAGCAGCCTTCATTTATGTTGTAGTTTGTAAATAAACAAGCAACCTTTGTTTATGTTGTAGTTTGTAAATAAACAAGCAACCTCTGTTTGTGTTGTAGTTTGTATATAAACAAGCAACCTTTGTTTATGTTGTAGTTTGTAAATAAACAAGCAACCTCTGTTTGTGTTGTAGTTTGTATATAAACAAGCAGCCTTCATTTATGTTGTAGTTTGTATATAAACAAGCAGCCTTTATTTATGTTGTAGTTTGTATATAAACAAGCAGCCTTTATTTATGTTGTAGTTTGTAAATAAACAAGCAGCCTTTGTTTATGTTGTAGTTTGTAAATAAACAAGCAACCTTTGTTTATGTTGTAGTTTGTAAATAAACAAGCAACCTCTGTTTGTGTTGTAGTTTGTATATAAACAAGCAACCTTTGTTTATGTTGTAGTTTGTAAATAAACAAGCAACCTCTGTTTGTGTTGTAGTTTGTATATAAACAAGCAGCCTTCATTTATGTTGTAGTTTGTATATAAACAAGCAGCCTTTATTTATGTTGTAGTTTGTATATAAACAAGCAGCCTTTATTTATGTTGTAGTTTGTAAATAAACAAGCAGCCTTTGTTTATGTTGTAGTTTGTAAATAAACAAGCAACCTTTGTTTATGTTGTAGTTTGTAAATAAACAAGCAACCTCTGTTTGTGTTGTAGTTTGTATATAAACAAGCAACCTTTGTTTATGTTGTAGTTTGTAAATAAACAAGCAACCTCTGTTTGTGTTGTAGTTTGTATATAAACAAGCAGCCTTCATTTATGTTGTAGTTTGTATATAAACAAGCAGCCTTTATTTATGTTGTAGTTTGTATATAAACAAGCAGCCTTTATTTATGTTGTAGTTTGTAAATAAACAAGCAGCCTTTGTTTATGTTGTAGTTTGTAAATAAACAAGCAGCCTTTGTTTGTGTTGTAGTTTGTAAATAAACAAGCAGCCTTTGTTTATGTTGTAGTTTGTAAATAAACAAGCAGCCTTTGTTTATGTTGTAGTTTGTATATAAACAAGCAGCCTTTGTTTATGTTGTAGTTTGTAAATAAACAAGCAGCCTTTGTTTATGTTGTAGTTTGTAAATAAACAAGCAGCCTTTGTTTATGTTGTAGTTTGTAAATAAACAAGCAGCCTTTGTTTATGTTGTAGTTTGTAAATAAACAAGCAGCCTTTGTTTATGTTGTAGTTTGTAAATAAACAAGCAACCTTTGTTTATGTTGTAGTTTGTAAATAAACAAGCAACCTCTGTTTGTGTTGTAGTTTGTATATAAACAAGCAGCCTTCATTTATGTTGTAGTTTGTATATAAACAAGCAGCCTTTATTTATGTTGTAGTTTGTAAATAAACAAGCAGCCTTTGTTTATGTTGTAGTTTGTATATAAACAAGCAGCCTTTATTTATGTTGTAGTTTGTAAATAAACAAGCAGCCTTTGTTTATGTTGTAGTTTGTAAATAAACAAGCAGCCTTTGTTTATGTTGTAGTTTGTAAATAAACAAGCAGCCTTTGTTTGTGTTGTAGTTTGTAAATAAACAAGCAGCCTTTATTTATGTTGTAGTTTGTAAATAAACAAGCAGCCTTTGTTTATGTTGTAGTTTGTAAATAAACAAGCAGCCTTTGTTTGTGTTGTAGTTTGTAAATAAACAAGCAGCCTTTGTTTATGTTGTAGTTTGTAAATAAACAAGCAGCCTTTGTTTATGTTGTAGTTTGTATATAAACAAGCAGCCTTTGTTTATGTTGTAGTTTGTATATAAACAAGCAGCCTTTGTTTATGTTGTAGTTTGTATATAAACAAGCAACCTTTGTTTATGTTGTAGTTTGTAAATAAACAAGCAGCCTTTGTTTATGTTGTAGTTTGTATATAAACAAGCAACCTTTGTTTATGTTGTAGTTTGTATATAAACAAGCAACCTTTGTTTATGTTGTAGTTTGTATATGAACAAGCAGCCTTTATTTATGTTGTAGTTTGTATATAAACAAGCAACCTTTGTTTGTGTTGTAGTTTGTATATAAACAAGCAGCCTTCATTTATGTTGTAGTTTGTAAATAAACAAGCAACCTTTGTTTGTGTTGTAGTTTGTAAATAAACAAGCAACCTTTGTTTGTGTTGTAGTTTGTAAATAAACAAGCAACCTCTGTTTGTGTTGTAGTTTGTATATAAACAAGCAGCCTTCATTTATGTTGTAGTTTGTATATAAACAAGCAGCCTTTATTTATGTTGTAGTTTGTAAATAAACAAGCAGCCTTTGTTTATGTTGTAGTTTGTATATAAACAAGCAACCTTTGTTTATGTTGTAGTTTGTATATATACAAGCAGCCTTTATTTATGTTGTAGTTTGTAAATAAACAAGCAGCCTTTGTTTATGTTGTAGTTTGTAAATAAACAAGCAGCCTTTGTTTATGTTGTAGTTTGTAAATAAACAAGCAGCCTTTGTTTGTGTTGTAGTTTGTAAATAAACAAGCAGCCTTTATTTATGTTGTAGTTTGTAAATAAACAAGCAGCCTTTGTTTATGTTGTAGTTTGTAAATAAACAAGCAGCCTTTGTTTGTGTTGTAGTTTGTAAATAAACAAGCAGCCTTTATTTATGTTGTAGTTTGTAAATAAACAAGCAGCCTTTGTTTGTGTTGTAGTTTGTAAATAAACAAGCAGCCTTTGTTTGTGTTGTAGTTTGTAAATAAACAAGCAGCCTTTGTTTATGTTGTAGTTTGTAAATAAACAAGCAGCCTTTGTTTGTGTTGTCGTTTGTATATAAACAAGCAGCCTTTATTTATGTTGTAGTTTGTAAATAAACAAGCAGCCTTTGTTTATGTTGTAGTTTGTAAATAAACAAGCAGCCTTTATTTATGTTGTAGTTTGTAAACAAACAAGCAGCCTTTGTTTATGTTGTAGTTTGTAAATAAACAAGCAGCCTTTGTTTATGTTGTAGTTTGTAAGTGAACAAGCAGCCTTTATTTATGTTGTAGTTTGTAAATAAACAAGCAACCTTTGTGTTGTAGTTTGTAAATAAACAAGCAGCCTTTATTTATGTTGTAGTTTGTAAATAAACAAGCAACCTTCTCCCTCCCACAGATCTCTCGATGTCTCTCGGTTCCTGCTCTCAAATGTTGTCTTTGTGTCCTTCCCCCTCTCTCCCCATCTTGTCTACCGCTCCCGATGTTATTTGTTTTATGTGTCGGTTTGTCGGTTTGTCTTTCTGTGTGATAAATGTTCGCTCTTTCACGAGCCTTGATCTTGTATACCAAAAAAAAAAAAAAACCTTTGTTTATGTTGTAGTTTGTAAATAAACAAGCAGCCTTTCTTTGTGTTGTAGTTTGTAAATAAACTAGCAACCTTTGTTTCTGTTGTAGTTTGTAAATAAACAAGCAACCTTTGTTTATGTTGTAGTTTGTAAATAAACAAGCAGCCTTTGTTTGTGTTGTAGTTTGTAAATAAACAAGCAGCCTTTGTTTATGTTGTAGTTTGTAAATAAACAAGCAGCCTTTGTTTATGTTGTAGTTTGTAAATAAACAAGCGGCCTTTGTTTGTGTTGTAGTTTGTAAATAAACAAGCAGCCTTTGTTTGTGTTGTAGTTTGTAAATAAACAAGCAACCTTTGTTTATGTTGTAGTTTGTAAATAAACAAGCAGCCTTTGTTTGTGTTGTAGTTTGTAAATAAACAAGCAGCCTTTGTTTGTGTTGTAGTTTGTAAATAAACAAGCAGCCTTTGTTTATGTTGTAGTTTGTAAATAAACAAGCAGCCTTTGTTTATGTTGTAGTTTGTAAATAAACAAGCAGCCTTTGTTTATGTTGTAGTTTGTAAATAAACAAGCAGCCTTTATTTATGTTGTAGTTTGTAAATAAACAAGCAGCCTTTATTTATGTTGTAGTTTGTATATAAACAAGCAGCCTTTATTTATGTTGTAGTTTGTATATAAACAAGCAGCCTTTATTTATGTTGTAGTTTGTAAATAAACAAGCAGCCTTTATTTATGTTGTAGTTTGTATATAAACAAGCAGCCTTTATTTATGTTGTAGTTTGTAAATAAACAAGCAACCTTTGTTTGTGTTGTAGTTTGTATATAAACAAGCAACCTTTATTACCTTCGCAAAAGCGGAAGGTTATGTTTTGATCGCTGTGTATTTATTTGTATGTCTGTGTGTGTGTATGTTAATCGCATAACTCAAAAAGTATTCAACCGAATTGCATGAAATTTGGTGGGATGATTGGTTATTATACGGGACACATTTGATTAGATTTTGGGAAACAGATTTGCTCAAATTCTGACTATTTTTAACTCGATCGTATTTCACTCAAAGTTATGAGCGACTGAAGAAGAAGATGTCGATCCAGGACGTCATCACTATAACGCGATCTCCCGCGATCATTTCAACCTCAAAAAAAATTATAATTGCAGATTGACAATAGATGAGGCATATTAACAAACGAATGAAACAGATTTGCTCAAATTCTGACTATTTTTAACTCGATCGTATTTCACTCAAAGTTATGCGCGACTGAAGAAGAAGATGTCCATCCAGGACGTCATCACTATAACGCAATCTCCCGCGATCATTTCAACCTCAAAAAAAATTATAATTGCAGATTTGTCAAGAGATGAGGCATATTAACAAAGGAATGAAACAGATTTGCTCAAATTCTGACTATTTTTAACTCGATCGTATTTCACTCAAAGTTATGAGCGACTGAAGAAGAGGATGTCCATCCAAGACGTCATCACTATAACGCGATCTCCCGCAATCATTTCAACCTCAAATGAAATTCAAATTGCAGATTTGTCAATCGGGGAGGCATATTAACAGACGAATGAAACAGATTTGCTCAAATTCTGATTTTTAAAAATCGATCGCATTTCACATAAAGTTTCACATCGCATACACTCCCATGCCAAGTACAGAACAGTAGCTGCGGCGAAGGTATGCGCTCTACCGAGTGCCCGGATTCTAGTTTATGTTGTAGTTTGTATACAAACAAGCAGCCTTTATTTATGTTGTAGTTTGTAAATAAACAAGCAGCCTTTATTTATGTTGTAGTTTGTATACAAACAAGCAGCCTTTATTTATGTTGTAGTTTGTAAATAAACAAGCAGCCTTTATTTATGTTGTAGTTTGTAAATAAACAAGCAGCCTTTATTTATGTTGTAGTTTGTAAATAAACAAGCAGCCTTTATTTATGTTGTAGTTTGTATATAAACAAGCAACCTTTATTTATGTTGTAGTTTGTAAATAAACAAGCAGCCTTTATTTATGTTGTAGTTTGTAAATAAACAAGCAGCCTTTGTTTATGTTGTAGTTTGTAAATAAACAAGCAACCTTTGTTTGTGTTGTAGTTTGTAAATAAACAAGCAGCCTTTATTTATGTTGTAGTTTGTAAATAAACAAGCAGCCTTTATTTATGTTGTAGTTTGTAAATAAACAAGCAGCCTTTATTTATGTTGTAGTTTGTATATGAACAAGCAGCCTTTATTTATGTTGTAGTTTGTAAATAAACAAGCAACCTTTGTTTATGTTGTAGTTTGTAAATAAACAAGCAGCCTTTATTTATGTTGTAGTTTGTAAATAAACAAGCAGCCTTTATTTATGTTGTAGTTTGTAAATAAACAAGCAGCCTTTATTTATGTTGTAGTTTGTAAATAAACAAGCAGCCTTTATTTATGTTGTAGTTTGTATATAAACAAGCAACCTTTATTTATGTTGTAGTTTGTAAATAAACAAGCAGCCTTTATTTATGTTGTAGTTTGTAAATAAACAAGCAGCCTTTGTTTATGTTGTAGTTTGTAAATAAACAAGCAACCTTTGTTTGTGTTGTAGTTTGTAAATAAACAAGCAGCCTTTATTTATGTTGTAGTTTGTAAATAAACAAGCAGCCTTTATTTATGTTGTAGTTTGTAAATAAACAAGCAGCCTTTATTTATGTTGTAGTTTGTATATGAACAAGCAGCCTTTATTTATGTTGTAGTTTGTAAATAAACAAGCAACCTTTGTTTATGTTGTAGTTTGTATATAAACAAGCAACCTTTGTTTATGTTGTAGTTTGTATATAAACAAGCAACCTTTGTTTATGTTGTAGTTTGTAAATAAACAAGCAACCTTTGTTTATGTTGTAGTTTGTATATGAACAAGCAGCCTTTATTTATGTTGTAGTTTGTATATAAACAAGCAACCTTTGTTTGTGTTGTAGTTTGTATATAAACAAGCAGCCTTCATTTATGTTGTAGTTTGTAAATAAACAAGCAACCTTTGTTTATGTTGTAGTTTGTAAATAAACAAGCAACCTCTGTTTGTGTTGTAGTTTGTATATAAACAAGCAGCCTTCATTTATGTTGTAGTTTGTATATAAACAAGCAGCCTTTATTTATGTTGTAGTTTGTATATAAACAAGCAGCCTTTATTTATGTTGTAGTTTGTATATAAACAAGCAGCCTTTATTTATGTTGTAGTTTGTAAATAAACAAGCAACCTTTGTTTATGTTGTAGTTTGTAAATAAACAAGCAACCTCTGTTTGTGTTGTAGTTTGTATATAAACAAGCAACCTTTGTTTATGTTGTAGTTTGTAAATAAACAAGCAACCTCTGTTTGTGTTGTAGTTTGTATATAAACAAGCAGCCTTCATTTATGTTGTAGTTTGTATATAAACAAGCAGCCTTTATTTATGTTGTAGTTTGTATATAAACAAGCAGCCTTTATTTATGTTGTAGTTTGTAAATAAACAAGCAGCCTTTGTTTATGTTGTAGTTTGTAAATAAACAAGCAACCTTTGTTTATGTTGTAGTTTGTAAATAAACAAGCAACCTCTGTTTGTGTTGTAGTTTGTATATAAACAAGCAACCTTTGTTTATGTTGTAGTTTGTAAATAAACAAGCAACCTCTGTTTGTGTTGTAGTTTGTATATAAACAAGCAGCCTTCATTTATGTTGTAGTTTGTATATAAACAAGCAGCCTTTATTTATGTTGTAGTTTGTATATAAACAAGCAGCCTTTATTTATGTTGTAGTTTGTAAATAAACAAGCAGCCTTTGTTTATGTTGTAGTTTGTAAATAAACAAGCAGCCTTTGTTTGTGTTGTAGTTTGTAAATAAACAAGCAGCCTTTGTTTATGTTGTAGTTTGTAAATAAACAAGCAGCCTTTGTTTATGTTGTAGTTTGTATATAAACAAGCAGCCTTTGTTTATGTTGTAGTTTGTAAATAAACAAGCAGCCTTTGTTTATGTTGTAGTTTGTAAATAAACAAGCAGCCTTTGTTTATGTTGTAGTTTGTAAATAAACAAGCAGCCTTTGTTTATGTTGTAGTTTGTAAATAAACAAGCAGCCTTTGTTTATGTTGTAGTTTGTAAATAAACAAGCAACCTTTGTTTATGTTGTAGTTTGTAAATAAACAAGCAACCTCTGTTTGTGTTGTAGTTTGTATATAAACAAGCAGCCTTCATTTATGTTGTAGTTTGTATATAAACAAGCAGCCTTTATTTATGTTGTAGTTTGTAAATAAACAAGCAGCCTTTGTTTATGTTGTAGTTTGTATATAAACAAGCAGCCTTTATTTATGTTGTAGTTTGTAAATAAACAAGCAGCCTTTGTTTATGTTGTAGTTTGTAAATAAACAAGCAGCCTTTGTTTATGTTGTAGTTTGTAAATAAACAAGCAGCCTTTGTTTGTGTTGTAGTTTGTAAATAAACAAGCAGCCTTTATTTATGTTGTAGTTTGTAAATAAACAAGCAGCCTTTGTTTATGTTGTAGTTTGTAAATAAACAAGCAGCCTTTGTTTGTGTTGTAGTTTGTAAATAAACAAGCAGCCTTTGTTTATGTTGTAGTTTGTAAATAAACAAGCAGCCTTTGTTTATGTTGTAGTTTGTATATAAACAAGCAGCCTTTGTTTATGTTGTAGTTTGTATATAAACAAGCAGCCTTTGTTTATGTTGTAGTTTGTATATAAACAAGCAACCTTTGTTTATGTTGTAGTTTGTAAATAAACAAGCAGCCTTTGTTTATGTTGTAGTTTGTATATAAACAAGCAACCTTTGTTTATGTTGTAGTTTGTATATAAACAAGCAACCTTTGTTTATGTTGTAGTTTGTATATGAACAAGCAGCCTTTATTTATGTTGTAGTTTGTATATAAACAAGCAACCTTTGTTTGTGTTGTAGTTTGTATATAAACAAGCAGCCTTCATTTATGTTGTAGTTTGTAAATAAACAAGCAACCTTTGTTTGTGTTGTAGTTTGTAAATAAACAAGCAACCTTTGTTTGTGTTGTAGTTTGTAAATAAACAAGCAACCTCTGTTTGTGTTGTAGTTTGTATATAAACAAGCAGCCTTCATTTATGTTGTAGTTTGTATATAAACAAGCAGCCTTTATTTATGTTGTAGTTTGTAAATAAACAAGCAGCCTTTGTTTATGTTGTAGTTTGTATATAAACAAGCAACCTTTGTTTATGTTGTAGTTTGTATATATACAAGCAGCCTTTATTTATGTTGTAGTTTGTAAATAAACAAGCAGCCTTTGTTTATGTTGTAGTTTGTAAATAAACAAGCAGCCTTTGTTTATGTTGTAGTTTGTAAATAAACAAGCAGCCTTTGTTTGTGTTGTAGTTTGTAAATAAACAAGCAGCCTTTATTTATGTTGTAGTTTGTAAATAAACAAGCAGCCTTTGTTTATGTTGTAGTTTGTAAATAAACAAGCAGCCTTTGTTTGTGTTGTAGTTTGTAAATAAACAAGCAGCCTTTATTTATGTTGTAGTTTGTAAATAAACAAGCAGCCTTTGTTTGTGTTGTAGTTTGTAAATAAACAAGCAGCCTTTGTTTGTGTTGTAGTTTGTAAATAAACAAGCAGCCTTTGTTTATGTTGTAGTTTGTAAATAAACAAGCAGCCTTTGTTTGTGTTGTCGTTTGTATATAAACAAGCAGCCTTTATTTATGTTGTAGTTTGTAAATAAACAAGCAGCCTTTGTTTATGTTGTAGTTTGTAAATAAACAAGCAGCCTTTATTTATGTTGTAGTTTGTAAACAAACAAGCAGCCTTTGTTTATGTTGTAGTTTGTAAATAAACAAGCAGCCTTTGTTTATGTTGTAGTTTGTAAGTGAACAAGCAGCCTTTATTTATGTTGTAGTTTGTAAATAAACAAGCAACCTTTGTGTTGTAGTTTGTAAATAAACAAGCAGCCTTTATTTATGTTGTAGTTTGTAAATAAACAAGCAACCTTCTCCCTCCCACAGATCTCTCGATGTCTCTCGGTTCCTGCTCTCAAATGTTGTCTTTGTGTCCTTCCCCCTCTCTCCCCATCTTGTCTACCGCTCCCGATGTTATTTGTTTTATGTGTCGGTTTGTCGGTTTGTCTTTCTGTGTGATAAATGTTCGCTCTTTCACGAGCCTTGATCTTGTATACCAAAAAAAAAAAAAAACCTTTGTTTATGTTGTAGTTTGTAAATAAACAAGCAGCCTTTCTTTGTGTTGTAGTTTGTAAATAAACTAGCAACCTTTGTTTCTGTTGTAGTTTGTAAATAAACAAGCAACCTTTGTTTATGTTGTAGTTTGTAAATAAACAAGCAGCCTTTGTTTGTGTTGTAGTTTGTAAATAAACAAGCAGCCTTTGTTTATGTTGTAGTTTGTAAATAAACAAGCAGCCTTTGTTTATGTTGTAGTTTGTAAATAAACAAGCGGCCTTTGTTTGTGTTGTAGTTTGTAAATAAACAAGCAGCCTTTGTTTGTGTTGTAGTTTGTAAATAAACAAGCAACCTTTGTTTATGTTGTAGTTTGTAAATAAACAAGCAGCCTTTGTTTGTGTTGTAGTTTGTAAATAAACAAGCAGCCTTTGTTTGTGTTGTAGTTTGTAAATAAACAAGCAGCCTTTGTTTATGTTGTAGTTTGTAAATAAACAAGCAGCCTTTGTTTATGTTGTAGTTTGTAAATAAACAAGCAACCTTTGTTTATGTTGTAGTTTGTAAATAAACAAGCAGCCTTTGTTTGTGTTGTAGTTTGTAAGTGAACAAGCAGCCTTTGTTTGTGTTGTAGTTTGTAAATAAACAAGCAGCCTTTGTTTATGTTGTAGTTTGTAAATAAACAAGCAGCCTTTGTTTATGTTGTAGTTTGTAAATAAACAAGCAGCCTTTCTTTGTGTTGTAGTTTGTAAATAAACAAGCAGCCTTTGTTTGTGTTGTAGTTTGTAAATAAACAAGCAGCCTTTGTTTGTGTTGTAGGTTGTAAATAAACAAGCAGCCTTTGTTTACAATTTAAACAAAGGTTTACCGGTTTCAACATTTTGCTCTTTTCACCTGAATATTTTCTTCAAATTAATGCTTCCTCTTGGTACGTGTCGATGGTACATGTGTGGTCACTCATAGTACGTGTGGTGTTGTCATTCCTCTCATGGTACGTGTGGTGTTGTCATTCTTCTCATGGTATGTGTGGTCTTGTCATTCTTCTCATGGTACGTGTGGTGTTGTCATTCCCCTCATGGTACGTGTCGATGGTACGTGTGGTGTTGTCATTCCTCTCATGGTACGTGTGGTGTTGTCATGCCTCTCATGGTACGTGTGGTGTTGTCATTCCTCTCATGTTGCGTGTGGTGTTGTCATTCCTCTCATGGTACGTGTGGTGTTGTCATTCCTCTCATGGTACGTGTGGTGTTGTCATGCCTCTCATGGTACGTGTGGTGTTGTCATTCCTCTCATGTTGCGTGTGGTGTTGTCATTCCTCTCATGGTACGTGTGGTGTTGTCATGCCTCTCATGGTACGTGTGGTGTTGTCATTCCTCTCATGTTGCGTGTGGTGTTGTCATTCCTCTCATGGTACGTGTGGTGTTGTCATGCCTCTCATGGTACGTGTGGTGTTGTCATTCCTCTCATGGTACGTGTGGTGTTGTCATTCCTCTCATGGTACGTGTGGTGTTGTCATTCTTCTCATGGTACGTGTGGTGTTGTCATCCTCTCATGGTACGTGTGGTGTTGTCATTCCTCTCATGTTGCGTGTGGTGTTGGCATTCCTCTCATGGTACGTGTGGTGTTGGCATTCCTCTCATGGTACGTGTGGTGTTGTCATTCCTCTCATGGTACGTGTGGTGTTGGCATTCCTCTCATGGTACGTGTGGTGTTGTCATTCTTCTCATGGTACGTGTGGTGGTGTCATTCCTCTCATAGTACGTGTGGTGTTGTCATCCTCTCATGGTACGTGTGGTGTTGTCATTCCTCTCATGTTGCGTGTGGTGTTGTCATTCCTCTCATGGTACGTGTGGTGTTGTCATTCCTCTCATGTTGCGTGTGGTGTTGGCATTCCTCTCATGGTACGTGTGGTGTTGTCATCCTCTCATGGTGCGTGTGGTGTTGTCATCCTCTCATGGTACGTGTGGTGTTGTCATTCCTCTCATGGTAAGTGTGGTGTTGTCATTCCTCTCATGGTACGTGTGGTGTTGTCATTCCTCTCATGTTGCGTGTGGTGTTGTCATTCCTCTCATGGTACGTGTGGTGTTGTCATGCCTCTCATGGTACGTGTGGTGTTGTCATTCCTCTCATGTTGCGTGTGGTGTTGTCATTCCTCTCATGGTACGTGTGGGGTTGTCATTCCTCTCATGTTGCATGTGGTGTTGTCATTCCTCTCATGGTGCGTGTGATGTTGTCATTCCTCTCATGGTACGTGTGGTGTTGTCATTCCTCTCATGTTGCGTGTGGGGTCGTCATTCGTCTCATGGTGCGTGTGGGGTCGTCATTCGTCTCATGGTGCGTGTGGTGTTGTCATTCCTCTCATGGTACGTGTGGTGTTGTCATTCCTCTCATGGTGCGTGTGGTGTTGTCATTCCTCTCATGGTGCGTGTGGTGTTGTCATTCCTCTCATGGTGCGTGTGGTGTTGTCATTCCTCTCATGGTACGTGTGGTGTTGTCATTCCTCTCATGGGACGTGTGGTGTTGTCATTCCGCTCATGGTGTGTGTGGTGTTGTCATCCTCTCATGGTGCGTGTGGTGTTGTCATCCTCTCATGGTGCGTGTGGTGTTGTCATCCTCTCACGGTGCGTGTGGTGTTGTCATTCCTCTCATAGTACGTGTGGTGTTGTCATTCCTCTCATGGTACGTGTGGTGTTGTCATTCCTCTCATGGTACGTGTGGTGTTGTCATTCCTCTCATGGTACGTGTGGTGTTGTCATTCCTCTCATGGTACGTGTGGTGTTGTCATTCCTCTCATGGTACGTGTGGTGTTGTCATTCCTCTCATGGTACGTGTGGTGTTGTCATTCCTCTCATGGTACGTGTGGTGTTGTCATGCCTCTCATGGTACGTGTGGTGTTGTCATTCCTCTCATGGTACGTGTGGTGTTGTCATTCCTCCCATGTTGCATGTGGTGTTGTCATCCCTCTCATGTTGCGTGTGGTGTTGTCATTCCTCTCTTGGTACGTGTGTTGTCTCTTTCCCTTGATAAACCTGATAAGAATGGAGGTAAAGGTGTGTGGAGTGAAGCGCGGTGCTACGCGCGCTACCTGTATAGCAAGGAGGAAGCGGACAACTCGGTAAGTTCAAAGAGTTTATTACAAGAGCTCCACTGTGGCACTGGAGCGCTCCGGGCTCCGCGCCCGGTGTATATCCCGCGGCCACGCCTACCCCTCGGGCATGGCCGCCGCCCACTTGGTGCGCGGAATGATGCCATCACGCCAGTGATCTTTCGTGTCTGCCACACGCGCCCCCCCCCCCCCCCCCCCCCCCAGAATTCCCGCGCACCTGGAGGTCCAGTTTGCGGGGCAAACGGATGACCCGGCTGAAGCGCCCTCTGGCGACTGGCGGCGTCCGGGGTGCAGGGATGCCAGCTGGGATGCCTCCTGCTGCACCCGGGATGGGTGCAGGACCAGGGGGCGGCGGGCCTGGGCGGTGCCGGGGTCCGCCCGCAGGGGGGCGGCCCCGACGCGGGGGCCGAGCCACCGGCGGTGGGTGGTCCACGTCGAGGTGGGCCGGCTTGAGGCGATCCACTGAGACGCGGTCGGGAGTACCGCCGATGTCCAAGGTGAAATGTTTCACCCCGGTCTCCAGCACGCGGAAAGGCCCGTCGTACGGGGGCCGCAGTGGTGTCCGGTGGGCGTCGTGCCGGACGAAGACGTACTCCGCGGTGCGAAGCTCCGGGGCGACGTGCGTAGGCGGGTGCCCGTGGTGCGCCGTCGGAACCGGGGCGAACCTCCGGGCGGTCTCCTGCAGCGCGGAGCGCTCCTGCGCCGCGGACCATGGTGCCGTGGGGTCGGGGAGGAACTCGCCCGGCACCCGCAGCGGTTGTCCGAAGACCAACTCCGCCACGGATGCGCGTAGGTCGTCCTTGGACGCCGTCCGGAGGCCCAGCAGGACCCAGGGGAGCCTGTCGACCCAGCCGCCGTCGCGGAGGGTGGCCCGGAGCGCGGCCTTCAACGAGCGGTGGAACCGCTCGCACAGGCCGTCGGCCTGGGGGTGGTAGGCCGTGGTTCGGTGCAGCTGGACCCCGAGCCCCCGCGCGACCCCCCCCCCCCCCCCCCCCCAGAGCTCTGAGGTGAACTGGGGGCCGTGGTCGGACGAGATGTCCGAGGGGGCGCCGAACCGGGCGACCCAGGTGGCGATGAACGCCTGCGCGATGTCCGCCGCCGTCATCGCCGCCAAAGGCACGGCCTCCGGCCACCGGGTGGTGCGGTCCACCATTGTCAGGACATGGGTGAAACCCCGCGAGGGGGGCAGAGGTCCCACCAGGTCCACGTGCACGTGGTCGAACCTACGTTCCGGCACCGTAAACGGGGCCAATGGGGCCTGGGTGTGCCGGTGCACCTTCGCGCGCTGGCACGCGAGGCACGTCCTGGTCCAGCCGCGGACGGCCTTCCGGAGGCCATGCCAGACAAACTTGTCGGCGACCAACCTCTGGGAGGCCTTCGTGCCCGGGTGGGACAGGCCGTGGATGGCGTCAAAAACCTGGCGCTGCCAGCCCGTGGGCACGATGGGGCGAGGCCGCCCGAGGGAGACGTCGCACAAGAGGGCCGTGCCCGCGCCGTCGAATGGCACCTCGGTGACGCGGAGGCCCGTGACGGCGGTCCGCAAGGCCTGGACGCCGGGGTCGGCGGCCTGGTCCGCCGCCATCTGGGCATAGTCGATGCCAAGGTGGACTGCGTGGGCGACGGACCGGGAAAGGCAATCCGCCACCGGGTTGTCCTTCCCCGCGACGTGCCGGATGTCCGTTGTATATTCGGACACGGCCGAGAAGTGACGCTGCTGCTGGGCCGACCACGGCTCGGCGACCTTGCCCATCGCGAAGACCAGTGGCTTGTGGTCGACGAAGGCCGTGAACGCACGGCCCTCGAGCAGATGGCGGAAGTGCCTGACCGCCAGGTGAAGCCCGAGCAACTCGCGGTCGAAGGTACTATAACGGCGTTCGGGCGGGCGAAGCTGCCGGCTGAAGAACGCCAGCGGTTGCCAGGCACCACGCACCCATTGCTCGTGCACCGCGCCCACCGCGTAGTCCGAGGCATCGGTGGAGAGGGCGATCGGTGCATCGGGCGCCGGGTGCACGAGCATAGTGGCATTAGCCAAGGCGAGCTTCGCGCCCGCGAACGCCGCGTCCATCTGCTCGGTCCAGGTAACGTCACCTTTGCCCGGCTTCCCTCGGAGGGCCTCGTGCAAGGGGCGCAGGAGCTGGGCGATCCGGGGCAGGAACCGATGGTAAAAGTTTACCATGCCCAGGAACTCCTGGAGCCCCTTGATCGTGCGGGGGCGCGGAAACCCCTTCACCACCTCCACCTTGGCCGGTAGGGGGACGGCCCCGTGCCTGGTGACGCGGTGCCCCAAAAAGTCGATGTCGGCGACGCCGAACCGGCACTTGGCGGGGTTCACGATGAGGCCATGCTGGCCCAGACGTTCGAAGAGCGTGTGGAGATGGTGGAGGTGCTCTTCGCAGGACGCGCTGGCGACGAGGATGTCGTCCAGGTAGACGTAGACGAAATCCAAGTCGCGCAAGACGCTGTCCATTAGTCGCTGGAACGCCTGAGCCGCATTTTTCAATCCGAAGGGCATCCGAAGAAATTCGAAAAGTCCGAATGGCGTGATGACCGCCGTCTTCGGGATGTCTTCCGGCCTGACGGGGACCTGATGGTAGCCGCGTATGAGGTCCACCTTTGAAAAGAAGGACATGCCCGCCAACCGGGCGGAGAAGTCCTGAATGTGGGGGACGGGGTAGTGGTCGGGGGTGGTGGCGTCGTTGAGGCGCCGGTATTCCCCGCACGGTCGCCATCCGCCACCGGGCTTTGGCACGATGTGGAGCGGCGACGCCCAAGCACTCTCGGAGCGCCGCACGATGCCGAGTCGCTCCAGGGTAGCGAACACCGCTTTTGCCACCGCCAGCTTCGTCGGCTCGAGGCGGCGTGCCCGGGCGTAGACCGGTGGCCCGACGGTGGGGATGTGATGGGCCACCCCATGCTTGACGGCCCCCGCCGAGAAGGTGGGCCGCGTGAGGGCCGGGAAGCCGGCGAGGAGGCGGGTGAATTCGTTCGCTGCCGGAAGCGTACAGATGAACCTGGCCGGAACCGAACCGCTCAGCAAGCCGCTCGGCGAGCCGCTCCGGGAGCTGCTCAACGAGGCGGGCAGCGCGCAAGCGAGCGAGCTGAATGTCTCAGCCTGGACAAGCCTTCTGTGCTTTACGTCCACCAACAGGCCATTGGCACAGAGGAAGTCCGCGCCAAGCAGTGCCATAGGCACGTCGGCAGTGACGAACGACCACCGGAAAACCTGCCCTCCGAACCGCAGAGAAAGGCAGCGTTTTCCGTATGTTCGAATGGACGTACCGTTGGCAGCAAGCAGCGCGGGGCCCCGGCCCGCAGTCTGCTTGTCGGACGTACCGGCGGGAACGACACTCACCTGCGCTCCCATGTCGCACAGGTAACGGCGCCCGGATAAGGTGTCCGTGATGAACAGTAGGCTGTTCGAATGGCCGGCGCTCAGTCCCACTACCGAGGGCCGGCCCGGGCGTTTCCCGACCTGCCGAATGAGCACGGCGGGCGACATTGCCGAGCCTCGTGGCCGAACTGGGCGTGGAAAAAACACCAGGTTGGCGGCGGAGGCGGCGGAGGCCGCGGTTTTCTCCGCGGCGGTGGTGGGTGGGGTGTGGCGGCGGCCGCAAGGTGTGCATCAGCATCAGCCACGAGGTGTGCATCAGCCTCGGGATTCGCGATGGCCGCACCAAAACTCGCCTGCGTGTCCAAAGCCGCGAAGAACCTGTCGGCCTCGGCAGCGAGAGCTCGGGGTTCCGTCATCGCAGAACCGGCCAAGGCGAGGCATACTCGTGCCGGCAGCTGGCGTCGAAATAACTCCCGGAATAGAGCGTTCGGGGTTTTCAACGACAGCATATGGTCCATGCGGACCGACGGTCGCGTGTCACCGAGCTCGGGGAGGTCCAGGAGGCGGTCGGCCCGTGCGTCCACCGTGAGGCCGAACGTGGCGAGGAGGAGACGCTTGATCGCCTCGTACCTGCCGTCGGCCGGTGGGTTCCTCAGGACCGACACGACGCGAGCGGCCGTGCCGGGCCCGAGGGAGGCGACCACGTGGCAGTACATGGTCTCGTCCACCGTGATGCCTCGTAGTCGGAACTGGGCTTCTGCCTGCAAGAACCAAACTTCAGCTTAAGCCTCCCAGAACTCGGGGAGTTTGATTTGGACCGCGTTGGTTGCCATTGCTGTGGCGGGTTCGGGTGGTCAGCGACGGCTGACCAGAACGTCGGAGGGTCACCAATGAAGCGCGGTGCTACGCACGCTACTTGTATAGCAAGGAGGAAGCGGACAACGCGGTAAGTTCAAAGTGTCTTTATTACAAGAGCTCCACTGTAGCACTCTAGCGCTCCGGGCTGCGCGCCCGGTGTATATCCCGCGGCCACGCCTACCCCTCGGGCGTGGCCGCCGCCCACTTGGTGCGCGGAATGATGCCATCACGCCAGTGAGCTTTCATGTCCGCCACAGGAGTATCATTCCTACACGTTCTTTCGAGTTATCACTTCATGCGCCATTGCGGAGGCGAGAACGTTCCCGCCACGGATCCGAGACAAAGATGGCGGACACGGCGTCGAAAACCTCTCGGTGAGACTGGAGAACACGATCGGAACGGTTGGTGTACGTCGACCGTCCCCGGCATTCCAGGTGTACGTCGCCCGTCCCCGGCATTCCAGGTGTACGTCGCCCGTCCCCGGTATTCCAGGTGTACGTTGCCCGTCCCCGGCTGTCCAGGTGTACTTCACCCGTCCCCGGCATTGCAGGTGTATGTCGCCTGTCCCCGGCATTCCAGGTGTACGTCGCCCGTCATCGGCATTCCAGGTTTACGTCGCCCGTCATCGGCATTCCAGGTGCACGTCGCCCGTCCCCGGCATTCCAGGTGCACGTCGCCCGTCCCCGGCATTGCAGGTGTATGTCGCCCGTCCCCGGCATTCCAGGTGTACGTCGCCCGTCATCGGCATTCCAGGTTTACGTCGCCCGTCATCGGCATTCCAGGTGCACGTCGCCCGTCCCCGGCATTCCAGGTGTACGTCGCCCGTCATCGGCATTCCAGGTGTACGTCGCCCGTCATCGGCATTCCAGGTGTCCCTTGGTCGTCCCCGGTATTCCAGGTGTCCCGCGGCCGTCCCCGGTATTCCAGGTGTCCCGCGGTCGTCCCCGGCATTCCAGGTGTCCCTTGGTCGTCCCCGACATTCCAGGTGTCCCGCGGTCATCCCCGGTATTCCAGGTGTCCCACGGTCATCCCCGGTATTCCAGGTGTCCCGCGGTCGTCCCCGATATTCCAGGTATCCCGCGGCCGTCCCCGGTATTCCAGGTGTCCCGCGGTCGTCCCCGGTATTCCAGGTGTTCCGCGGCCGTCCCCGGTATTCCAGGTGTCCTGCGGCCGTCCCCTGTATTCCAGGTGTCCCGTGGTCGTTCCCGGCATTCCAGGTGTCCCTTGGTCGTCCCTGGCAGTCCAGGTGTCCCTTGGTCATCCCCGACATTCCAGGTGTCCCGCGGTCGTCCCCGGTATTCCAGGTGTCCCGCGGTCATCCCCGGTATTCCAGGTGTCCCGCGGTCGTCCCCGGTATTCCAGGTGTCCCGTGGTCGTCCCCGGTATTCCAGGTGTCCCGCGGCCGTCCCCGGTATTCCAGGTGTCCCGCGGCCGTCCCCGGTATTCCAGGTGTCCCGCGGCCGTCCCCGGTATTCCAGGTGTCCCGCGGCCGTCCCCGGTATTCCAGGTGTCCCGCGGTCGTCCCCGGTATTCCAGGTGTCCCGCGGTCGTCCCCGATATTCCAGGTGTCCCGCGGCCGTCCCCTGTATTCCAGGTGTCCCGCGGCCGTGCCTCGCGCCCGCTGTACCTTCCTTGTGATCCGTGTCACGATTCACGGCCCCATCTTTATACCTCGGCGGTCTCTCTCTCCCTCTCTGTCTCTTTTGCTTTATATTCAGCAGCTGCCATTTGCTGACTGTTCCTGCCTTTTCGCGTGTCCCGCCTCGAAATGTGCATTTGTCGCCTTCTTTCCGAACACCGTCCCAGGTCGGGGGGAGGGGTGGGGCCGGGGGAGGGGGATGGGTGAGGGTGGGGGCGGGGGAGGGTGAGGGTGGGGTCTCTGCCTGCGCCGGCGCTAGTCCCGGCATCAGTCCATGTCGAGATTGCTGCTATGAGGGAGCATTTCAGATGTCCCGGGATTACACTAGATAGAGGAGCAGGAATGGGACACGGACATGGGCATGGATGACTTGACATGGATGACACACCAGCAAAGGTGAAGGAATATGACGTTTCCGGGTGAGGTGACTTTAATGGAGACACTGGAGACACATTTGGCACAAAGGGTGAGGATTGTTATTATTATTATTTTTTCAGTTTCACGATTATTCAGCCGATTGTCTCTTGGTCTTGGTCGCCATTCTTGGTCTTGGTCGCCATTCTTGGTCTTGGTCGCCATTCTTGGTCTTGGTCGCCATTCTTGGTCTTGGTCGCCATTCTTGGTCTTGGTCGCCATTCTTGGTCTTGGTCGCCATTCTTGGTCTTGGTCGCCATTCTTGGTCTTGGTCGCCATTCTTGCTCTTGGTCGCCAATGTTGGTCTTCGTCGCCATAATGAGCTGCCATGTTTCACGGAATCTACCTCTGTTCGTGGCAAGACCATCCATGATGGACCAACGGTCTCCATTTGATAACAAAGCAGATGAACCCGACGGATGCAATATTTTCAAACGTCCACGGACGTCAAATGTTGTTCACATTCTTTTTTAACGATGCTGTCCGACTTGAAGTGTTCATGGCACACGTGGTTACGTCATCAACCATCTATATCTACCTTGTATTGTTTTTTTGTTTGCTCGTTTTATTCCAGAGCCATTCGTTTTTTGCCATTTTATCTCTGACACATTTCAAACGCCCCCTCCTTGTGGCCCCTCGGCCTGCTTTTGCCGCAGGATGCTGGCTCTGGGCCGAGTAATGGAGGAGGGTGGGGCACGAGCTCCCCAAACCTGGCTCGAGTTGTTTACACGGTTCTGATCGGTCTGGAGAGAGTCGTTCCCCGAACCTGGCTCGGTTATTTACACGGTTCTGTTTACACGGTTCTGATCGGTATGGAGAGAGTCCCTCCCCGAACCTGGTTCGGTAGTATTTACACGGTTCTGATCAGTCTGGAGAGAGTCGTTCCCCGAACCTGGCTCGGTTATTTACACGGTTCTGATCAGTATGGAGAGAGTCGTTCCCCGAACCTGGCTCGGTTATTTACACGGTTCTGATCGGTATGGAGAGAGTCGTTCCCCGAACCTGGCTCGGTTATTTACACGGTTCTGATCAGTATGGAGAGAGTCCCTCCCCGAACCTGGCTCGGTTATTTACACGGTTCTGATCGGTATGGAGAGAGTCCCTCCCAGAACCTAGCTCGGTTATTTACACGGTTCTGATCGGTATGGAGAGAGTCCCTCCCCGAACCTGGCTCGGTTATTTACACGGTTCTGATCAGTATGGAGAGAGTCCCTCCCAGAACCTGGCTCGGTTATTTACACGGTTCTGATCAGTATGGAGAGAGTCCCTCCCCGAACCTGGCTCGGTATTTACACGGTTCTGATCGGTATGGAGAGAGTCCCTCCCAGAACCTGGCTCGGTTATTTACACGGTTCTGATCAGTATGGAGAGAGTCCCTCCCCGAACCTGGCTCGGTATTTACACGGTTCTGATCAGTATGGAGAGAGTCCCTCCCAGAACCTGGCTCGGTTATTTACACGGTTCTGATCAGTATGGAGAGAGTCCCTCCCAGAACCTGGCTCGGTTATTTACACGGTTCTGATCGGTATGGAGAGAGTCCCTCCCCGAACCTGGCTCGGTTATTTACACGGTTCTGATCAGTATGGAGAGAGTCCCTCCCCGAACCTGGCTCGGTATTTACACGGTTCTGATCAGTATGGAGAGAGTCCCTCCCAGAACCTGGCTCGGTTATTTACACGGTTCTGATCGGTATGGAGAGAGTCCCTCCCCGAACCTGGCTCGGTTATTTACACGGTTCTGATCAGTATGGAGAGAGTCCCTCCCCGAACCTGGCTCGGTATTTACACGGTTCTGATCAGTATGGAGAGAGTCCATCCCAGAACCTGGCTCGGTTATTTACACGGTTCTGATCGGTATGGAGAGAATCCCTCCCCGAACCTGGCTCGGTTATTTACACGGTTCTGATCAGTATGGAGAGAGTCCCTCCCAGAACCTGGCTCGGTTATTTACACGGTTCTGATCGGTATGGAGAGAGTCCCTCCCTGAACCTGGCTCGGTTATTTACACGGTTCTGATCGGTATGGAGAGAATCCCTCCCCGAACCTGGCTCGGTATTTACACGGTTCTGATCAGTATGGAGAGAGTCCCTCCCCGAACCTGGCTCGGTTATTTACACGGTTCTGATCAGTATGGAGAGAGTTCCTCCCGAGAACCTGGTCGGAGTTATTTACTCCTTTTTGAGTATGTGTAGGCGGCGTGCTCCTGGAACCTGCTCATATTTTGCTCTAGGTATTGGGTGGGTGGATGCGGCTAAGGTAATTTGAACGTTTCTGAGCAAGGTGACGTGGCGTGTGCTATCTTCAAGCTCGAGTTAACATCGCTTCAAGTAGGGCGGAGGGACCCACTTCCCAAACCAGACTCGCGTCACTTGTCCAGTTTGAAGGAGTGCAGTTTGGCGAGCTCCCCATCCCAACTGAGGTTGTTTTGTTGTTGTTGTTTTTGGGGGGTTTTGGAGGGTAGAGGGGGTTCGGTTCCGTGCAGGTTGTGCGCAGTGTGCTCCTCGAACCAGCGTCGGGTTATTTCCACGGTTCTGAGCGGGCTGGTGGGGTGCCGCTCCACCCGAGGCTGGCTCGGGTTATATTTACCATGCCAGCAATGTGGAGCGGCACCATCCATGAACCCGACTCGGTTAATCTCCACGTTTCCGAGTATTCCATTGGCAGTTTTTCATTGTGATCTCGCAGCAACCTTGGAGCAGAAAGTGATGAAAAGGACTCGTGGCATATGGAGCATTTGCTGTGTGGTGACTGGTTTCTCTGCAAATCAAAAACAGGACTCAAGGGGCTTCTTGTTGGAGAGGGATCATGCCAAGATTCCAAATTGGATCCTGCTCGTTTTGCTGCCCTCCAAGTGATCGTAAAAGAATACAATTCCACCAGTTCGACTGCATCTCGTGTCGGAAACCATTGATCTCGTCTCGTGTTCAACCGTCCATCGGTTCTCGTTGAGGTTTGGAATGTGCGGCTCCTCGCGTACAGAGCAAAAGACGTTCGAGATGTCGTCGAAGCAATGGTAGAAAGCGCAGGTACGTGGAAACGGCACAGGAAAATCATGTGAGCCTAAATCGGCAAATCACCATGGTAGCCAGGCCCTCGGCTGCCAAACCCTCCCCGTTTTACTCCCTCCACTCGACCTTCATTTTGGAATGATTTGCATTTCCGTTAATTTTTCATCCCATTTCACCGGATCGTCCCCTGTTTGGGTTCCACGTTTGCCATTTTGTTCCGATATAGATGTCCTGTGTCTGCAGACAAGCGGTGCGGTCTGGGTGTTGTTTCGACACCATGCGTGTTTGGAAATCTTCATTTTGGCTGCAGTCACCGCAACAGACGGAACTTGGTGTCAAACTGTGCATTGCCGAAACCGAATAAGGTACAACAAGAAACTTTGGGTGGTTCTCCAGAGGCACCATGTCACGTGCAGCATCTCGTGTCGCTTGCCCAGTTTGAAGGAGTGCAGCTTGGCGAGCTCCCCATCCCAACATCATTCCTTGTGAAGCGCCCGTTTACCATACAGAACGAGGAAACGATGAGCATGTCATGGCAGACTTGGAAGTTTTCCTGCAATTTGTGAGGGCAATGAACTAGTTGAGCTGAAATAGTAGCTCCTCACCACATACAAGGCTTTCATCCGCAGCTCAATGGAATACTGTTCCCCCCTCTGGGCTGGTGCTCCTGCCTCACACCTTGCTCGGCTTCACGCTGTTGAGGCCAAAGCTTTCAGAATCATTGGAATCTCCTGCGATGTAGTCAACGCCGAGGGCCTTTCACTCACTCACCGCAGGCAGGTTGGTGGTCTTTCTGTCTTCTACCGACTCCTCTCCGGCCTTGCTCCCCCAGCTCTCTCTGTGCTCTGTCCCCCCAATATTCCTTCAGGTCGCACAAGATCTGCCTGCAACCCTCTTCTGGTTAAACTGCCAAAGTCTAGGCTCTCTGCTCACCTTCACTCTTTCATTCCCCTTTTCTCCCGCCTCTGGAACAAACTCCCCCACTCCCTTCAATCCCACTCCTCCCTCCAGGTCTTTAAAACAGCTGTTCACCACCATCTCTTATCTTCCCCCATCGAAAACCTTGATCTTTTCTACCCCCGGTAATTCACCCCAGAGTCCTTGCAGTGTTCATATGTTTTAATCCTCTCCCACCTCCCCCCAAGTCCTCCCGATGTCCCTGCTCTCAAATGTTGTGTTTGTGTCCTTCCCCCTCTTCCCCCTCTCTTTTGTGTCCTTCCCCCTCTCTCCCCATCTTGTCTGCCGCTCCCCTTGTTTTTTGTGTTTTGTGTGTCGGTTTGTCTTTTTGTGTGATTAATGTTAGCTCTTTCACGAGCCTCGATCTTGTATACAAAAAAAAAAAAAAAAAATAGTTGTCTCAGGTTGTTTAAGGATCCACTATTGATCCGGGTTACTCATGCAAGGCACATGTGCGGATAAGAGGAAACTCCGTTTGTGGGCTCAGGATGGTGGTACCTATGGAAGAGATGTAATATTGATATTGAAGAGTACCTGCATGATTACTGGTGTCTGAACGGAGAGCTCTTTTTACTAAAATATATTGAAGGTGTGCTGAACGCGCATGGCTTCATGAAAATCCCAGTGTAAACAATATTGGTGAGGAGAGTATTCTTTATTTCCAAATGTGCAAGAAAGGGAAAGTCAGATGGTCAAGAGTATGAGGGAGGAGTGTGAATGGAGAGCAGATTCAGCATGGGCTCCGCGACAGCTGGACAGATTGCCAACATGGGTGATGCAAGGTATCGGATTCCTGTGGGTTCAGGGATATATTTAGCCAGGAGAGGATCATGAAGTCTTCTGGCGTTTCTCTCGAAGCTTCTGGAAAAGCACACGCAGCGTGGTTGAGGCATTTCCCATGAACAGCAGCAGGTAAGTGAAGGATTGTACAGGCACCTGTCAGGGAGTGAGGACATGAGTTTAAGTTAAGATGTTAAAATAGAATATCCTTTGCCTCTTCCATTCAGATATTCAACACATGTAATGGCTCCCATCGGGCAGCCATTAAAGAAAAGTGCACAAAAGGAATGTTTTCATTGCTTGAATCTTCAACAGTACATTCCATTCTATCATCTGTAACCACAACTTTGTTTCAACATCCCAAGCATGTACCTGCACTGAGGAAGCAATGTGGCGGTGGGTCCAAAAAAAAACCAGGTGCTGAACCATCGGGAAGAAGCCATTGCCCTCCGTACGTGGTGCAGTGCTGCCTGATACGCTCCTCTCTCTTATGGCATTCATGCCAACCTGCACAACCTCACCTCTCTCTAATGGCATTCATGCCAACCTGCACAAGCTCTCCTCTCTCTAATGGCATTCATGCCAACCTGCACAAGCTCTCCTCTCTCTAATGGCATTCATGCCGACCTGCACAACCTCACCTCTCTCTAATGGCATTCATGCCAACCTGCACAAGCTCTCCTCTCTCTAATGGCATTCATGCCGACCTGCACAAGCTCTCCTCTCTCAAATGGCATTCATGCCAACCTGCACAACCTCACCTCTCTCTAATGGCATTCATGCCGACCTGCACAAGCTCTCCTCTCTCTAATGGCATTCATGCCGACCTGCACAAGCTCTCCTCTCTCTAATGGCATTCATGCCAACATGCACAACCTCACCTCTCTCTAATGGCATTCATGCCAACCTGCACAAGCTCTCCTCTCTCTAATGGCATTCATGCCGACCTGCACAAGCTCTCCTCTCTCAAATGGCATTCATGCCGACCTGCACAACCTCACCTCTCTCTAATGGCATTCATGCCGACCTGCACAAGCTCTCCTCTCTCTAATGGCATTCATGCCGACCTGCACAAGCTCTCCTCTCTCAAATGGCATTCATGCCAACCTGCACAACCTCACCTCTCTCTAATGGCATTCATGCCAACCTGCACAAGCTCTCCTCTCTCTAATGGCATTCATGCCGACCTGCACAACCTCACCTCTCTCTAATGGCATTCATGCCAACCTGCACAAGCTCTCCTCTCTCTAATGGCATTCATGCCGACCTGCACAAGCTCTCCTCTCTCTAATGGCATTCATGCCGACCTGCACAAGCTCTCCTCTCTCTAATGGCATTCATGCCAACCTGCACAAGCTCTCCTCTCTCTAATGGCATTCATGCCAACCTGCACAAGCTCTCCTCTCTCTAATGGCATTCATGCCGACCTGCACAAGCTCTCCTCTCTCTAATGGCATTCATGCCAACCTGCACAAGCTCTCCTCTCTCTAATGGCATTCATGCCAACCTGCACAAGCTCACCTCTCTCTAATGGCATTCATGCCAACCTGCACAAGCTCTCCTCTCTCTAATGGCATTCATGCCGACCTGCACAAGCTCTCCTCTCTCTAATGGCATTCATGCCAACCTGCTCAAGCTCTCCTCTCTCTAATGGCATTCATGCCAACCTGCACAAGCTCTCCTCTCTCTAATGGCATTCATGCCAACCTGCACAAGCTCTCCTCTCTCTAATGGCATTCATGCCAACCTGCACAAGCTCTCCTCTCTCTAATGGCATTCATGCCAACCTGCACAAGCTCTCCTCTCTCAAATGGCATTCATGCCGACCTGCACAAGCTCTCCTCTCTCTAATGGCATTCATGCCAACCTGCACAAGCTCTCCTCTCTCTAATGGCATTCATGCCAACCTACACAAGCTCTCCTCTCTCAAATGGCATTCATGCCAACCTGCACAAGCTCTCCTCTCTCTAATGGCATTCATGCCGACCTGCACAAGCTCTCCTCTCTCTAATGGCATTCATGCCAACCTGCACAAGCTCTCCTCTCTCTAATGGCATTCATGCCAACCTGCACAAGCTCTCCTCTCTCTAATGGCATTCATGCCAACCTGCACAAGCTCTCCTCTCTCTAATGGCATTCATGCCAACCTGCACAAGCTCTCCTCTCTCTAATGGCATTCATGCCAACCTGCACAAGCTCTCCTCTCTCTAATGGCATTCATGCCAACCTGCACAAGCTCTCCTCTCTCTAATGGCATTCATGCCAACCTGCACAAGCTCTCCTCTCTCTAATGGCATTCATGCCGACCTGCACAAGCTCTCCTCTCTCTAATGGCATTCATGCCAACCTGCACAAGCTCTCCTCTCTCTAATGGCATTCATGCCAACCTGCACAAGCTCTCCTCTCTCTAATGGCATTCATGCCAACCTGCACAAGCTCTCCTCTCTCTAATGGCATTCATGCCAACCTACACAAGCTCTCCTCTCTCAAATGGCATTCATGCCAACCTGCACAAGCTCTCCTCTCTCTAATGGCATTCATGCCGACCTGCACAAGCTCTCCTCTCTCTAATGGCATTCATGCCAACCTGCACAAGCTCTCCTCTCTCTAATGGCATTCATGCCAACCTGCACAAGCTCTCCTCTCTCTAATGGCATTCATGCCAACCTGCACAAGCTCTCCTCTCTCTAATGGCATTCATGCCAACCTGCACAAGCTCTCCTCTCTCTAATGGCATTCATGCCAACCTGCACAAGCTCTCCTCTCTCTAATGGCATTCATGCCAACCTGCACAAGCTCTCCTCTCTCTAATGGCATTCATGCCAACCTGCACAAGCTCTCCTCTCTCTAATGGCATTCATGCCGACCTGCACAAGCTCTCCTCTCTCTAATGGCATTCATGCCAACCTGCACAAGCTCTCCTCTCTCTAATGGCATTCATGCCAACCTGCACAAGCTCTCCTCTCTCTAATGGCATTCATGCCAACCTGCACAAGCTCTCCTCTCTCTAATGGCATTCATGCCAACCTGCACAAGCTCTCCTCTCTCTAATGGCATTCATGCCAACCTGCACAAGCTCTCCTCTCTCTAATGGCATTCATGCCAACCTGCACAAGCTCTCCTCTCTCTAATGGCATTCATGCCAACCTGCACAAGCTCTCCTCTCTCTAATGGCATTCATGCCAACCTGCACAAGCTCTCCTCTCTCTAATGGCATTCATGCCAACCTGCACAAGCTCTCCTCTCTCTAATGGCATTCATGCCAACCTGCACAAGGTCTCCTCTCTCTAATGGCATTCATGCCAACCTGCACAAGCTCTCCTCTCTCTAATGGCATTCATGCCAACCTGCACAAGCTCTCCTCTCTCTAATGGCATTCATGCCAACCTGCACAAGCTCTCCTCTCTCTAATGGCATTCATGCCAACCTGCACAAGCTCTCCTCTCTAATGGCATTCATGCCAACCTGCACAAGCTCTCCTCTCTCTAATGGCATTCATGCCAACCTGCACAAGCTCTCCTCTCTCTAATGGCATTCATGCCAACCTGCACAAGCTCTCCTCTCTCTAATGGCATTCATGCCAACCTGCACAAGCTCTCCTCTCTCAAATGGCATTCATGCCAACCTGCACAAGCTCTCCTCTCTCTAATGGCATTCATGCCAACCTGCACAAGCTCTCCTCTCTCTAATGGCATTCATGCCGACCTGCACAAGCTCTCCTCTCTCTAATGGCATTCATGCCAACCTGCACAAGCTCTCCTCTCTCTAATGGCATTCATGCCGACCTGCACAAGCTCTCCACTCTCTAATGGCATTCATGCCAACCTGCACAAGCTCTCCTCTCTCTAATGGCATTCATGCCAACCTGCACAAGCTCTCCTCTCTCTAATGGCATTCATGCCGACCTGCACAAGCTCTCCACTCTCTAATGGCATTCATGCCAACCTGCACAAGCTCTCCTCTCTCTAATGGCATTCATGCCAACCTGCACAAGCTCTCCTCTCTCTAATGGCATTCATGCCGACCTGCACAAGCTCTCCACTCTCTAATGGCATTCATGCCAACCTGCACAAGCTCTCCTCTCTCTAATGGCATTCATGCCAACCTGCACAAGCTCTCCTCTCTCTAATGGCATTCATGCCGACCTGCACAAGCTCTCCACTCTCTAATGGCATTCATGCCAACCTGCACAAGCTCTCCTCTCTCTAATGGCATTCATGCCAACCTGCACAAGCTCTCCTCTCTCTAATGGCATTCATGCCAACCTGCACAAGCTCTCCTCTCTCTAATGGCATTCATGCCGACCTGCACAAGCTCTCCACTCTCTAATGGCATTCATGCCGACCTGCACAAGCTCTCCTCTCTCTAATGGCATTCATGCCAACCTGCACAAGCTCTCCTCTCTCTAATGGCATTCATGCCAACCTGCACAAGCTCTCCTCTCTCTAATGGCATTCATGCCGACCTGCACAAGCTCTCCACTCTCTAATGGCATTCATGCCAACCTGCACAAGCTCTCCTCTCTCTAATGGCATTCATGCCAACCTGCACAAGCTCTCCTCTCTCTAATGGCATTCATGCCAACCTGCACAAGCTCTCCTCTCTCTAATGGCATTCATGCCAACCTGCACAAGCTCTCCTCTCTCTAATGGCATTCATGCCAACCTGCACAAGCTCTCCTCTCTCTAATGGCATTCATGCCAACCTGCACAAGCTCTCCTCTCTCTAATGGCATTCATGCCAACCTGCACAAGCTCTCCACTCGAATGCATTCTTTCTCACGTTCATTTGTTCATTCCACTCTGCAGTTGCCAAGACGAGGGAACATTCCTGTTCTTATTGATTAGTTCCCTTATAAGGAGGAGACCATTAAGCCCATCAAGCTTACTCAATGGTTGTCAACTTATGGTTGTTTGTTGATGCTCTGCCCTCTAAATGCTAAGCGTTGAGCAAGGAAGAAGCCCAAGGAAGAAGCCCGCACCATCTTTTAAGTCTTTGTTGTGATTGAGCCACGATTCGCACCGCCGAGCTCCCAGAATCAGGGCAAACCTAACCACGACACCACCGAGTCTGTCGCAGGCCTCAAACATGCCTCCGCCTACACCGTCTAAGTCGCCGGAGGCATTGTTTTTGGGTTATCCGGCTGTCTGTCCGTCCGTCATAGGTTTCCGTTATCGCGATAACTCGAACGGCTGAAGGGGATCCAAGTCAAACTTGGTGCAGGTGTGTATAATGAGGTAAAGATAAACCGATTAGATTTTGGGGGTCAAAGGTCAGAGGTCATGTCTGGCAAAAATGTGATAGTTGAGAACAGCTGAAGAGATTTAAATGAAACTTGGTACATGTATAATGATGTAATAATGTAGGCGGAGGCATGTCGGTCGATGTCTGACATCTAAAAGTGTCGTTCTGCGGTTGTTGTTTTTTTCCTTCCTGCTGTGCATCACCATCGATGTTGTGTTGTGAGAATTACACTGCCTACTCTGATGGTATTCCCTGTAGCCAAAACGGGAAACTGTTACCTGTTACCTGTTGGCCTCTTTGCAGCAATAAATGGTCCTCTTTGTGAAAGCAAAAAATGTTTTTATCCTTTTGCCAAGTATTCCACAACCCTGATCACCTCCCTTTCTTTGTTGGTGGACACACCTTTCCCAGGGAACGTCAGCATAAGCCTACCTTCTCGGACGTCCACCAAATACCTTGTTTTTGTTGCTTCCTTTACACCGCATGAAGCATGGTTGACTGTTTGCAAACACCATGCCCGGCATGGTTGTTTACTGCTGTATGATTATGAGGCACATTTCATTCTCTCGCGAATGATCCAACATTCGTGTCCCTCTTGGTTAGTTCATGTCTCGTTTCTTATTGACATGTCCCAAAGGCCCTCCATTGGTTGTTTTGGCCATTTGGGTGGTTATCCACCGTGACGCATGATGTTATACCTCCGTTTACAAGCCAAAGTCTATCTCTAAACACATGAGTTGATCAATGTAACAAATCCTGTGGCCTAATAATTGGTGTCTGCTCTGACAATGGAAGGTCGGACCACCAACCATTGAGCAAGCTTTGATGTGCCCAACGACCTCCTCCTGCGTTGAGGTTCCTTGTGAGGGAACGCTCGGAGTTGTTGCAGGACTACCGTATACGGCCCTCACTCCAAGGATATTTTGAGATGGTACTTCATCTACAATGTAAAGTGTAATCATTTGGCCAAAATGAAGTATAAAAGGAATGGAGCACCTTCAGTTTCTCACGATCAAATAACAATGAAGGAAATGAATTGATAACAAACAATGTAAAAGGACAAAAACAAATGTCAGAACAATGAGCATGGCGCCCCAGGCTGTATGAATTCATTTTGACTCTGGGATCGAGTTACTGTTGTGAAAGCACAACTTGTACCTTACACACAAACAACGCTGCTCATGTACTGTAAAACAAACCAGCATGTCCATTCACTCCCATGTTGTACATTTGATGTTGAAGCTATCTCTTCCCCCGCACTCCCCAAGTATTGGTGTAATGTTACATTTTAATCGGTTTTCATGTGGCTCCTGCAACACATTGCATGCTGGGGCAGCCCCATCGCATTGCCATGTCATGTGAGCTACTTTTGGTGAAGTCGTTAGAACAGGAATATTTAGGCTGCGACAAACGTTTGAAAAGGCTTTTTTTCAAGTTTTGTTCACTACCTCCGAGGTATTGTAAAATTATCGCGTCAAAAGATGTATTAATAGATCACAATATCAAATATACTTGTTACTTATGTCAAAATTGCACATTTGTTTAGAAATAATGAAAACAAACAAAAAAAAAAACAACGATATGACAGAAAAAGGCTTTTTTTCAAGTTTTGTTCACTACCTCCGAGGTATTGTAAAATTATCGCGTCAAAAGATGTATTAATAGATCACAATATCAAATATACTTGTTACTTATGTCAAAATTGCACATTTGTTTAGAAATAATGAAAACAAACAAAAAAAAAAACAACGATATGACAGAAAAAGGCTTTTTTTCAAGTTTTGTTCACTACCTCCGAGGTATTGTAAAATTATCGCGTCAAAAGATGTATTAATAGATCACAATATCAAATATACTTGTTACTTATGTCAAAATTGCACATTTGTTTAGAAATAATGAAAAAAAAAACAAGGATATGACAGAAAAAGGCTTTTTTTCAAGTTTTGTTCACTACCTCCGAGGTATTGTAAAATTATCGCGTCAAAAGATGTATTAATAGATCACAATATCAAATATACTTGTTATTTATGTCAAAATTGCACATTTGTTTAGAAATAATGAAAAAAAACAAGAAAAAAAACAACGATATGACAGAAAAAGGCTTTTTTTCAAGTTTTGTTCACTACCTCCGAGGTATTGTAAAATTATCGCGTCAAAAGATGTATTAATAGATCACAATATCAAATATACTTGTTATTCATGTCAAAATTGCACATTTGTTTAGAAATAATGAAAAAAAACAAGGATATGACAGAAAAAGGCTTTTTTTCAAGTTTTGTTCACTACCTCCGAGGTATTGTAAAATTATCGCGTCAAAAGATGTATTAATAGATCACAATATCAAATATACTTGTTACTTATGTCAAAATTGCACATTTGTTTAGAAATAATGGAAAAAAAACAAAAAAAAAACAAGGATATGACAGAAAAAGGCTTTTTTTCAAGTTTTGTTCACTACCTCCGAGGTATTGTAAAATTATCGCGTCAAAAGATGTATTAATAGATCACAATATCAAATATACTTGTTACTTATGTCAAAATTGCACATTTGTTTAGAAATAATGAAAACAAACAAGGATATGACAGAAAAAGGCTTTTTTCAAGTTTTGTTCACTACCTCCGAGGTATTGTAAAATTATCGCGTCAAAAGATGTATTAATAGATGACAATATCAAATATACTTGTTATTCATGTCAAAATTGCACATTTGTTTAGAAATAATGAAAAAAAACAAGGATATGACAGAAAAAGGCTTTTTTCAAGTTTTGTTCACTACCTCCGAGGTATTGTAAAATTATCGCGTCAAAAGATGTATTAATAGATCACAATATCAAATATACTTGTTACTTATGTCAAAATTGCACATTTGTTTAGAAATAATGAAAACAAACAAGGATATGACAGAAAAAGGCTTTTTTCAAGTTTTGTTCACTACCTCCGAGGTATTGTAAAATTATCGCGTCAAAAGATGTATTAATAGATCACAATATCAAATATACTTGTTACTTATGTCAAAATTGCACATTTGTTTAGAAATAATGGGAAAAAACAAAAAAAAAACGATATGACAGAAAAAGGCTTTTTTTGAAGTTTTGTTCACTACTTACGAGGTATTGTAAAATTATCGCGTCAAAAGATGTATTAATAGATCACAATATCAAATATACTTGTTATTTTTGTCAAAATTGCACATTTGTTTAGAAATAATGAAAAAAAAAAACAAAAAAAAACAACGATATGACAGAAAAAGGCTTTTTTTCAAGTTTTGTTCACTACCTCCGAGGTATTGTAAAATTATCGCGTCAAAAGATGTATTAATAGATCACAATATCAAATATACTTGTTATTCATGTCAAAATTGCACATTTGTTTAGAAATAATGAAAAAAAACAACGATATGACAGAAAAAGGCTTTTTTTCAAGTTTTGTTCACTACCTCCGAGGTATTGTAAAATTATCGCGTCAAAAGATGTATTAATAAATCACAATATCAAATATACTTGTTACTTATGTGAAAATTGCACATTTGTTTAGAAATAATGAAAAAAAAAACAACGATATGACAGAAAAAGGCTTTTTTTCAAGTTTTGTTCACTACCTCCGAGGTATTGTAAAATTATCGCGTCAAAAGATGTATTAACAAGTGAATCCTCTTGGATTGCGCTGAGGTTCGGGCATGGAATTTCGAGCCTCGATCTTGTATACAAAAATAATAATAATAATAATAAGAACCTTGGGCCGAATCTCGCGCTTCACCAGTGCGCGTGCGCGAATTTACGTCACGTCGGCAGCGAGAAGGGGTTCCCCAACACGAACCAATCAGGAATTGCCACGTCACACTTATATGATCTCAGAATTCCTGTGACAGGAATTCGCGTTACACTGGCTGGAAGTCATTCGCTAGAGGCGCTTCCTCAGCGCTAATAATGAAAAAAAAAACAACGATATGACAGAAAAAGGCTTTTTTTCAAGTTTTGTTCACTACCTCCGAGGTATTGTAAAATTATCGCGTCAAAAGATGTATTAATAGATGACAATATCAAATATACTTGTTACTTATGTCAAAATTGCACATTTGTTTAGAAATAATGGAAAAAAAACAAAAAAAAAACAAGGATATGACAGAAAAAGGCTTTTTTTCAAGTTTTGTTCACTACCTCCGAGGTATTGTAAAATTATCGCGTCAAAAGATGTATTAATAGATCACAATATCAAATATACTTGTTATTCATGTCAAAATTGCACATTTGTTTAGAAATAATGAAAAAAAACAAGGATATGACAGAAAAAGGCTTTTTTCAAGTTTTGTTCACTACCTCCGAGGTATTGTAAAATTATCGCGTCAAAAGATGTATTAATAGATCACAATATCAAATATACTTGTTACTTATGTCAAAATTGCACATTTGTTTAGAAATAATGGGAAAAAACAAAAAAAAACCGATATGACAGAAAAAGGCTTTTTTTGAAGTTTTGTTCACTACTTCCGAGGTATTGTAAAATTATCGCGTCAAAAGATGTATTAATAGATCACAATATCAAATATACTTGTTATTTATGTCAAAATTGCACATTTGTTTAGAAATAATGAAAAAAAACAACGATATGACAGAAAAAGGCTTTTTTTGAAGTTTTGTTCACTACTTCCGAGGTATTGTAAAATTATCGCGTCAAAAGATGTATTAATAGATGACAATATCAAATATACTTGTTACTTATGTCAAAATTGCACATTTGTTTAGAAATAATGGGAAAAAACAAAAAAAAACCGATATGACAGAAAAAGGCTTTTTTTGAAGTTTTGTTCACTACTTCCGAGGTATTGTAAAATTATCGCGTCAAAAGATGTATTAATAGATCACAATATCAAATATACTTGTTATTTTTGTCAAAATTGCACATTTGTTTAGAAATAATGAAAAAAAACAACGATATGACAGAAAAAGGCTTTTTTCAAGTTTTGTTCACTACCTCCGAGGTATTGTAAAATTATCGCGTCAAAACATGTATTAATAGATGACAATATCAAATATACTTGTTATCTATGTCAAAATTGCACATTTGTTTAGAAATAATGAAAAAAAAAACAAAAAAAAAAACAACGATATGACAGAAAAAGGCTTTTTTTCAAGTTTTGTTCACTACCTCCGAGGTATTGTAAAATTATCGCGTCAAAAGATGTATTAATAGATCACAATATCAAATATACTTGTTACTTATGTCAAAATTGCACATTTGTTTAGAAATAATGAAAAAAAAAACAACGATATGACAGAAAAAGGCTTTTTTTCAAGTTTTGTTCACTACCTCCGAGGTATTGTAAAATTATCGCGTCAAAAGATGTATTAACAAGTGAATCCTCTTGGATTGCGCTGAGGTTCGGGCATGGAATTTCGAGCCTCGATCATGGTTCGAGCCTCGATCTTGTATACAAAAATAATAATAATAATAATAAGAACCTTGGGCCGAATCTCGCGCTTCACCAGTGCGCGTGCGCGAATTTACGTCACGTCGCCAGCGAGAAGGGGTTCCCCAACACGAACCAATCAGGAACTGCCACGTCACACTTATATGATCTCAGAATTCCTGTGACTGGAATTCGCGTTACACTGGCTGGAAGTCATTCGCTAGAGGCGCTTCCTCAGCGCTAATAATGAAAAAAAAAAAAACGATATGACAGAAAAAGGCTTTTTTTCAAGTTTTGTTCACTACCTCCGAGGTATTGTAAAATTATCGCGTCAAAAGATGTATTAATAGATCACAATATCAAATATACTTGTTACTTATGTCAAAATTGCACATTTGTTTAGAAATAATGAAAAAAAACAACGATATGACAGAAAAAGGCTTTTTTTCAAGTTTTGTTCACTACCTCCGAGGTATTGTAAAATTATCGCGTCAAAAGATGTATTAATAGATGACAATATCAAATATACTTGTTATTTATATCAAAATTGCACATTTGTTTAGAAATAATGGAAAAAAACAAAAAAAAATTGGGCAAGATGAAGCTAACTCCAAGGGCCTCTCACTCACTCACCGCAGGCAGGTTTGTGGTCTTTCCGTCTTCTACCGACTCCTCTCCGGCCTTGCCCCCCCAGCTCTCTCTGGGCTCTGTCCCGCAAATATTCCTACAGGTCGCACAAGATCTGCCTGCAACCCTCTTATGGTCAAACTGCCAAAATCAAGACTCTCTGCTCACCTTCACTCCTTCATTCCTCTTTTCTCCCGCATCTGGAACAAACTCCCTCACTCTCTTCAATCCCACTCCACCCTCCAGGTCTTTAAAACAGCTGTTCACCACCATCTCTTATCTTCCCCCATCCAAAACCTTGATCTTTTCTACCCCCGCTAATTTTTTTTTTTTTTTTTTTTTTTTGTTTTTTGTATACAAGGTCGAGGCTCGTGAAAGAGCGAACATTAATCACACAGAAAGACAAACCGACACAAAAAACATATAACATAGGGAGCGGTAGACAAGATGGGGAGAGAGGGGGAAGGACACAAACACAACATTTGAGAGCAGGGACCGAGAGACATGGAGACATCGAGAGATCTGAGAGAGGGCGAGGGCTTTGGGGGGGGGGGGCGTGGGAAGGGGGCGGTGGGAGAGGTATAAAACATATGGACACTGCCAGGACTTCCAGGAAAGAAGTTGGAATTTCAAACAAGGTGGATCTGGGGTGAATTAGCGGGGGTAGAAAAGATCAAGGTTTTGGATGGGGGAAGATAAGAGATGGTGGTGAACAGCTGTTTTAAAGACCTGGAGGGAGGAGTGGGATTGAAGGGAGTGAGGGAGTTTGTTCCACAGGCGGGAGAAAAGAGGAATGAAGGAGTGAAGGTGAGCAGAGAGCCGAGATTTCGGCAGTTTAACCATCAGAGGGTTGCTGGCAGATCTTGTGCGACCTGTAGGAATATTTGGGGGACAGAGCACAGAGAGAGCTGGGGGTGCAAGGCCGGAGAGGAGTCGGTAGAAGACAGAAAGACCACCTACCTGCCTGCGGTGAGTGAGTGAAAGGCCCTCAGAGATAGCTTCATCGCGGGAGATTCCAATAATTCTGAAAGCTTTGGTTTCAACAGCGTGAAGCCGAGCTAGGTGTGAGGCAGGAGCACCGGCCCATAGGGGAGAACAGTATTCCATTGGGCTGCGGATGAAAGCCTTGTATGTGGTGAGGAGCTCAGGTGTGCCGAGGAAGGACTTCGCACGACGGAGGATGCCCAGTCGGCGACTGGCTTTGGAGGCCAGCTTGGAAATGTGGTTTTCCCAAGAAAGATCATGGCAGATAGTGAGACCCAAAATCTTGAGCGACAGAACTTCTTGGAGAGGATTGTTGAGAAAGTAGATGGGAGGGTTGTCCAGTCGATCTTTTCGGAGAGACATAGTAAGAGTGTGAGATTTGTCAGGATTGAAAGACATGTTCCACTTGTTTGACCAGTCTGTGATTTTGTCCAGGTCTTCAGAGAGTGAGGAGGCAGCAGACTGCCGATCTGAGGGAAGAGGAATGGAGCGGCAGAGAGTGGAGTCATCAGCAAAGAGATAGAGAGGATTTTCGAGAGAGTCAGAGAGATCATTGATGAAGACCAGAAAAAGCACGGGGCCCAGAACACTGCCTTGGGGAACTCCAGCCTGAACAGGAAGAGGAGATGAGAGAAACCCATTCAGGGCCACACGTTGACAACGACTAGAGAGGAAGTCCGCCAGCCATGCGTGGAGATTTCCATGGATACCAAAGGAGGAGAGTTTGGTGAGCAGAGCGGGGTGCCAGACCGTGTCGAAGGCACGTGATATGTCGAGGGAGACAGCTCTAATTTCCTGTTTGGCATTGAGGACCTCCATCCATTGTTGAGACAGCAGAAGCAGCATGTCCAGAGTAGAGTGACCTGGTCTGAAACCAAATTGATGATCAGAGATCAAGCCATTGGAGAAGAGGAAAGATTTCATATCCGAAGCAATGATGGATTCCATGACTTTGCTGATAATTGGGAGAAGGCTGATTGGTCTGTAGTTGCTAGGATCTGTTTTTGCACCTTTTTTGTGCAAAGCGGTGATGTTGGCTGATTTCCAAGCAGATGGCAGTTGACCTTGAGCAAAAGAGAGGGTGAAGAGAACAGAGAGAGGGTGAGATAGAGCAGCAGAGCAGGATTTTAGGACCCGTGGGCTGATGCCGTCGGGTCCAGTTGCAGAATCAGAGTCGAGGGTTGACAGAAACTTTTCCACCTTGTCGGGAGGAAAGGACACGGAGTCCAGGAGCAGCAGGGTACGACTGGGTATGGTGGGTACAGAGAGGGATGGGTTTGGGACACAAGATTTAGAGGCAAACACAGAGTTGAGGCATTCAGCTTTTTCACGTGCGGAGTCAGCTGTGTAGCCCAATTTCACCCCAATTCCACTTTTTTGAAATACCAACTTCTGTCCTGGAAGTCCTTGGTGTCCTTGTGTTTTATACTTCTCCCCCTCCCCCCCCCCCCCCTTCCCACGCCTCCTCCCCCCAAGCCCTCTCCCTTCCACACATCTCCCTGCTCTCAAATGTTGTGTTTGTGTGCTTCCCCTTCTCTCCCCATCTTGTTTTCCGCTCCCTCTTTTTATATATTTTGTTTGTCTGGTTGATTTGTTTGTGAAGTAAATGTTAGCTCTTTCACGAGCCTCGATTCAGTATACAAAAAAAAACAAAAAACGATATGACAGAAAAAGGCTTTTTTTCAAGTTTTGTTCACTACCTCCGAGGTATTGTAAAATTATCGCGTCAAAAGATGTATTAATAGATCACAATATCAAATATACTTGTTATTTATGTCAAAATTGCACATTTGTTTAGAAATAATGAAAACAAACAAAAAAAAAAACAAGGATATGACAGAAAAAGGCTTTTTTCAAGTTTTGTTCACTACCTCCGAGGTATTGTAAAATTATCGCGTCAAAAGATGTATTAATAGATCACAATATCAAATATACTTGTTACTTATGTCAAAATTGCACATTTGTTTAGAAATAATGGAAAAAAAACAAAAAAAAAACAAGGATATGACAGAAAAAGGCTTTTTTTCAAATTTTGTTCACTACCTCCGAGGTATTGTAAAATTATTGCGTCAAAAGATGTATTAATAGATCACAATATCAAATGTACTTGTTACTTATGTCAAAATTGCACATTTGTTTAGAAATAATGAAAAAAAAAAAAACCATATGACAGAAAAGGCTTTTTTTGAAGTTTTGTTCACTACTTCCGAGGTATTGTAAAATTATCGCGTCAAAAGATGTATTAATAGATCACAATATCAAATGTACTTGTTACTTATGTCAAAATTGCACATTTGTTTAGAAATAATGAAAAAAAAAAAAACCATATGACAGAAAAGGCTTTTTTTGAAGTTTTGTTCACTACCTCCGAGGTATTGTAAAATTATCGCGTCAAAAGATGTATTAATAGATCACAATATCAAATATACTTGTTATTTTTGTCAAAATTGCACATTTGTTTAGAAATAATGAAAAAAAACAACGATATGACAGAAAAAGGCTTTTTTCAAGTTTTGTTCACTACCTCCGAGGTATTGTAAAATTATCGCGTCAAAAGATGTATTAATAGATGACAATATCAAATATACTTGTTACTTATGTCAAAATTGCACATTTGTTTAGAAATAATGAAAAAAAAAAACAAAAAAAAACAACGATATGACAGAAAAGGGCTTTTTTTCAAGTTTTGTTCACTACCTCCGAGGTATTGTAAAATTATCGCGTCAAAAGATGTATTAATAGATCACAATATCAAATATACTTGTTACTTATGTCAAAATTGCACATTTGTTTAGAAATAATGAAAAAAACAAAAAAAAATTGGGCAAGATGAAGCTAAATCCAAGGGCCTCTCACTCACTCACCGCAGGCAGGTTTGTGGTCTTTCCGTCTTCTACCGACTCCTCTCCGGCCTTGCCCCCCCAGCTCTCTCTGGGCTCTGTCCCGCAAATATTCCTACAGGTCGCACAAGATCTGCCTGCAACCCTCTTATGGTCAAACTGCCAAAATCAAGACTCTCTGCTCACCTTCACTCCTTCATTCCTCTTTTCTCCCGCATCTGGAACAAACTCCCTCACTCTCTTCAATCCCACTCCACCCTCCAGGTCTTTAAAACAGCTGTTCACCACCATCTCTTATCTTCCCCCATCCAAAACCTTGATCTTTTCTACCCCCGCTAATTTCACCCCAATTCCACTTTTTTGAAATACCAACTTCTGTCCTGGAAGTCCTTGGTGTCCTTGTGTTTTATATTTCTCGCTCCCCCCCCCCCCCCCTTCCCACGCCTCCTCCCCCCAAGCCCTCTCCCTTCCACACATCTCCCTGCTCTCAAATGTTGTGTTTGTGTGCTTCCCCTTCTCTCCCCATCTTGTTTTCCGCTCCCTATTTTTATATATTTTGTTTGTCTGGTTGATTTGTTTGTGAAGTAAATGTTAGCTCTTTCACGAGCCTCGATTCAGTATACAAAAAAAAACGAAAAACGATATGACAGAAAAATGCTTTTTTTCAAGTTTTGTTCACTACCTCTGAGGTATTGTAAAATTATCGCGTCAAAAGATGTATTAATAGATCACAATATCAAATATACTTGTTATTCATGTCAAAATTGCACATTTGTTTAGAAATAATGAAAAAAAACAACAAAAGAACAACGATATGACAGAAAAAGGCTTTTTGTTTTTTGTCTTTTCCAAGGCATCCTCGATTGGGCAAGAAAAGCATTGCATGAAAACACTCCATTTTACAAACCCCATGTTGCATGCAACATTCCATGTTGTGAACTCCACATTGCATGCAACTTGACGCAAACTCCACTTTTTTTTTTTTCATACAGTTCGCTGCTCTTCACATTGGTTTACGCCTACTGACTCCAAAGGTAGACGCCCAAGGCAAAAGCAAATGGTAAAACCAACACTAGACATTCGCAGCTCTTATTTGTAAACAATCAATGCAATAAAAACTCCGAAGCAACTAGAACGGCACTTGGTAGAGAGCACACCTCCGCCAGACGAAACAGTTTGTTTTGTATCCCACTGATGGGCCGGATCTGGATTCGGACCTGAACCAAAATCTAATCGGTTTGTTCTTATCACCAAATAAACTCGTCCACCAAGTTTAGTCATAACTCGTCCATAACTTTTTAAATATCATGTTATATATCGCTTTTCGCCCGATCTCTCAATAATGGTGAAGAATCACTTAAAAACTAAATAATCCTAGTATCCGAATCCATATGCAGATCTTCACCAAAATCTAATCATTTTGTCCTTGTCACATACACTACCACTCTGCCAAATTTCGTCTGAATCCGTCTACAACTTTTTGAGATATCTTGTTCACAAATAAACAAACAGGGGTGAAAAGATAACCTCAATGCATCTTCCTTCAGTGGCGGAGGTAACAAGCAACACCTGTCAGTCATCTGCTCCAATACTTATGCTTATCTAAAATGGGGACACTTAACATTAAAAAGTGCTATTGTTCCACAACGGTAAAACATGTATACATAGAAATACTGAGAAATAAAATGGGAAAATTAGAAATGGGATAGCTCAGATGGCAGAGCACTGGTACAGTTCACCAGAGGACCTGGGTTTGATTCCTGGTCTCGGCGTGTAATTTTCCCACATATGTCAATTAATCAGAAATAAAAGTGGACCTTCTGTAATCTTGCCTCGTATTCATCTTTTGATCTCCAATCCAAATTTCTTGAGTATATAGGAATAATAACAAATTTTATTGCAATATATGAACCTGGTGTTGGCTTAATAGTTAGGGTGCTGGCCAGAGGCTGCATACGAAACAACAACAACATTGAAACATATTGTTACGTTTGTGGGGGGTAGGCAATGAAATACCTTGACCAGGTAGAAGTGTATAGATTACCATCCTTCGAATGTCGTGTAAGAACACCTCAGTGTAAATAAATCGGCTCAGTGTGTCCGGTAAGATTGTATATTTGTCTCCATGCGAGGGGTGGAGCTATGCTAATTAGTTAGGGTATAAGGGTAGATTCCCTGTTTTTTTTTTGTTTGTTTGTTTTTGTTTTTTGTATACAAGATTGAGGCTTGTGTAAGAGCTAAAAGTAGAGGGTACACTCATTGCCTCTGTAGGGTTTTCCCTTTGTTCCTTATGACACTTGCAACACCAGCCATGCACTCCGCACCTATACTAAGTACACTAAATAAAGTCACCGGATCATGACATTCGAACACGACCACTGACGCCACCAGCCGAGTCACCACAAGGGCCGGCAAGAAGGGCCGTGAGGCCCCACCCCGAGAGGTGATGATTGGTCATGGCCGTGGAACGATGTAGTGGCACTCGCTGATTGGAGCGCACGCAGACGTCATCAGAGAACGTTCGAGACCGAGGAGTAAAAAGGACATGTCCCGCCATTTCCCCTCTCTTGGTTCGGATATTCATTACAAGCGGATGCATCTCTCTCTCCCTGTGCTCTCGACAGAGAGGGCTGCATGGAAAGCGGACGCGTTTTTTTCTCTCTCTCGGTCCGTGGCTGGCATAGCGTGCAGGCGCACGATTCTCTCTGGGTGCTGGGTTTTCATTACGAGCGGATGCATTGTGCTCTCTTCTCTCTTCTGGTTCAGACATTCATCGCGTGCGGTCGCAGTTCGTGCTCGCTCTTAGTTCGTGGCTGGCATCGCGAGCATTCACAGTTTGTCTCTCTCTTGGCAGTGGCATTCGCGCGCTCGCTCTGTTCCTGGCTGCGTGGAGGGGCGGACGCATCTTTTCTCGGATCCCGGTGGTGCTGCCTTCGTGACGGCTGTGTGCCGTGCCGTGTCTACCGGAGAGACCTCGGTGCTTTGTGGAGCGTAGGATGAGGAAGGAGCGAGGAGCTGTTCGCTTCACGGCTGCGGCTGGTGGGGAACGCAACTTTGCGCCAAGCCGTTTTCCTGCGCAAGGACTTGTGGACCCATTCGAGGGCCGACAGGGCTCGAGGGCTGCGCAAAGCTGAGTACTAAGCTGCCAAACGCACCACATTAATTTTTACTTTCGTTATTTTATTTATCCCTGTGTCTGTTTCCTGTGTCCATGTAGAGACATCTCAATTTAGGAATCTTAGTTTACCGTACATTTTTGTTCCCTGGCATTTATTTTTATTAAACCTATTACTTGTTGAGATCGGTAATCTGGTGGTGAAAGAAGGCCGCATTCCAGTGGATTGGCAACTGCGTACCCTCGTCCCTCTATACAAGGGGAAAGGTGAACCTCTGGACTGTGGCTCGTATCGAGCGATAAAGTTATTGGAGCATTGAATGAAGGTATTGGAAAGGGTGTTGGAGAGGAGGACAAGGAAGAAAGTGCAGATCGACGAAATGCAGTTTGGATTTATGCTAGGAAGAGGAACGACAGACGCGCTTTCTATTGTAAGGCAGTTGCAGGAGAAGTACATGGAGATGAGGAAGAAGTTGTTTCTTGGGTTTGTTGATCTGGAGAAAGCATTCGATGGGGTTCCATGCGAAGTCGTGACATGGGCATTGAGGAAGTTAGGAGTGGAGGAATGGTTGATCAGAGTAGTGATGGCAATGTATGAAAGAGCGCACACAGCTGTAAGGATGAAGGACGGGAACAGTGGTGAGTTTGAGGTGAAGGTGGGAGTGCATCAGGGGTCGGTACTAAGTCCACTACTATTTGTAGCTGTGATGGAGGTGCTGGCTCAGAACGTGAAGGAGGGTTTACCGTGGGAGTTGTTGTATGCAGATGATCTTGTGTTGATGGCAGAAAGTATGGATGGACTGAAGGAGAAGATGAACAAATGGAAGGAATGTATGGAGACAAAAGGTCTGAAGGTGAATATCAGAAAGACGAAGGTGATGGCAAGTGGTAAAGCATGTGGTGAGGTGGAAAGAACTGGGAAGTGGCCATGTGCTGTGTGCAGGAAGGGTGTCGGAGTGAACTCCATTCAATGTACAATGTGTGCTGAGTGGGTTCATCAAAAATGTCGTGGTCTGAGAGGGTCATTAACCAGTGTGACAGATACCTTCAAGTGTAAGGTGTGCACAGAGGGCGCTGCAGATGGAGGAAATGTTGAGTTTGATCTTGGAGACGGCGTGAAGCTGAAAGGTGTGAAAACATTTTGTTACCTCGGAGACATGCTGAATGGAGAAGGTGGATCAGACTCGGCAACAGTTGCTGGAGTGAGATGTGCATGGAAGAAGTTTCGGGAACTGAGTGGCGTGCTGACAAGGAGGGGAGTGTCATTGAAGTTGAAGGGAAAGGTGGATGCGTCATGTGTGAGAAGTGTTATGATTTATGGGAGCGAGACATGGGTGATGAACGTAGAGCAGCAACGATGGTTGGAAAGGGTGGAAATGCGAATGGTTCGGTGGATGTGCAGAGTATCGTTGAGAGAGAGGAAGACAAATGATGAATTGCGAAAGATGATGGGAACGGAGCCTGTGATGGATGCTGTGAAGAGAAACAGTTTGAGATGCTTTGGTCATGTGTTGAGGAATGATGAAAGTGACTGTTTGAGAAGAGTGATGGAAATGATTGTAGAAGGAAGTAGAGGACGGGGAAGACCGAGAAAGACTTGGCTAAAGGTGGTGGAAGAAGAAATGCGGGCAAGGGGGTTAACAAGGGGAGTTGCAGAAAATAGGGCAAAACGGAGAAGATTGTCATGGGCACCGCAAGGCTAACCCCCGCTCTAGCAGGGAAAATGGCCTTAAAATGCCTGTTGTTGTTGTTGTTGTATTACTTGTTGAATTTTAATCTCTCGTTTGTCTTGTTTAATTGTCGTGGGTTTGAGGACGCCAAGTGAAACCCATGCAGGTAAGCCTCGTCACCCTCCACCCTTGTGCGTGTTGAAGAGATAACACCGCCATAGTTTGGGTACGCCTCGGAGTTCAAGCTCGATTGGTCATCCGTCATGCAGGGGTGTTAATCCCCCAGACACGACAATATGAATAGGAATAAACATTTGAAGCAAGTCAATTGCACATGTTATGTAACAAAATATTGTTCATTGTTAACATTTAATTACCAACTGGTGTTGTGACACTGAAAATGCTGGTTTTGATTTTGTGATAAAGGTAGGTAAATATGATATTAAAGCGCGATGCTGCGCACGCTAATTCTTACGCAAAGAGCAAGCAGACAACGCGGTTCATAAAAGAGTCTTTATTCAAAGTACTCAAACTGCAGCACTAAGCTGCTCAGGGCTGCGCGCTCCGCGTATATCGTGAGGCCACGCCTCTCTCCCTGGCGTGGCCCATCCCCACTTGGTGTGCGGGGTGATGTCACCACGTCAGTGCTTTCGTGTCCGCCACACGCGCCCCCCCAGAATCCCCGCGCACCTGAAGGGTCAGTTTGCGGGGCAAACGGATGACCCGGCCGAAGCGCCCCCTGGCGACTGGCGGCGTCTGGGATGCAGGGATGCCATCTGGGATGCCTCCGGCAGCAGGACCGGGGGGCGGCGGGGCTGGGTGGTGCCGGGGGTCCGCCCGCAGGGGGGCGGCCCCGACGCGGGGGTCGGGCCACTGGCGGTGGATGGTCCACGTCGAGGTGGGCCGGCTTGAGGCGGTCTACAGAAACGCGGTCAGGAGTACCGCCGATGTCCAGGGTGAAGTGCTTTGCCCCGGTCTCCAGCACGCGGAAAGGCCCGTCGTACGGGGGCCGCAGTGGTGTCCGGTGGGCATCGTGGCGGACAAAGACGTACTCCGCCGTGCGAAGCTCCGGGGCGACGTGCGTCGGTGGGTGCCCGTGGCATGCCGTTGGCACCGGGGCGAACCTCTGGGCGGTCTCTTGCAGAGCGGAGCGCTGCTGTGCCGCGGACCATGGTGCCGTGGAGTCGGGGAGGAACTCGCCCGGCACCCGCAGCGGTTGCCCGAAGACCAACTCCGCCGCGGATGCGCGCAGGTCCTCCTTGGGCGCCGTCCGGAGGCCCAGCAGGACCCAGGGGAGCCTGTCGACCCAGCCGCCGTCGCGGAGGGTGGCCCGGAGCGCGGCCTTCAATGAGCGGTGAAATCGCTCACACAGGCCGTTAGCCTGGGGGTGGTATGCCATGGTTCGGTGCAGCCGGACCCCGAGCCCCTGCGCGACCGCCCCCCAGAGCTCCGAGGTGAACTGGGGGCCGCGGTCGGACGAGATGTCTGAGGGGGCGCCGAACCGGGCGACCCAGGTGGCGATGAAAGCCTGCGCGACATCCGCCGCCATCGTCGACGCCAAGGGCACGGCCTCCGGCCACCGGGTGGTGCGGTCCACCATGGTGAGGACATGGGTGAAACCCCGCGAGGGGGGCAGAGGTCCCACCAGGTCCACGTGGACGTGGTCAAACCGGCGTTCCGGCACCGTGCACGGGGCCAACGGGGCCTGGGTGTGCCGGTGCACCTTGGCGCGCTGGCACGCGAGGCACGTCCTGGCCCAGCCGTGGACGGCCTTCCGTAGGCCATGCCAGACGAACTTGTCGGCGATCAACCTTTGGGAGGCCCTCGCGCCCGGGGTGGGACAGGCCGTGGATGGCGTCAAACACCTGGCGCTGCCAGCCCGCGGGCACGATGGGGCGAGGACGCCCGAGGGAGACGTCGCACAAGAGGGCCGCGCCTGCGCCGTCGAACGGCACCTCGGTGACACGGAGGCCCGTGACAGCGGTCCGCAAGGCCTGGACGTCGGGGTCAGCGGCCTGGTCTGCTGCCATCCGGGCATAGTCGATGCCGAGGTGGACTGCGTGGGCGACGGCCCGGGAAAGGCAATCCGCCACTGGGTTGTCCTTCCCCGCGACGTGCCGGATGTCCGTCGTGTACTCGGACACGGCCGAGAGGTGACGCTGCTGCCGGGCCGACCACGGCTCGGTGACATTGCGCATCGCGAAGATCAGCGGCTTGTGGTCGACGAAGGCCGTGAACGCACGGCCCTCGAGCAGATGGCGGAAGTGCCTGACCGCCAAGTGAAGCCCGAGCAACTCGCGGTCGAAGGTACTGTAACGGCGTTCGGGCGGGCGAAGCTGCCGGCTAAAGAACGCCAGCGGTTGCCAAGCTCCACGCACCCATTGCTCATGCACCGCGCCCACCGCGTAGTCCGAGGCGTCGGTGGTGAGGGCGATCGGTGCATCGGGCGCCGGGTGCGCGAGCATGGTGGCGTTAGCGAAGGCGAGCTTCGCGCCCGTGAACGCCGTGTCCATCTGCTCGGTCCAGGTAACGTCGCCTTTGCCCGGCTTACCTCGGAGAGCTTCGTGCAGGGGGTGCAGGAGCTGGGCGATACGGGGCAGGAACCGATGGTAAAAGTTCACCATGCCCAGGAACTCCTGCAGCCCTCTGATCGTGCGGGGGCGCGGAAACCCCTTCACCGCCTCCACCTTGGCCGGCAGGGGGACGGCTCCGTGCCTGGTGACACGGTGCCCCAGAAAATCGATTATGGCGGCGCCGAACCGGCACTTTGCGGGGTTCACAATCAGGCCATGCTGGCCCAGGCGTTCGAAGAGCGTGCGGAGGTGGCGTAGGTGCTCTTCGCGGGACGCGCTGGCGACGAGGATATCATCCAGGTAGACGTAGACAAAATCCAAGTCGCGCAGGATGCTGTCCATCAGTCGCTGGAACGCCTGAGCCGCATTCTTCAGACCGAAGGGCATCCGCAGGAACTCGAAGAGTCCGAATGGCGTGATGACCGCCGTCTTCGGGACGTCCTCCGGCCTGACGGGGACCTGATGGTAGCCGCGTATGAGGTCCACCTTCGAGAAGAAGGACATGCCCGCCAAACGGGCGGAAAAGTCCTGAATGTGGGGGACGGGGTAGCGGTCGGGGGTGGTGGCGTCATTGAGACGGCGATAGTCCCCGCACGGTCGCCATCCCCCGCCGGGCTTCGGCACGATGTGCAGCGGCGACGCCCAAGCGCTCTCTGAGCGCCGAACGATGCCGAGTCGCTCCAGGGTAGCGAACACCGCTTTTGCCACCGCCAGCTTCGTCGGCTCGAGGCGGCGTGCCCGGGCGTAGACCGGTGGCCCGACGGTGGGGATGTGATGGGCCACCCCATGCTTGACGGCCCCCGCCGAGAAGGTGGGCCGCGTGAGGGCCGGGAAGCCGGCGAGGAGGCGGGTGAATGCGTCCGCTGCCGGAAGCGTACAGACCAACGTGGCCGGAACCGAACCGTTCGTCAAACCGCTTGGCAAGCCGCTCGTTGAGCTGCTCGATGAGCTGGGCAGCGCACAAGCGCGCGAGCTGAACGTCTCGGCCTGGACAAGACGTCTGCGCTTTACGTCGACCAGGAGCCCATTAGCGCACAGGAAGTCCACGCCAAGCAGTGCCATGGGCACGTCGGCGGTGACGAACGTCCATCGGAAAACCTGCCCTCCGAACCGCAGAGAGAGGCAGCGTTTTCCATACGTACGGATGGGCGTCCCGTTCGCGGCAAGCAGCGCGGGGCCCCCGCCCGCGGCGTGCTTGTCTGACGTGCCGGCGGGAACGACACTCACCTGCGCTCCCGTGTCGCACAGGTAACGGCGCCCGGATAAGGTGTCCGTTATGAACAGCAGGCTGCTCGAACGGCCGGCGCTCATCGCCACTATTGAGCGCCGGCCCGGGCGTTTCCCGACCTGTTGAAGGAGCATGGCGGATGACATTGCCGAGCCTCGTGGCCAAACTTGGCGTGGAACCAGCACCAGGTGGTGGAGCTGGAGGAGCGCGGCTGGCTCCGCCAGGCCGGTGGAGTTGGCAGGTTTCCCCGCGGTGGCGGTTTTCGCCGCGGCGGTGGGCGGGGCATGGCGGCGGTCACGAGGTGCGTATCATCATGCTGCGTATGCTGTATAAGCTGATGCTGTGGAACAGCAGCATCAGCAGCATTAGCAGCATCAGCCACGAGGGCCGTGACGGCCACGCCGACTCTCGCCCGCGTGTCCGAAGCGGCGAAGTACTTGTCCGCCTCGGCCGCCAATGCTCGGGGTTCCGTTAGCCCGGTCCCGGCCAACGCGAGGCGAACCTGCGCTGGAAGTTGGCGACGGAAAAGCGCCCGGAATAGAGAACCGGGGGCTTCGTCGCCCAACAGTGACAGCATATGGTCCATTCTGACCGACGGGCGCGTGTCGCCGAGCTCGGGGAGATCCAGGAGGCGGTCGGCCCGTGCGTCGTCCATGAGGCCGAACGTGGCTAGGAGTAGCCGCTTGAGTGCCTCATACTTGTGGCCGTCCGGTGGGTGGCGAAGGACGGACACAACTCGAGCGGCCGTGCCGGGCCCGAGGGAGGCGATGACGTGGCAGTAGCGCATGTCGTCGTTGGTGAGGCGCCGAAGCTGAAATTGGGCTTCGGCTTGAACGAACCAGACTTCGGCCTGGGCCTCCCAAAATTCGGGAAGTTTAATCGCCATTGCCTTGTCATTGGCCATTGCAATGGCGTCGTGTTCGGAAGGATCGCTACGGCAGATCCAACGTCGAGGTCACCATATAAAGCGCGATGCTGCGCACGCTAATTCTTACGCAAAGAGCAAGCGGACAACGCGGTTCATAAAAGAGTCTTTATTCAAAGTACTCAAACTACAGCACTAAGCTGCTCAGGGCTGCGCGCTCCGCGTATATCGTGAGGCCACGCCTCTCTCCCTGGCGTGGCCCATCCCCACTTGGTATGCGGGGTGATGTCACCACGTCAGTGCTTTCGCGTCCGCCACGATATTCACATTATCATCTATCTATAATTCCAGCAATCTCTGTGTGTCTGTCTGTGTGTCTGTGTGTCTGTGTGTCTGTGTGTCTGTGTGTCTGTGTGTCTGTGTGTCTGTGACCGCTGTTTCTCGACAACCACGGGTCCGATATACTTGAAACTTGCCAGGTATATTGCTGGGGACCCGAGGATGTGCCTTTTCAAGGTTTCATATTAATCGGACAATTACTTACCGAGATATGTCCAAAAAACGCTTCAACCAATCAGAGAGCAGCGAGCTATCACGTGTGCCGAACGTGGCGATCAGGCTCTGCCTCGGACGGCACATTTGACAGCGTATTCATTTATTTCACGTTGGAAAACTATGTTGCCGTTAAACTATGTTTTAAAACGAATTCAAACTGCGATTAAATTAAAACGATTCATCCTAACTGCGATTTGCGAACTTCCGGACAGTGACGACTGTCCGGCAGCACGCTTTCCGGCATCCAATCACAGAACGCTTTGTTGCGTAGGCGTGGCCGATGTGAGACGAGCGGAGCTGAGCGCGTTACGAGCTGACCGCCATTACGGTACGTAATTCGATTTCTTATGCGCATTATTTCTCCCAATTCATTCATCTCCCAATTTCTCCCAATTCAATTCGTATCACTAATAAAAACGAATTTGCGATTCATTCGCTTTCCTGCGCGTTTGTGCACGCGATGGCGATTGCTTTACCAAACTCCGGAAGCCGTTCGCTTTGGACCAAACCATTGCATGAGGGGGGGGTTCTGTGGTCGTTGCGAATGGACCAAACCATTCATGTAAATAGAGGGGGGGGATTGTCACTGTACTCGCAAGCCGTTCGCCGTTCGCTTTGGCGTTGCGAATGAACCAAACCATTTCATGTAAATAGAGGGGGGGGGGGGGATATAATTTTAGATAGATATATAGTACGGGCATATATATAGTACGGGCATGCCCTAGTCTATCTATAATTCCAGTAATCTCTGTGTGTGTGTGTGTGTGTGTCTGTGTGTGTGTGTGTGTGTGTGTGTGTGTGTGTGTGTGTGTGTTTGTCTGTGACCGCTGTTTCTCGACAACCACGGGTCCGATATACTTGAAACTTGCCAGGTATATTGCTGGGGACCTGAGGATGTGCCTTTTCAGGGTTTCATATTAATCGGAGAAGTAGTTACCGAGCTATGGCGATTTAGCCGTTCGCCGTTCGCTTTGGCTTTGCGAATGGACCAAACCATTCATGTAAATAGAGGGGGGGGGGGGTTCTGTGGTCGTCCGCTTTGGCTTTGCGAATGGACCAAACCATTTCATGTAAATAGAGGGGGGGGGGTTCTGTGGTCGTTACTGCCACGCGGTTTGGAATGTTTTTCCGAACGGGCACCCACGTACGGGCACGTCCTAGTCTATCTATAATTCCAGTAATCTCTGTGTGTATGTGTGTGTGTCTGTGTGTCTGTGTGTTTGTCTGTGACCGCTGTTTCTCGACAACCACGGGTCCGATATACTTGAAACTTGCCAGGTATATTGCTGGGGACCCGACGATGTGCCTTTTCAAGGTTTGAAATTAATCGGACAAGTGGTTCCCAAGGTATGGTCACCGTACTCGCAAGCCGTTCGCTTTGGCTTTGCGAATGGACCAAACCATTTCATGTAAATAGAGGGGGGGGTTCTACCGTACTCACAAGCCGTTCGCTTTGGCTTTGCGAATGGACCAAACCATTTCATGTAAATAGAGGGGGGGGTTCTGTGGTCGTTACTGCCACGTCGTTTCAAAGTTTTTTTTTGTTGTTGTTGTTTGCACGCATGTTTTTTTTGCACCCACGTACGGGCATGCCCTAGTTTTGGAAATTGCAGTGCTTTCTGCTTGGCGACGTCACGGCGTGCCTTCCACGTGGTGACATCACGTAAGCTCTAGTTTATGGCAGTGTGTATAGTCTTGTCTTCTCTTGGTGCAGTGTACCCTCTGGTCTTGTCTAATCGCAGTGTACCCTCTCGTCTCATTTTATCAGTGTACCCCCTAGTCTCATTTTATCAGTGTACCCTCTAGTCTCATTTTATCAGTGTACCCTCTAGTCTCATTTTATCAGTGTACCCTCTAGTCTCATTTTATTAGTGTACCCCCTTGTCTCATTTTATCAGTGTACCCCCTTGTCTCATTTTATCAGTGTACCCTCTCGTCATTTTATCAGTGTACCCCCGAGTCTCATTTTATCAGTCTACCCTCTAGTCTCATTTTATCAGTGTACCCCCTTGTCTCATTTTATCAGTGTACCCCCTTGTCTCATTTTATCAATGTACCCTCTAGTCTCATTTTATCAGTGTACCCTCTAGTCTCATTTTATCAGTGTACCCTCTAGTCTCATTTTATCAGTGTACCCTCTAGTCTCATTTTATCAGTGTACCCCCGAGTCTCATTTTATCAGTGTACCCCCTAGTCTCATTTTATCAGTGTACCCCCTAGTCTCATTTTATCAGTGTACCCCCTAGTCTCATTTTATCAGCGTACCCCCTAGTCTCATTTTATCAGTGTTCCCCCGAGTCTCATTTTATCAGTGTACCCCTGAGACTCATTTTATCAGTGTACCCCATAGTCTCATTTTATCAGTGTACCCTCTTGTCTCATTTTATCAGTGTACCCCCTTGTCTCATTTTATCAGTGTTACCCCCGAGTCTCATTTTATCAGTGTACCCCCTTGTCTCATTTTATCAGTGTACCCCCTTGTCTCATTTTATCGGTGTACCCCTTTGTCGCATTTTATCAATGTACCCCCTTGTCTCATTTTATCAGTGTGCCCCCTAGTCTCATTTCATCAGTGTACGCCCTCGTCTCATTTTATTAGTGTACCCCCTAGTCTCATTTTATCAGTGTAGCCCTTGTCTCATTTTATCAGTGTACCTCCTTGTCTCATTTTATCAGTGTACCCCCTAGTCTCATTTTATCGCAGTTTACCCTCTAGTTTCATTTTATCGCAGTGTAGCCTCTAGTCTCATTTTATCGGTGTACCCCCTAGTCTCATTTTATCACAGTGTACAGTCTCGTCTCAATTTATTAGTGTACCCTCTAGTCTCATTTTATAAGTGTACCCCCTTGTCTCATTTTATAAGTGTACACCCTAGTCTCATTTTATCAGTGTACCCCCTAGTCTCATTTTATTAGTGTACCCTCTAGTCTCATTTTATCAGTGTACCCCCTAGTCTCATTTTGTAAGTGTACCCCCTAGTCTCATTTTATCAGTGTACCCCCTAGTCTCATTTTATTAGTGTACCCTCTAGTCTCATTTTATAAGTGTACCCCCTTGTCTCATTTTATAAGTGTACCCCCTAGTCTCATTTTATCAGTGTACCCCCTAGTCTCATTTTATCAGTGTACCCCCTAGTCTCATTTTATAAGTGTACCCCCTAGTCTCATTTTATAAGTGTGCCCCCTAGTCTCATTTTATTAGTGTCCCCTCTTGTCTCATTTTATCGCAGTGTACCCTCTGGTCTCATTTTATCGGTGTACCCCCGAGTCTCATCTTATCGCAGTGTACCCTCTTGTCTCATTTTATCGGTGTACCCTCTAGTCTCATCTTATCGCAGTGTACCCTCGAGTGTCACCTTATCAGTGTACCTTCTTGTCTCATTTTTAGCTCACCTGGAACGAAGTTTAGGGGAGCTTATTCGATGGCGTGTTGTCTGTCCATCCGTAAACACTTGAAACTTTTTCTCCGAAACCGCTGATGGGATTGCGACCAAATTTGGCACAAATGATATTTGTTGTGTTGTGACTAAAATTTGTTCACGGCATTTTAAAAAATCGGGGTCTAAGGGGGTTTACCAGGGGGTCAAAGTGGATCCATGTTTGACCGCCCAAAATAGGAATTTGCTTTTTCGTCTGAAACTACACACACGATTTCGATGAAACCTGACCACATCCTTCACCACCCGTGATGTACCAAAGTATGTTCATGGCATTTTAAAAAATCTGCCCCTTTGGGGGTCTACGGGGGAGGTTTCCCCCCAAAATAAGTATTTACTTTCCTCTCAGAAACTACACATGCAATTTCTATGAAACTTCACCACAACCTTCATCACCCATGATGTACCAATGTTTGTTCAAGGTATTAGAAAAATTGGGGTCCCCCCAAAATAGGTTGCCCCCCAAAATCTGTGTAGTATCTATCTCTGTTTTGTGTTTTTAAACACTGAGGCCCATTGGGTACTTTTACACCTGGTGTTTGTACTGATGTATAGTATTGTCGCGCGACTCCCCCTCGGTTAAGACCGGGAAATCGCGGATGGAAATGAGCTTAATGAGGCGACGATCAATGGCGGATTTCCTATACACGCATGGGGGAAGGGAGGAAGAAGAAGCGGGAAGCTTTTACCTGACACGATCTCGCCGGGCAGCCTTCAAACCTGCAGGAAATGAACTCACACGAACCGGATTTTATGTACAGTGAAAATAAATAAGGCTTTATTGCCATGGATGCCAATAACGATGAAATAAAACGCGCCGGTTAATAACTATGGTTCTTAAATTGAGATCCCACGCACCTGAATTCAACAACACAGACGAAAGGATGAAAGAAACTGTAAAATAAAATGTGTATGGTTATTGTACTTATCGCACCTAGCTCGTGTGTTAGGGATCGTCTGGGATGGTGGTTCTGGGATGGATGGATGGATGGATAGCTCAGGTCGGCGGGAAGAAAGGCCTTGATGCGTCCCTGTTCACCAGGCCTCGATAAAACCTCTCCCGCCGAGCGAGCGGGCGTGCAACCCACTTCACCAGCCGTGGAATGTCCTCCCGAATTCGGCACGAAGCTGCGATGCACCCAACGTTCGGGTCACATAGGAGAGAGTCGAGGTGAAGGAAGGTGTGAGGGCAAGAACGAGCGATGTCCAGACACCAACGTCTACCTCAACGAGCAGGGACGAGAGAGAGAAAATGTCGGTCTCTTCTTTTTGTCAATCCCTCGTTGTGTCCCCTTCCTCTCCCTGCCAATCCCTGACGGCCAACATCACAGGCTCAATTCTCCACCAATGGCTGCGTCACGTCTTTCTCATCCCATTCGTCGGTGGCCAATCAGTATGCCGCTTTCTTTGCTCTTGCTTCACCAATCCCTCGCAAGGTGGGTGTGGCCTCAGCCTGCCTGAGCCATGAGTGTTGCTTTGTGGTGCTGTAACTGGTGGTATCCCATCGGCAGTGCTCCGAACTGGCTTCCGGTGAGTTTTGTTATTAGGGGGGAATTAATTCGTGTGGTGCAACTTGTGGGCCTATCTAATGTCTATGGTGTGTTGCCATACGGGACACAGGTATGATCACAGAGGGAACAACACACCAGGGAATTAGCATAATCCCTATTCTATCTAACACAACGATCATCCTTGTATAATCACAGGTAGACGCTTAATCTGACAAACCGCCTAAACAAACTTATTACAGGTGAGGTTTCCCTGTCACGACAGACGAAGTACCTACCTATTCAGATCTACCTAAATCTATATATGCCCCTACCCCAAAATTCATAATAGTATGTCTCCATGACAATGCCTGTGGACCCCAATAAACATCTCATCTCAACAGTCAATGTTATAACTAAGTTCTTGCATGGCTCTTAAATGGATTTTGACTCAATAAATCTTTTTTGAGGAATTTTCTTCTGATGTTAACTAATTGTGTGTGTGTGTGTGTGTGTGTGTGTGTGTGTGTGTGTGTGTGTGTGTGTGTGTGTGTGTGTGTGTGTGTGTGTGTGTGTGTGTGTGTGTGTGTGTGTGTGTGTGTGTGATCGATTAATTATTTCTCTTGAAACCAATTACAATGTTTATTACGATTCAAGTTGTATCAATAAGAGAAAGTATACTTCTTCTTTTTTAACACATGGAGTAATCAGGAAGAAGATAATGAAAAAGAGTTGAAGGTGAGTGAACTGGCACGAGTAATGGAGAACAAAGGACGTACTATGAACATGTTTCGAGGATGTGAGTATGTGTACTATCATAAATAGTCAGAATACCTGCCATTCTTGCCATCCGTACTCGCACGCCATTTCATAGAGAGTGATTGCATTGTAAAGTTGCCAAAACTGCCAGAAACAAAAAACTTGTTACTTCACAGTGACTCACAATGACTATAATCACAGTGACTGGCAAAACAAATCCAAAACTTAAGATGGTAAAAGGCCATTCTGAACGTCACTGTTTACCCTTTCATCTTGTGTAATCAGTCACCAACTCAGCTATTTCAACCAGATAAGACGAGACGAGATGGTACACTGCGATAAGATGAGCATATAGGGTACACTGCTACAAGACTACAGGAGAGGGTACACTGCTTCAAGACTAGAGGGTACACTGCCACAAGACGAGAGGGCACACTGCCACAAGAATGGAGGGCACACTGCCACAAGACGAGAGGGTACACTGCCACAAGACGAGAGGGCACACTGCCACAAGACGAGAGGGTACACTGCCACAAGACGAGAGGGTACACTGCCACAAGACGAGAGGGCACACTGCCACAAGACGAGAGGGTACACTGCCACAAGACGAGAGGGTACACTGCCACAAGACGAGAGGGCACACTGCCACAAGAATGGAGGGCACACTGCCACAAGACGAGAGGGTACACTGCCACAAGACGAGAGGGCACACTGCCACAAGAATGGAGGGCACACTGCCACAAGACGAGAGGGCACACTGCCACAAGAATGGAGGGCACACTGCCACAAGACGAGAGGGTACACTGCCACAAGACGAGAGGGCACACTGCCACAAGACGAGAGGGTACACTGCCACAAGACGAGAGGGTACACTGCCACAAGACGAGAGGGCACACTGCCACAAGACTAGAGGGTACACTGCCACAAGACTAGAGGGCACACCGCCACAAGACTGGAGGGCACACTGCCACAAGACTAGAGGGCACACTGCCACAAGACTAGAGGGCACACTGCCACAAGACTGGAGGGCACACCACCACAAGACGAGAGGGTACACTGCCACAAGACGAGAGGGTACTTTGTGATAAAAGGAGACTGTCGGGATCTTTTAATATTTTATAAAAGTTCATTTTCTTTAAAATATCTTCGTTAAGTTTGGATAACTCACATGGCCAAAGAAGAGAACAGGTAGGAGAAAGGTCATTCCCCTCCACATCCATGACTGAAAGCCTTCTAGAGGGTGAAACGACAAATATGGAACATTCATTCATCTTCATATCCTGGTTATTCACTTACAATAAATCCTGATGTTGGTTTAATGGATAATGTGGCTGGTGTGAGATGTTAAAGTCCTGAGTTTGAGCCCTCGTCATGGCGAATTAACACAGGTGGGTTGGCTCAGCCTGTCATCCTTCTGAGGTCAACAAAATGAGTACCAGCTTACAAGCACCAGGGGGCACTGCATCAGCGGCACAGCCATGCTCCCACAAAATGATGCAACCAGCGCTGTCATCGGCAACACATGAAGCACCACCAAGTACAGTAAATGCATTAATATCTCATCCTCTGTCCTCTGTATAATACACGCACAATTCCCATTAATATCTCATGATGTCCTCTGTATAATACACGCACAATTCCCATTAATATCTCATGATGTCCTCTGTATAATACACGCACAATTCCCATTAATATCTCATGATGTCCTCTGTATAATACACGCACAATTCCCATTAATATCTCATGATGTCCTCTGTGTAATACACGCACAATTCCCATTAATATCTCATGATGTCCTCTGTATAATACACGCACAATTCCCATTAATATCTCATGATGTCCTCTGTATAATACACGCACAATTCCCATTAATATCTCATGATGTCCTCTGTGTAATACACGCACAATTTTCCATTAATATCTCATGATGTCCTCTGTATAATACACGCACAATTCCCATTAATATCTCATGATGTCCTCTGTATAATACACGCACAATTCCCATTAATATCTCATGATGTCCTCTGTACAACACATGCACAATTCCCATTAATATCTCATGATGTCCTCTGTATAATACACGCACAATTCCCATTAATATCTCATGATGTCCTCTGTATAATACACGCACAATTCCCATTAATATCTCATGATGTCCTCTGTATAATACACGCACAATTCCCATTAATATCTCATGATGTCCTCTGTATAATACACGCACAATTCCCATTAATATCTCATGATGTCCTCTGTACAACACATGCACAATTCCCATTAATATCTCATGATGTCCTCTGTATAATACACGCACAATTCCCATTAATATCTCATGATGTCCTCTGTATAATACACGCACAATTCCCATTAATATCTCATGATGTCCTCTGTATAATACACGCACAATTCCCATTAATATCTCATGATGTCCTCTGTATAATACACGCACAATTCCCATTAATATCTCATGATGTCCTCTGTATAACACATGCACAATTCCCATTAATATCTCATGATGTCCTCTGTATAATACACGCACAATTCCCATTAATATCTCATGATGTCCTCTGTATAATACACGCACAATTCCCATTAATATCTCAGGATGTCCTCTGTATAATACACGCACAATTCCCATTAATATCTCATGATGTCCTCTGTATAATACACGCACAATTCCCATTAATATCTCATGATGTCCTCTGTATAACACATGCACAATTCCCATGAATATCTCATGATGTCCTCTGTATAACACATGCACAATTCCCATTCATATCTCATGATGTCCTCTGTATAATCCGTGCACAATTCCCATTAATATCTCATGATGTCCTCTGTATAATACATGCACAATTCCCATTAATATCTCATGATGTCCTCTATAACACATGCACAATTCCCATTTTTATCTCATGATGTCCTCTGTATAATACACGCACAATTCCCATTAATATCTCATGATGGCCTCTGTATAATACATGCACAATTCCAATTAATATCTCATGATGTCCTCTGTATAACACATGCACAATTCCCATTAATATCTCATGATGTCCTCTGTATAATACGTGCACAATTCCCATTAATATCCCATGATGTCCTCTGTATAATACACGCACAATTCCCATTAATATATCATGATGTCCTCTGTATCATACACGGACAATTCCCATTAATATCTCATGATGTCCTCTATAATACACGCACAATTTCCATTAATATCTCATGATGTCCACTGTATAATACATGCACAATTCCCATTAATATCTCATTATGTCCTCTGTATAACACACGCACAATTCCCATTAATATCCCATGATGTCCTCTGTATAATACACGCACAATTCCCATGAATATCTCATGATGTCCTCTGTATAATACACGCACAATTCCCATGAATATCTCATGATGTCCTCTGTATAATACATGCACAATTCCCATTAATATCTCATGATGTCCTCTGTATAATACACGCACAATTCCCATTAATATATCATGATGTCCTCTGTATAATACACGCACAATTCCCATTAATATATCATGATGTCCTCTGTATAATACACGCACAATTCCCATTAATATCTCATGATGTCCTCTGTATAATACATGCACAATTCCCATTAATATATCATGATGTCCTCTGTATCATACACGGACAATTCCCATTAATATCTCATGATGTCCTCTATAATACACGCACAATTTCCATTAATATCTCATGATGTCCACTGTATAATACATGCACAATTCCCATTAATATCTCATTATGTCCTCTGTATAACACACGCACAATTCCCATTAATATCTCATGATGTCCTCTGTATAATACACGCACAATTCCCATGAATATCTCATGATGTCCTCTGTATAATACACGCACAATTCCCATGAATATCTCATGATGTCCTCTGTATAATACATGCACAATTCCCATTAATATCTCATGATGTCCTCTGTATAATACACGCACAATTCCCATTAATATCTCAGGATGTCCTCTGTATAATACATGCACAATTCCCATTAATATCTCATGATGTCCTCTGTATAATACATGCACAATTCCCATTAATATATCATGATGTCCTCTGTATAATACACGCACAATTCCCATTAATATCTCATGATGTCCTCTGTATAATACACGCACAATTCCCATTAATATCTCATGATGTCCTCTGTATAATACACGGACAATTCCCATTAATATCTCATGATGTCCTCTGTATAACACGTGCACAATTCCCATTAATATATCATGATGTCCTCTGTATAATACACGCACAATTCCCATTAATATCTCATGATGTCCTCTGTGTAATACATGCACAATTCCCATTAATATCTCATGATGTCCTCTGTATAACACGTGCACAATTCCCATTAATATATCATGATGTCCTCTGTATAATACACGCACAATTCCCATTAATATCTCATGATGTCCTCTGTATAATACATGCACAATTCCCATTAATATCTCATGATGTCCTCTGTATAACACATGCACATTTCCCATTAATATCTCATGATGTCCTCTGTATCATACGTGCACAATTCCCATTAATATCTCATGATGTCCTCTGTATAATACATGCACAATTCCCATTAATATCTCATGATGTCCTCTGTATAATACACGCACAATTCCCATTAATATCTCATGATGTCCTCTGTATAATACATGCACAATTCCCATTAATATCTCATGATGTCCTCTGTATAATACACGCACAATTCCCATTAATATCTCATGATGTCCTCTGTATAACACATGCACAATTCCCATTAATATCTCATGATGTCCTCTGTATAATACACGCACAATTCCCATTAATATCTCATGATGTCCTCTGTATAATACACGCACAATTCCCATTAATATCTCAGGATGTCCTCTGTATAATACACGCACAATTCCCATTAATATCTCATGATGTCCTCTGTATAACACATGCACAATTCCCATGAATATCTCATGATGTCCTCTGTATAATACATGCACAATTCCCATTAGTATCTCATGATGTCCTCTGTATAACACATGCACAATTCCCATTCATATCTCATGATGTCCTCTGTATAATCCGTGCACAATTCCCATTAATATCTCATGATGTCCTCTGTATAATACATGCACAATTCCCATTAATATCTCATGATGTCCTCTATAACACATGCACAATTCCCATTTTTATCTCATGATGTCCTCTGTATAATACACGCACAATTCCCATTAATATCTCATGATGGCCTCTGTATAATACATGCACAATTCCAATTAATATCTCATGATGTCCTCTGTATAACACATGCACAATTCCCATTAATATCTCATGATGTCCTCTGTATAATACATGCACAATTCCCATTAATATCCCATGATGTCCTCTGTATAATACAAGCACAATTCCCATTAATATATCATGATGTCCTCTGTATCATACACGGACAATTCCCATTAATATCTCATGATGTCCTCTATAATACACGCACAATTTCCATTAATATCTCATGATGTCCACTGTATAATACATGCACAATTCCCATTAATATCTCATTATGTCCTCTGTATAACACACGCACAATTCCCATTAATATCCCATGATGTCCTCTGTATAATACACGCACAATTCCCATGAATATCTCATGATGTCCTCTGTATAATACACGCACAATTCCCATGAATATCTCATGATGTCCTCTGTATAATACATGCACAATTCCCATTAATATCTCATGATGTCCTCTGTATAATACACGCACAATTCCCATTAATATCTCAGGATGTCCTCTGTATAATACATGCACAATTCCCATTAATATCTCATGATGTCCTCTGTATAATACATGCACAATTCCCATTAATATATCATGATGTCCTCTGTATAATACACGCACAATTCCCATTAATATCTCATGATGTCCTCTGTATAATACACGCACAATTCCCATTAATATCTCATGATGTCCTCTGTATAATACACGGACAATTCCCATTAATATCTCATGATGTCCTCTGTATAACACGTGCACAATTCCCATTAATATATCATGATGTCCTCTGTATAATACACGCACAATTCCCATTAATATCTCATGATGTCCTCTGTGTAATACATGCACAATTCCCATTAATATCTCATGATGTCCTCTGTATAATACATGCACAATTCCCATTAATATCTCATGATGTCCTCTGTATAACACATGCACATTTCCCATTAATATCTCATGATGTCCTCTGTATCATACATGCACAATTCCCATTAATATCTCATGATGTCCTCTGTATAACACGTGCACAATTCCCATTAATATCTCATGATGTCCTCTGTATAATACACGGACAATTCCCATTAATATCTCATGATGTCCTCTGTATAACACTTGCACAATTCCCATTAATATCTCATGATGTCCTCTGTATCATACGTGCACAATTCCCATTAATATCTCATGATGTCCTCTGTATCATACATGCACAATTCCCATTAATATCTCATGATGTCCTCTGTATAACACATGCACATTTCCCATTAATATCTCATGATGTCCTCTGTATCATACATGCACAATTCCCATTAATATCTCATGATGTCCTCTGTATAATACATGCACAATTCCCATTAATATCTCATGATGTCCTCTGTATAATACACGCACAATTCCCATTAATATCTCATGATGTCCTCTGTATAACACATGCACAATTCCCATTAATATCTCATGATGTCCTCTGTATAATACACGGACAATTCCCATTAATATCTCATGATGTCCTCTGTATAACACTTGCACAATTCCCATTAATATCTCATGATGTCCTCTGTATCATACGTGCACAATTCCCATTAATATCTCATGATGTCCTCTGTATCATACATGCACAATTCCCATTAATATCTCATGATGTCCTCTGTATAACACATGCACATTTCCCATTAATATCTCATGATGTCCTCTGTATCATACATGCACAATTCCCATTAATATCTCATGATGTCCTCTGTATAACACGTGCACAATTCCCATTAATATCTCATGATGTCCTCTGTATAATACACGGACAATTCCCATTAATATCTCATGATGTCCTCTGTATAACACGTGCACAATTCCCATTAATATCTCATGATGTCCTCTGTATAATACACGGACAATTCCCATTAATATCTCATGATGTCCTCTGTATAATACACGGACAATTTCCATTAATATCTCATGACGTCCTCTGTATAACACATGCACAATTCCCTCCAAGAACAATAAAATCTGTGAATAAAAGATAGTCATTTTTATTTCTCAATGAAAACAAAAACTTAAATTGAATAAAAAAACATTCTTTTCCCAAATAATTTAATGGCGTTTCCATCTATAAATATATAATATGTGCTGCATTTCAAATGAGGCCTCTGCAGTGCAGGTCCAGGCTCTAATTCTGTACCATGGACGCGAAGCGAAAGGCAGGGTTAAGCATTCGGGTACATCCATGCGTGTCTGCATTTTAAAAATTCATTTTCTCGGCAACCGTTTGTCCGATTGACATGAAATTTTCACCATAGGAGGGCCTCCTCCTGAGTAATATTTTAGTGAATATTATGACGTCACAGGTCACGTGGTACGCGCGCCATCTTGGAAAAACCAAAAAAATTGCACCTCTATATCAAAAAAACCGCTGCACAGAAATAATTGAGACAGGTCTCATTGCAAAGAACTCTCCATGCGGAATAACATATGTGAATGATGACGTCATAGGTGCCGCCATTATGACGTCATAATTCGACAAGTAAAAAACTTTATCCGATCAGGATGAAATTTCTTGACCATCTTGTCGGTATAAATTGATGCAGAAATAAAATGATAATGACGTCGTAGGTCACGTGGTTCGGACGCCATATTGTTTTGAGTGAAAATCCTGAAAAACCACTAAAATCCAATTTTCTGCAAAACGACTGAACAGATCAAGGCCAAACTTTGCAGGCAGAATCGCATAACCATGACCAACAAAAATGTCAGCGAGCATGACGTCATGTTTCACATGGTTTCGGAGTTATGACGTTTTAAGCATAAACTTTTAAAACCTAGCTCCTCCCTCGTTTTTGATCCTATCGAGGGGAAACTTCACCGATGTGTTCAGCATATCAGTCTACTAAAATGTCCTTTTGGAATTTGCGATAGGTCACGTGGTTTGGCATTGATCGACGTGAAACTTTATATTGTAGCAGAGGTAATGAAGTGTAACAAGTGTGCAAGATTTCAAGATGATTGGATGTATGGTCTGGAAGCTAGAAGTTATTGCGTGAAGAAGAAGAGTCTTCTAGCGTGGGCATGGAATTAATTATCACACTGCACATGGCGAGCAGGCAAAGTACGGAGCGACTTCACGGGGTCATTTTGACCTCAAATAAAATTCTGATTTCAGATTTGTCAATCGCTGAGGTATATTAACACACGACCAAAACAGAATTGGTGAAATTCTGAAGATTTTTAACCAAAATATAACATTTGTGTCTGCATTTCAGTAAAGTAAAGTATGTGCCGTGTCAGCATTTTAAACATTGAAACGTGGCTCATTGTAAATAACTCCATGTGGGGAATAGGTGTTGTTCAGGTCATAATTCGCCTGGGACAACCCTTAGTCTGATCAGTTTGAAATTTATTGATCTATGCAACAATTATTCAGAGAATATAAATTTATAGAAGAGTTGGCTCACACCAAGTTGACTGCGCAGGGTAAGTATTCTACGAATACCATCTAGTTTCTGGACGTACTCACATTCTAGTTACAAACTTCGATTGAACTTCATCTGAACTTTGTTTGTCCCGTTTCAAATCTGAGCCGTTCGTTTTCGAGGTTCCAGACGTTTGAGAGACCTGAGATTTGGGCAAAACAAATCAATGGTCTCTAAGTGAGAGCACGGGAAACCTGCTAGTTCACATAATCAATGGAGGTCATCAGGTGAGAGCACGGGACACCTGCTCGTTCACATAATCAATGGAGGTCATCAGGTGAGAGCACGGGACACCTGCTCGTTCACATAATCAATGGAGGTCATCAGGTGAGAGCACGGGAAACCTGCTAGTTCATATAATCAATGGAGGTCATCAGGTGAGAGCACGGGAAACCTGCCAGTTTATATAATCAATGGAGGTCATCAGGTGAGAGCACGGGAAACCTGCCAGTTCACATAATCAATGGAGGTCATCAGGTGAGAGCACGGGAAACCTGCCAGTTTATATAATCAATGGAGGTCATCAGGTGAGAGCACGGGAAACCTGCCAGTTCACATAATCAATGGAGGTCATCAGGTGAGAGCACGGGAAACCTGCCAGTTCACATAATCAATGGAGGTCATCAGGTGAGAGCACGGGAAACCTGCTAGTTCACATAATCAATGGAGGTCATCAGGTGAGAGCACGGGAAACCTGCTAGTTCACATAATCAATGGAGGTCATCAGGTGAGAGCACGGGAAACCTGCCAGTTTATATAATCAATGGAGGTCATCAGGTGAGAGCACGGGAAACCTGCTAGTTCACATAATCAATGGAGGTCATCAGGTGAGAGCACGGGAAACCTGCCAGTTTATATAATCAATGGAGGTCATCAGGTGAGAGCACGGGAAACCTGCCAGTTCACATAATCAATGGAGGTCATCAGGTGAGAGCACGGGAAACCTGCCAGTTCACATAATCAATGGAGGTCATCAGGTGAGAGCACGGGAAACCTGCTAGTTCACATAATCAATGGAGGTCATCAGGTGAGAGCACGGGAAACCTGCCAGTTCACATAATCAATGGAGGTCATCAGGTGAGAGCACGGGAAACCTGCTAGTTCACATAATCAATGGAGGTCATCAGGTGAGAGCACGGGAAACCTGCCAGTTTATATAATCAATGGAGGTCATCAGGTGAGAGCACGGGACACCTGCTAGTTCACATAATCAATGGAGGTCATCAGGTGAGTGCACGGGAAACATGCTAGTTCATATAATCAATGGAGGTCATCAGGTGAGAGCATGGGACACCTGCTAGTTCATATAATCAATGGAGATCATCAGGTCACTTAAAGGGAACAGAAATCCCAGTGAATGAGACAGGTGGAACCACCTGCGATCCTCCCTGGAATCGAGACTTGTGCACTGAGGAAGAATGAATAGTTATAACTGATGTTATTATCCAGGTGTTGAATCGTTAAAACAAATAGGTGTGATGTAAAACACTAAACATAAGACAAGGTTAAAAATCAACACCACCATGAGGCCTTGATCAAGGTAGTCAGGTGATATCAAGATAGTCATGTGATATCAAGATAGTCAGGTGATATCAAGATAGTCAGGTGATATCAAGATAGTCAGGTGATATAAAGGTAGTCAGGTGATATCAAGGTAGTCAGGTGATATCAAGATAGTCAGGTGATATCAAGGTAGTCAGGTGATATCAAGGTAGTCAGGTGATATCCAGGTATTCAGGTGATATCAAGGTAGTCAGGTTATATCAAGGTAGTCAGGTGATATCAAGATAGTCAGGTGATATCAAGATAGTCAGGTGATATCAAGGTAGTCAGGTGATATCAAGGTAGTCAGGTGATATCAAGGTAGTCAAGTGATATCAAGATAGTCAGGTGATATTAAGATAGTCAGGTGATATCAAGGTAGTCAGGTGATATCAAGATAGTCAGGTGATATCAAGGTAGTCAGGTGATATCAAGGTAATCAGGTGATATCAAGGTAGTCAGGTGATATCAAGATAGTCAGGTGATATCAAGGTAGTCAGGTGATATCAAGGTAGTCAGGTGATATCAAGATAGTCAGGTGATAACAAGATAGTCAGGTGATATCAAGGTAGTCAGGTGATATCAAGGTAGTCAGGTGATATCAAGGTAGTCAGGTGATATCAAGATAGTCAGGTGATATCAAGATAGTCAGGTGATATCAAGATAGGTGATATCAAGATAGTCAGGTGATATCAAGGTAGTCAGGTGATATCAAGATAGTCAGGTCAGATGATATCAAGGTAGTCAGGTGATATCCAGGTAGTCAGGTGATGGTGCGGTGTGCGGAACTTTACCTACAGTGATGTCCAGGCTCCGTCGTTGACCCAGGGCCCGCAGTCGGTAAAGCGACCCACTTTGGTAGTAGTACTGGAGAAATTGAACCAAACCTACAGGGGTTCAGGTAGTACGGGTTAGAGTGATGGGGGTTGGAGAGATGGGGGTTCAAGTGATGGGGTTTGGAGTGAGGGGGGTTCGAGTGATGAGGGTTCGAGTGATGGGGGTTCGAATGATGGGGGTTTGAGTGATGGGGATTCAAGTGATGGGGTTTTGAGTGATGGGGGTTCCAGTATTGGGGGTTTGAATGATGGGAGTTCCAGTATTGGGGGGTTGAGTGATGGGGGTTCCAGTATTGGGGGTTTGAATGATGGGAGTTCCAGTATTGGGGGGTTGGAGTGATGGGGGTTCGAGTGATCTGGGTTTGAATGATTGGGGTTGGAGTGATGGGGGTTCGTGTGATGAGGGTTCGAGTGATGGTGGTTCGAATGATGGGGGTTTGAGTGATGGGGGTTCAAGTGATGGGGGTTCCAGTATTGGAGGTTTGAGTGATGGGGGTTCCAGTGTTGGGGGTTTGAGTGATGGGGGTTCCAGTGTTGGGGGTTTGAGTGATGGGGGTTCCAGTATTTGGGGTTTAGAGTGATGGGGGTTCGAGTGATCTGGGTTTGAGTGATGGGGGTTCAAGTGATCTGGGTTTGAATGATGGGGTTCAAGTGATGGGGTTTTGAATGATGGGGGTTCCAGTATTGGGGGTTTGAGTGATGGGGGTTCGAGTGATCTGGGTTTGAATGATGGGGGTTGGAGTGATGGGGGCTCGAATGATGGGAGTTCGAGTGATGGGGGTTTAGGTGATGGGGAATCAACCGTTCGGGTGATGGGGTTAAGGGCGATGGGGGTTTGAGTGATGTGGGTTCGAATGATGGGGGCTCGAGTGATGGCTGATGGGGATTAGGGTTTACATTATTAACGAACACACTGATACCAAGACTTTTATCCATGAAAAATTTCAAAATATTTCAACTATAAGAATTTTCAACAGGTCAAGCGTCTCTCTCGTGTTTTCAACAATGTCTATTCCAAGCTGGTTTATACAGTCACGTGAAAAAGTAGGTAAGTAAGAACCATGTAAAGTTTTGACTTTTTCAACATATTTCAACATACAGCTATTTGATCTTCATTTCAACAATATTGATAGATAAAGGTGATATAATATAACAAATACCATGAAACATTTACATTTTGTACTCCATTGTATAATTTAAATAAACATAAATGCAAATTTCGCATGTGGAAAAAGTAAGTACACCCTTGGCTCTAATAGGTGGCATTGCCCCCTTTGGCAGAAACAACCTCAAGTAGGCGTTTCTTATAACTGTTCACCAGTCTCTGACATCGACTGGGAGAAATTTTTTCCCACTCCTCCATGCAGAATTCTTTCAGCTGTGCGATGTTTGAGGGGTTTCTTGCATGCACAGCTCGTTTCAAATCCCCCCACAACATCGCGATGGGATTTAGATCCGGGCTTTGACTTGGCCATTCTAGAACCCTCCATTTCTTTCTTTTCAGCAATTCCTTGGTGGATTTACTGGTATGTTTAGGGTCATTGTCATGTTGCAAGGTCCACCTTCGGTTGAGCTTCAACTATCCGACAGATGGCCTCACATTATCCTCAAGCACCCTCTGGTACAATGAAGAATTCATAGTGGATTCTATGATGGTGAGCTGCCCAGGCCCTGATGCAGCAAAGCTGCCCCAAACCATAATATTTCCACTACCATGCTTTACAGTTGGTATCAGGTTCTTGTGGTCAAATGCTGTCTTTGGTTTTCGCCAAACATGTCTTCTGGTGCTGTGGCCAAATAGCTCCACCTTTGACTCATCTGTCCAGAGCACATTGTTCCAGAACTGCTGGTCTTTGCCTCGGTGTTCAATGGCAAACTTTAGTCTTGCCCTGATGTTCTTTCTGGACAGGAAAGGTTTCCTCCTGGCACACCTCCCATGTAGATCAAATTTGTGCAGCCTCTTTCTAATGGTAGACTCGTGCACTTTGACATCAACAGTGGCAAGAGCTACCTGTAGGTCCCGTGATGACATTCTGGGGTTCTTAGAGACTTCTTTCAGAATCTTGCCGTCTGCTCTCGGGCTGAACTTGCTGGGGCGGCCTGGCCTGAACAAGTTGGCAGTTGTTTGGAATCTTCTCCACTTGTAGATGATCTTCCGGACAGTCGAATGATTGGTTTCAAATTGTTTGGAGATCTTTTTAAATCCCTTCCCAGACTCGTAGGCATCTATAACCTTTCTGAAGGCCTCAGAGAGCTCTTTTGATCTCGGCATGGTGACGCCGCACACTTCAACAACAAAGAGCAAACCAAACGAAATGTCTGAGGTTTAAATAAGACAGGTTCCTCCAAGATCCTCTCTAATGATGTTCTAATCATTTTCACCTGAGCTGGTGCACCTGATTCTAATTTTAGGTATTTCAAGTAGTGATAAGTGTCGGGGTGTACTTACTTTTTCATGTGACTGCAATAACTCAACAAGCCAAAAGATAATTTTAAAAGGAGATCAATGAAAATATCAACCTTAATAGGAAGACATTATTTAAGTATATAAGGGGTAAAGAACAGGTGAAGACAGGTGGACTCATTGAGGAAAAGCACAGGGAGAGTGGTTAGTAAGAAAAGCAAGATGGCAGGCTTAATAAACAGGTATTCTGCTTCAACATTTCCACAAGAACAGTCAGAGGGATTTCCAATAAGTGAGAGTATCGATCATGGAGGTGAGAAACGACTTTTACAGAAGATCCAAGAAGGAGTGGAGGAAATAAAGAAACAGATCCAGGTAAGAGGAAAGGAAGTAAAGAAACAGATCCAGGTTGGAGGAGAGGAAGTAAAGAAACAGATCCAGGTAGGCGGAGAGGAAGTAAAGAAACAGATCCAGGTTGGAGGAGCGGAAGTAAAGAAACAGATCCAGGTTGGAGGAGAGGAAGTAAAGAAAGAGATCCAGGTAAGAGGAAAGGAAGTAAAGAAACAGATCCAGGTAGGAGGAGAGGAAGTAAAGAAACAGATCCAGGTTGGAGGAGAGGAAGTAAAGAAACAGATCCAGGTTGGAGGAGAGGAAGTAAAGAAACAGATCCAGGTTGGAGGAGAGGAAGTAAAGAAACAGATCCAGTTTGAAGGAGAGGAAGTAAAGAAACAGATACAGGTTGGAGGAGAGGAAGTAAAGAAACAGATCCAGTTTGGAGGAGAGGAAGTTAAGAAACAGATCCAGGTTGGAGGAGAGGAAGTAAAGAAACAGATCCAGTTTGGAGGAGAGGAAGTAAAGAAACAGATCCAGGTTGGAGGAGAGGAAGTAAAGAAACAGATCCAGTTTGGAGGAGAGGAGGTAAAGAAACAGATCCAGTTTGGAGGAGAGGAGGTAAAAAACAGATCCAGGTTGGAGGAGAGGAAGTAAAGAAACAGATCCAGTTTGGAGGAGAGGAGGTAAAGAAACAGATCCAGGTTGGAGGAGAGGAGGTAAAGAAACAGATCCAGGTTGGAGGAGAGGAGGTAAAGAAACAGATCCAGGTTGGAGGAGAGGAAGTAAAGAAACAGATCCAGTTTGGAGGAGAGGAGGTAAAGAAACAGATCCAGTTTGGAGGAGAGGAGGTAAAGAAACAGATCCAGTTTGGAGGAGAGGAGGTAAAGAAACAGATCCAGGTTGGAGGAGAGGAAGTAAAGAAACAGATCCAGTTTGGAGGAGAGGAGGTAAAGAAACAGATCCAGGTTGGAGGAGCGGAAGTAAAGAAACAGATCCAGTTTGGAGGAGAGGAAGTAAAGAAACAGATCCAGGTTGGAGGAGAGGAGGTAAAGAAACAGATCCAGGTTGGAAGAGAGGAAGTAAAGAAACAGATCCAGGTTGGAGGAGAGGAAGTAAAGAAACAGATCCAGGTTGGAAGAGAGGAAGTAAAGAAACAGATCCAGGTTGGAGGAGAGGAAGTAAAGAAACAGATCCAGGTTGGAAGAGAGGAAGTAAAGAAACAGATCCAGGTTGGAAGAGAGGAAGTAAAGAAACAGATCCAGGTTGGAAGAGAGGAAGTAAAGAAACAGATCCAGATCTCCAAACAATCAGATGCAAGGAACATAGTGCTGTTCTCGTACACAGTACCAGATCCTTGGGAACCAACACATGTCTGAAAACCATCTCCATCAATGCCAGTCGATGTATTTAAATTTCCCAAGACTGAAGAGTATCTCTGCTGGGGCACGATCAACCACAGACTCGAGTTTTTTTTTGTTTTTTTTTGTTTTTTGGTATACATAATCGAGGCTCGTGAAAGAGCTAACATTTATCACACAAACAAATCAAACAGACAAAGAACCAAAGTAGACAAGCGTTACGCCTAGGTCCCCCGTCGGTGAAGGGATGTGAGTTGACAAAGTGGAAGACGCAGAAAACATGCTATGATATGATATTTCGCTCACAAGGTTCAGACATACATGGAGGCGGCCATCTTGGATTTTGACGTGGCGACCCAATTTACAATAACGTTCTTCCTTATGCCGAGATACACCCACACACCAAATTAGAAGTTGGTACTTCGCTTATTTTTCAAGATATTCATCTCACAAGGTTCAGACATACATGAAGGCGGCCATCTTGGATTTTGACGTGGCGACCCAATTTTCAATAGCGTTCTTCCTTGTGCCTAGATACACCCAAACACCAGATTAGAAGTTGGTGCTTTGCTTATTTTTCAAGATATTATGCTCACAAGTTTCAAACATATATATGGTGGCGGCCATCTTGGATTTTGACGTGGCGACCCAATTTACAATAACGTTCTTCCTTATGCCGAGATACACCCACACACCAAATTAGAAGTTGGTACTTCGCTTATTTTTCAAGATATTCATCTCACAAGGTTCAGACATGCATGGCGGCGGCCATCTTGGATTTTGACGTGGCGACCCAATTTACAATAGCGTTCTTCCTTATGCCGAGATACACCCACACACCAGATTAGAAGTTGGTACTTCGCTTATTTTTCAAGATATTTCGCTCACAAGGTTCAGACATATATATGGTGGCAGCCATCTTAGAGTTTGCCGTGGCGCCCCAATTTTCAAGAGCGTTCTTCCTTATGCCGAGATACACCCACACACCAAATTAGAAGTTGGTACTTCACTTATTTTACAGGATATTCATCTCACAAGGTTCAGACATACATGGCGGCGGTCATCTTGGATTTTGACGTGGCGACCCAATTTTCAATAGCTTTCTTCCTTATGCCGAGATACACCCACACACCAGATTAGAAGTTGGTACTTCGCTTATTTTTCAAGATATTCATCTCACAAGGTTAAGACATACATGGCATCCGACATACATGGCGGCGGCCATCTTGGATTTTGACGTGGGTTGCACCCACACACGAAATTCGAATGCGGTCCTTCGCTTATGCACGCACGCCCGCACGCACGCACGCACGGACACACGGATGGAGGGGAAAGCCATAGTCCCCCTTTCGCTACGCTGTGCGACGGGGGACAATAAAAAGAGGAGCGGTAGACAAGATGAGGAGAGAAGGGGAAGCACACAAACACAACATTTGTGAGGGACATCGGGAATGTGTGGGAGGGGGAGGGCTTGGGGGGAGGCGGCGTGGGAAGGGGTGGGGGGTGGGAGAAGTATAAACACAAGGACACCAAGGACTTCCAGGAAATAAGTTGGTATTTCAAAAAAGAGGATTTGGGGTGAAATTAGCGGGGGTAGAAAAGATCAAGGTTTTGGATGGGGGAAGTTAAGAGATGGTGGTGAACATCTGTTTTAAAGACCTGGAGGGGGGAGTGGGATTGAAGGGAGTGGGGGAGTTTGTTCCAGAGGCGGGAGAAAAGAGGAATGAAAGAGTGAAGTTGAGCAGAGAGTCTTGATTTTGGCAGTTTAACCATAAGAGGGTTGCAGGCAGATCTTGTGCGATCTTTAGGAATATTTAGGGGACAGAGCCCAGAGAGAGCTGGAGGAGCAAGGCCGGAGAGGAGTCGGTAGAAGACAGAAAGACCACCAACCTGCCTGTGGTGAGTAAGTGAAAGGCCCTCGGAGGTAGCTTCATCACGGGAGATTCCAATGATTCTGAACGCTTTGGTTTCAACAGCATGAAGACGAGCTAGGTGTGAGGCAGGAGCACCAGCCCAGAGGGGAGAGCAGTATTCCATTGAGCTGCGGATGAAAGCCTTGTATGTGGTGAGGAGCTCAGCTGTGCCAAGGAAGGACTTCGCCCGACGGAGGATGCCCAGTCGGCGACTGGCTTTGGAGGCCAGTTTGAAATGTGGTTTTCCCAGGAAAGATCATGGCAGATAGTGAGACCCAAAAGCTTGAGTGACAGAACTTCTTTGAGAGGATTATTCAGAAAGTGGATGGGAGGGTTGGCCAGTCGGTCTTTTCGGAGAGACATCGTAAAAGTGTGAGATTTGTCAGGATTGAAAGACATGTTCCATTTGTTTGCCCAGTCAGTGATTTTGTCCAGGTCTGCAGAGAGTGAGGAGGTTGCAGACTGCCGCTCTGAGGGATGAGGAATGGAGCGGCAGAGAGTGGAGTCATCAGCAAAGAGATAGAGAGGATTTTCAAGAGAGTCGGAGAGATCACTGATGAAGACCAGAAAAAGCACAGGGCCCAGAACACTGCCTTGGGGAACTCCAGCCTGAACAGGAAGAGGAGATGGAAACCCATTCAGGGCTACACGTTGACTACGACTAGAGAGGAAGTCCGCCTGGCATGCGTGGAGATTTCCATGGATACCAAAGGAGGAGAGTTTGGTGAGCAGAGCGCGGTGCCAGACCGTATCGAAAGCATGTGATATGTCGAGGGAGACAGCTCTAATTTCCTGTTTGGCATTGAGGACCTCCATCCATTGTTGAGACAGCAGAAGCAGCATGTCCAGAGTAGAGTGACCTGGTCTGAAACCAAATTGATGATCAGAGATCAAGCCATTGGAGAAGAGGAAAGATTTCATATCCGAAGCAATGATGGATTCCATGACTTTGTTGATAATTGGGAGAAGGCTGATTGGTCTGTAGTTGCTAGGATCTGTTTTTGCACCTTTTTTGTGTAAAGCGGTGATGTTGGCTGATTTCCAAGCAGATGGCAGTTGATGTTGAGCAAAAGAGAGGGTGAAGAGAACAGAGAGAGGGAGTGAAAGAGCGGAAGAACAGGATTTTAGGACCCGTGGGCTGATGCCGTCAGGTCCAGTTGCAGAATCAGAGTCGAGGGTTGACAGAAACTTTTCCACCTTGTCAGGAGGAAAGGACACAGAGTCCAGGAGCAGCTGGGTATGACTGGGTACGGTGGGTACAGAGAGGGATGGGTTTGGGACACAAGATTTAGAGGCAAACACAGTTGAGGCATTCAGCTTTTTCACGTGCGGAGTCAGCTGTGTAGCCGTTTGAGGTTTGGGAGGGGATGGAGGGGGGAACAAACACCAGAAACAGATTTGACCAGACGCCACCAGGATTTGGAAGAGGGAGACAGATAAGAGAGTTCGGTCTTGAGAACGGAGAGATATTGTTTCCTGGCTCTCCTGAGGGTGGACACAGAATTGTTTCGGGCTTTGTGAAAGGAAAAGAGATTTCCTTCCGTTGGATTTGCTTTCCAGGAGACGAAGGCAAGTTATTTCTGGGCAACAGCCTCATCACAAGAATCCGTGTACCATGGACGGGAGGAAGGGTATGACAACTGAACACGAGATGGGATAAATCTGTGCATGAGAGAGAGCAATTTACTTTGGAAGAATTCCCAGGATGAGTTGATGTCGGAGGCGGTAGAGATGGGAGACCAATCCAGATGATTGATGGCTGCTTGAAGACCGTGCCAGTTGGCCCGAGTGAAATGCCAGACTCGTCGACGCTGAGGAGGCTCCCTGAGAATGGTCAGAGAGATGGCCACTTTAACAAGCACGTGATCAGATGAGCCGATTGGAGCAGAAGAAGAGCAGCAGACATTTTCAGGGAAGTTAGTCATAACCAAGTCCAGAAGAGAAGATGCTCCGTTGACTGAGATCCAGGTCGGGAAATTGACAGATTGTGTCAGTCCCAATGAGTCGCAGAAGTCCTTTGCTGAGGAGCCATGGCTGGTGAGAGAGGTACCCACACCCAGCCAACTGGCATGGTGACAATTGAAATCACCACATATGAGGAAGAGAGAGTTGGGATGAGTAGATAGAAGTTGGTCCATATTATCAGACAGCGAGATGTAGATGGAGTCATCACTGTTTGGTGGACGGTACAACACACATATGAACAAGAGGTGGGAGCGAAGGGGAAGCTGTAGCCAGAGGTATTCCTGGGGGTGAGGTGGAGAGAGGGCAGTGCAGGGCGAGTGAGAAAGAGCATTTTTGATAAAGATAGCAACCCCACCTCCAGGACGAGGCTCAGGTCTATCACACCGGAGGAGGGAGTAACCCGGGAGAGATACTAAGGAATCAGAGACATCATGGAGGAGGAACGTTTCTGTTAAGCAGATCACGTCTGGTTTGTCAGAAGCAACCTGTCTGGAGAGATCAGTTAAGTTTGAACGAAGGCCCCGGATGTTTGAGGTCCATACCGTTAATGAAGAGGAAGGGGGCGCATCGGATACACAACAGGGGGGAGGAGGGGTAGGGTAAGATGTGGAAGAGGAGGAAGAGGTAGGGAGAGCTGTTGAAGGTGTGTCAGAGATTTCAGAATAGCTCTGAGAAAGGGAAGGATGGGGCGGACAAAAGGTTTGATGGTGATTGGGTGAGGCACAATGAGGTGTTATTTGAGGAGGGGGAAGAGTGAAGCAGGAGGTTTGGGGAGATGGAGGTGAGAGATGGAAGGGGGAAGAAGCGGGGAGGACGCTTTGAGGAGGAGGGGTGAGAGGGGGGAAATGGAGAAGAAATGAGGGTGGGGAGATTTGAAGGGGAGGGGTGAGGGGGGAGTTTATGAGGGGAGGGGTTAGGGGGGAGTTTAGGAGGGAAGGGACAAGGGGAGGGATTTGAAAGGGATGGGAGATGGGGGAGATTTGGAGGGGAGGGGTGAGGGGGGAGTCTAGGAGGGGAGGGGCGAGGGGGAGTCTTGGAGGGGAGGGGTGTGGGGGGAGTTTAGGAGGGAAGGGGCAAGGGGGGAGATTTAAAAGGGATGGGTGATGTGGAGGATTTGGAGGGGAGGGGCAAGGGGGAAGATTTGAAAGGGATGGGTGATTGGGGAATATTTGGAGGGGAGGGGTGATGGGGAAGTTTTGGAGGGGAGGGGTGAGATTGGATTTTAGAAAGTGTACGATTAATGGGAAACGAACAATTATTGCAAAATGAGTTTCTTGTGACCTTCGAGTCAAAAATACGTTTAATGACGCTGGAGGGGGGGTGGAGTGCAGGAGAGTTTTAGTAATGTAGAAAAGAGGCACTGAAAGAGATGGAATTTTTTGGGGGGGATGAATAGATTTGGTGAGAAAGTCGAAAGCAGCCTTTCAAGTATTTCGGCATGTTTTCGGCATTCGGCACATATGCCGAATGAGTTCGGCATAGAATGTCTCATTCAGAGTGAGATTAGTCACCTCGGTCGCAGCATATCAAGGGAGGTGCAAAGCGCCCCTCCCTTTCTATAAGGGATCGTTTCCTCCATGGAGCTTTAACATGGGGACTGAAAATACGTTTCTAAGCTTCTACTGGACGAAATCGGCTGAAAATTTCAGAAGTAACTACTTTGTACGTGGAGGTAAAATGTTCCAAATTTCAGCAATGTCGGTTTTTGCATTTTTTTAGTTATATTGAGAAAACCCTCAAATTCACGTTGGTGTCCGTCTGTTCGTCCGCCCAAAATGTGTTGGTGCTCATATCTCAAGGACTATACATTGAAACTAGCTGAAACTTGGAATATACATCGGCCAATAGGTCTAGTTGATGGATTTCGAAACAAATTCCACATAAGTGCTATAGATTTTGGCTTCATATATATATATATATATATATATATATATATATATATATATATATATATATATATATATATATATATATGTATATATATATGTATATATATATATATATATATTATATATATATATATATATATATATATTTATATATTTATATATATATATATATATATATATATATATATATATATATATATATTGTTGCGGATATGAGGATTGTATTTTTTTATTGTGTTGTATTGTATACCAATTGTTGTGAATATTGCTTTAGTCTGGACCCTCCTGCCTCCAGTGTTGTATAAAGGTCAAAGGGCGTTCCCGTAGTTAGTTCAATAAAGCATACATGAAGGACACTATAATATCCCTGTTCAGTAGTTTATTTCCTTATTCTGTGTATTAGGTTAAGGCTTTGTCTTCCATTAAAATGACACTCCATTGCACCAAGTGAAATAAGATAGATTCCCTTCATTCTTCATTCCCATTCCCAAAACCTCCATTTCCCCTTTCGTCATGGCCAAGCCTCGATTGCCGATTACATCCCCTCCAAAACCACCATTGAACATGTGCTCGGGTCGGGGAAGAAAGGTGTGCCCGCCCGTCGTCATCAAGGGAGGAGCCAGAGGGTCGCGCGACCAACCAGGGCCGAGGTGAGCACACCGATGGGCGTGTCCTAAAGGCCGGCGGCTTGATCGCCGGAGGCGCGATAAAGGCGCGTGCGCAAGAAGCAAGGGGTTGGTCGTCAGTTGTCGGTGGAGTGGAGTGGTTGCTGAGTTGTGTAAAAAGATGATCCAGGAGAACAGAGAGAACCAACTGCGAGAGAACATTAAGGAGATCATCATCCAGGGAAGCACAAAGCCTGCTGTAGTCCTGGCAAAGCACGCGACGTCCACAGCAGCAGCAGTGGCGGCGGCCACAGCAGCAACAACACTCAACAGCCGCTTGGGGCCTGGACGGCGGTTTTGAGCAGGGCCGCGAAGGAACGGCGGCTGCTAAACGTGCTGATCGTGCTGCAGGACCCCTTGGACTTTCCTCTCCCTCCGGCCATCCACCTCCCGCCAGTCCTATCATCATTCCCCGCGTGAGTCTGTCTTTGTTTGTTCTGTCCTGAGTATTTAATTAAGTTTGTATAAGCTAGGTTGCACTGTGTCTAAAATCTTCTGTAAATTATTTTCTTATCTTTCCTTCTCCTTGGTTTTTTTGAGCCTGTACATAGTAAATAAATTATATTCGTATTGCCAACCTTTTTGTCTTCTTCTTCTTCTTCTTCTTCACATCCGTGTCGCCTTTGTCTTTTCCCTATTGAATAGCTGTGGCACGATCCGGCCAACGTTCGGGGATCGGGTTAATCGGGGTAACTGTTAGGCCGCGGTGCCATCCGCTCGGCAAACCAACATCTTAACCGCGGGCCGTAACAATTGGTGTCGGGAGCGGGAACGGACCCGAAGCGCGCTTAACGCGCTCAAAATTACGAGCTACTGAAATTTGGTTTGTTTTACAAAACCCGAATTTTGAAATCGCGCCATGGCTGGTCAAGGCGACAGGATGTCGGTGGGAGAGATAGACGGGGTAGAATCGACCCAGGACCTCGGGGAAATGTATGTGGAGGAAAGGGAGGAGGAGAAAAATGGCAATGTGGTTGAGGAGGTTTCAGGCGCACAAAATGGAGCCATCGCGCACGTGGTTGTAGCGGCACCAAATTTTGCTGCACCCGTGACCGTAGCAGCACCAAATTGCGCTGCGCACGTGGTCGCGGCAGCCGAGCCAGAGATGCCAGAGTACATGCAAGTCTTTATGATTCAAATGATGGCAAAAATGGATGCCCAAAGTGATAAGTCCACCCAAGAGCAAAGAGAAATGGGTGAGCAAATGAGGGACGAAGCAAGGGCTAATAGTGAGCGATTGGGAGGCGAAATGGGGGGCAAAATGTGAGAAATGGGGGAGCGGCTAGAAGCTAAATTTGAGGGGTTAGACAAGAAATTTGAAGGGTTAGACAACAATTTTAAGGGGTTAGACAAGAAATTTGAGGGGTTAGACAAGAAATTTGAGGGGTTAGACAAGAAATTTGAGGGGTTAGACAATGGGATAGAAGGGGTGAAACATGGGTTAACGGGGGTGGAAAATAGAATGGCTGCCCAGGAGAATCAGATAGAGGGGGTGAAAAATGGGTTAAGGGGGTTAGAAAACACAATGGACGACAAATTGCGGGAAGTAGGGGAGCAATCCGCCCGGGAAATCAAACGGATGGCGAACCAGATAGAGGAGGTGAAAATCGGGTTAGAAGGTAAATTGGATGCTCAGAGGGATGAATTGGGACAGATGAGGGTGGCATCTACAAAAGAGATGGAGGAGATGAAGGAGGAGATACGACGAGGTGTAAGTGAGGAGGTCTCGGGGGTACGCGAGGAGGTAAAGCGAGGTGAAAAGCGTATGGAAAAAGAGGTGAGAAATGGGACGGCAAAGTTACAAGGGGGCATGGAGGACCTGACGGAGGAGGTGGAACAGCTGACGGTGGGACAGACGGAGTTAGTGGAGCAGGTTCAAAGGAACACTGCGGTACTAGGAGGGTTAAAAGCGACACAAAACGACATTAAAAATGACTTAATAGCGACACAGAGGCAATGTCAGATGGTACGTGAGGGACTGACAACGAGGTTGGACGAGGTGATAGAAGTAATGGAGACGAAGGACCGGGAGGTGAGGACGCACATAGAGACGGTCAAGGTAGCCTTAGAGGACGAGATTGAGGAGACGCACCGGGAGATAAAAGAGGTGAAGCAAAAATTAGAGAAGGTGAAAGAGGGGATGAGTGAAATTAAGAAGAGACGGAGGGAAACTAAGAGAGAAATACAGGAGGAGGTGATGGAATATGTGCAAGGTCGGTGCTCAAATCGTGATGATGTGCTCGCTAACCAAATAAAGAGTTTGCAGGTGGCGAAGGAGGTGCGGAGACGAGGTGCCAAGGTGAGTGGCGATATACGTGGAAATGTACATGATGTGAGGGGAGCTTCAGTCGGCTTGGGGGTTGATTTGGATCCGGGTGTTCGTGAGAGGCCGTTGGTGAAGTGTGCGACAGGTACGGTGTGCGAAGGAGGAGGTGTGCGAGAATGTCCGACTCTGGGGTGTGTGAGGAAAAAGTGCGCGCCGAGGAGTGTGTGTGCTGTCGAGAGTGAGTCGGTCGTAGCGCGTGTGCGAGGGGGCACATGGAAGCGCGTAGTGAGGAGTGTTACAGAGGATGTAACAAGAAAGTGTACACCTGTGGTGAGTGTTATGGAGGAAGTAACGGGAGAGTGTGCGCAAGAGGATGCGTGAGAAAGGTGTGTAACGGATGGGTGCATGAGGAAAGAGTGCGCTGTCGAGAGTAAGGGTGAGTGCGCTGTCAAGAGTGGTGGTGAAAGTGGTAAGAGTGACACGGAGCGTAAGTTGGTTGTGGCAGGTGAGAGAGGATGTACACCTGGAATGGAGGGATGCACACCTGGAATGGTAGAGCGCGTATGGGAATGCACGCTGGAACTGGTAGTAAGGCACGTGGTTGGGTGTGTGAGTGAGAGCACACCTGTGATTGTCACAGAGGAGGTGACCGAGAAGGGGGCGCGAAGAGGTATGTTGGTGAGGTGTGCGAACGAGGAGTGTGTGCAAAGGTGTGCGGTGGTCAGGTGTGTGACCAAGTCTGTGAGCGACAGAACGAGTGCAATAACGAAGTACGCGGGGTGTACGGGCGGCGTTGGAGCACCGAGCTCGGTGATGGTGAAAGGGGTAGCGTATGCATGTGAGCATGCAGGTGAAGCATCGACGGTAACCGGGTTAGCGGTTAGAACGACATTTAGCCGAAGCGGGCCCTCGGTGCGTGCCGGGCAGCTTTGCGTGCCGCGAGGACCAGCGGGGATCCGAACCACGGTGGTTTCGAAAGAACCGCCGTACGCGACCCACGCCGGGCCGCGCTTTGAACGGCCGCGTCCGTGCTCCACTAGGCAGAGCGGGCAGCCCGATAGGAAGGGTCGTCATGGCGACCCATTTTTGTTGAGGCGTTCCGGCAGGTCGAGATCGGGCCATTGGATGGCTCCGTGCCGAGGTGGTGCGTGGGATCTCGGCCCGGGTAAGCGTCCTTCCCTGCACCGAATGCCGGACGCATCCAGCCGCCGGCACCAAACAACCCGCATGCATTGCTCGGCTTTACGAAGCCGAGCTTTAGAAGTGAATTGGCGCACCGAGAGGCACTAGTGAGTAGACTGTGATGATGAGAATAGTGTTTTGGCCCCGAAATTGAAAAGCAAAATTTGACGATTGGCAAAGGATTGGCAGAGTGAGGATTGGCAGATGATTGGCAAATTTTTGATTTGTTGAATTTGGACGAGCAAAATTTATAGTGAAAGATACCCGATGTGGTGGGATGGCAACTCTGCCATCTCTCACAGCGGGGGCAAAGGAGCACTAGTTATGGGGTTTATGGCAGTGAAAACTAGCCTGGGAGGGTTAGGATATAATGATAGGGATCTAGAGAAGATGACAATAGGTAACGTTAAGATTAGTTAGTGACAATGATACCTGTAGTGGGGACGCAGGTAGATTAGAGTGGATGATAATGACGTGGTATGTGCTTAGTTTAAAGGGAAGACGGGGAGCACTAAGTTAACAGGGCAACAGGTAGATTAGATGATGCCGTGTGAGTGTTGGAGGTGTATTCAGAAGTGTATTGTGACAAGTGTGTAAGGAACAGGTGTGATTGCACAGGTGTGCAACTGAACAGGTGGATGGAGCAGTGAATGAGTGAGTGATAGTGATGTGAGTTGTGCTGACCAAATGGTCCAGGAAGGAAGGAGGGTGCAGGTGGCACCAGGTGTGATTGCACAGGTGTGCAACGACAGGTGTATGGAGAATGGTTGTGTGGAATAAATGGTATGGAATATATGGAGTATTGGAATGGATGGTCGTGGAGTGAGTATGGTGGAAACTATGGAGTGGAGTGGATGGTGCGAAGGTGTGGATGGGGGAAGGATGGACCCCCATCACGAATACCCGGGGAGGGTAGTGTAAGTGTTAGGTAGAGGGTATAGGTAAATTGTGGTTGGATATTGGCATCTGTGGTGCGGGTGAAAGAATGGTGTTTGGATGGGTGCATTAGTGTTGTGGAAATGGCTGGGCGTGTAGCCTGTTAGTGTGTGTAGTTGGTTTGGGCACTCCACCACTGTGAGGATGTCGGCCAGGTGAGGCCGCAGGTGGGCTCTGGGAGCCGGTAGAGTTGTTGTGGATGGGGCCCAAGGATCCGGAGGACGGACCCGGGTAGCCCAGTGCCAGAGGGCACCGAGTGGGGTGACAGAGCCAGGAGGGGCCTTCCCCAGTTAGATAGGTTAGGGTGAGGAGTTAGGTTAGCTTGGGTGGCAACTGCAGTGGTGGAGGTGTGCAGGTGGGTAGACCTGCTGGGAGAGCTACACGACCCAGCCCAGAAATTGTGCAAGGGCACCGGGAGATGAATCGGGGGAGTGAGACCCCAAATTGAGAAGCACCACAGTTTGGTCAATGGGAATTGGTTTTTAGAACCCATAGTGTAAGTTGGCCAATGGATTGGCAGGGAAAGACCCCAGGTAGTGTAAAGTGTGTTAATGTCATTTAGAAATTAGTTAGGATTAAAGTCTCCTCGCACCATCTGCATCCACTCACAAGAGATGACGTACCTCCACACCATGCCATGTTTTATTATTTTTATTGTGCAGATGTTTGGAATGCGAGATGCATCATGACGTGGGTGTGACATTGTGCTTTGTTGTTCCATCTCTTCCTCCTTATGAGGATTGATGATGAATTGGGTGATGGCAAATTTTGAAGTAGAGGGAGTGAAGACGAATTTGGTATAGGGGAAATATGGGGAAGACGTGACAGTAGCGACGAATTTGTAAATGTGTAGATTTTGTAAATATGGGGTAAGGGCAAGGGTAGGGTAGGTGACAGGGGGGGTGACGTACGGTAGGGACGAGCTTTCTCACTTCGCTCTCCGTACGCACTTCGCCTTGCATTGCCTTGTTTGATGTGTACCCTTGTGACCTTACCCCTCGCTCATCTGTCTTCCCCCCTTTTGTCTCCCACATGAGGACCTGAGCGCCACTGGGCGCCGAGGGGAGCGTGCGTGAGTCCGCCATTGTGCGCCCGGAACTCCCAGAACCAGCTGTCTGCATCGATGCACCACATTATGGACCACATGTCTGTGGCCGCGCACCACTTATGGACCCCATGGGTTGGTGCATGGCCCCTCTGCTGGAACCGGCCATGAAGGCCCGAAATCTTGCTGGCGGACCTTGATCACAGGGCACCGATGCCCCACAGGTGAACCACACTAGTCGGCCTGTGGGCCATAAATAAAATAAATAAAAATGGACACGTTGGGTGCATTTTAATAGTGCAAATAGGCCGCCAGCAAAGGAAGATGACAACACCAGGAAAATAATAATAGCCAGCAGAGGGAGCCGAAGAGCAAGAGACCACCTGCAGGGTTAGGGGTTTGTTTGTTGTTTTTATTTTATTGAACAATGATGACTGTGCACCGATTGGTGCTTGAGGGTGTATTGGTGCGTTTATAGGTGCTTTCATGGTGCATTGATGCAGAGCAGACTGTCTCCCCCCCCAGAAAGAACAATCACAGGTCCTGGGTTGCGTTTTGTAAATAAAATAGCGTTACTGTAAATAATGCTCCCCACCGTCAGTGTATAGTTTGAAGACCATTCCGCAATTCGGTTAGCTGTGGGCGTGAGTCTGTTAGGTAGGGTGCAATGGAGCAGCGGGACATATTTATTTATGTTTTAAAACTGTCGCACTCAGGGTCAGGTTAAAAGTAGAGGGAACTACACCTACGTGTCACACTAAGTTAAAGTTATAGGCCCGGGACGTGCCTAAGAGGAGGAGGGTGCAGTGTTGCGGTTATGAGGATTGTATTTTTTTATTGTGTTGTATTGTATACCAATTGTTGTGAGTATTGCTTTAGTCTGGACCCTCCTGCCTCCAGTGTTGTATAAAGGTCAAAGGGCATTCCCGTAGTTAGTTCAATAAAGCATACATGAAGGACACTATAATATCCCTGTTCAGTAGTTTATTTCCTTATTCTGTGTATTAGGTTAAGGCTTTGTCTTCCATTAAAATGACACTCCATTGCACCAAGTGAAATAAGATAGATTCCCTTCATTCTTCATTCCCATTCCCAAAACCTCCATTTCCCCTTTCGTCATGGCCAAGCCTCGATTGCCGATTACATCCCCTCCAAAACCACCATTGAACATGTGCTCGGGTCGGGGAAGAAAGGCGTGCCCGCCCATCGTCATCAAGGGAGGAGCCAGAGGGTCGCGCGACCAACCAGGGCCGAGGTGAGCACACCGATGGGCGTGTCCTGAAGGCCGGCGGCTTGATCGCCGGAGGCGCGATAAAGGCGCGCGCGCAAGAAGCAAGGGGTTGGTCGTCAGTTGTCGGTGGAGTGGAGTGGTTGCTGAGTTGTGTAAAAAGATGATCCAGGAGAACAGAGAGAACCAACTGCGAGAGAACATTAAGGAGATCATCATCCAGGGAAGCACAAAGCCTGCTGTAGTCCTGGCAAAGCACGCGACGTCCACAGCAGCAGCAGCAGCGGCGGCCACAGCAGCAACAACACTCAACAGCCGCTTGGGGCCTGGACGGCGGTTTTGAGCAGGGCCGCGAAGGAACGGCGGCTGCTAAACGTGCTGATCGTGCTGCAGGACCCCTTGGACTTTCCTCTCCCTCCGGCCATCCACCTCCCGCCAGTCCTATCATCATTCCCCGCGTGAGTCTGTCTTTGTTTGTTCTGTCCTAAGTATTTAATTAAGTTTGTATAAGCTAGGTTGCACTGTGTCTAAAATCTTCTGTAAATTATTTTCTTATCTTTCCTTCTCCTTGGTTTTTTTGAGCCTGTACATAGTAAATAAATTATATTCGTATTGCCAACCTTTTTGTCTTCTTCTTCTTCTTCTTCTTCTTCTTCTTCACATCCGTGTCGCCTTTGTCTTTTCCCTATTGAATAGCTGTGGCACGATCCGGCCAACGTTCGGGGATCGGGTTAATCGGGGTAACTGTTAGGCCGCGGTGCCATCCGCTCGGCAAACCAACATCTTAACCGCGGGCCGTAACAATATTTATATTATATATATATATATATATATATATACAGTATATATATATATATGATATATACATAAATATATAAAAATATATACACACTTTATAACTCTTCAAAATATTATGACCCATATCTAATATGCTGGCCCAATGGGCTATATATATATATATAATATATATATATATATAATATATATATATATATATATTATATATATATATATATATATATATATATATATATATATATATATATATATATATATATATATATATATATATATACATATATATACATATATATACATATATATATATATATCACTTTTAGCATGCTGGCCCAATGGCCTAATGAATAAAGCATCAGACTCCCCTACTGGGGATTGCAGGTTCAAATCCCATCTGAGTTGAATATTTTTTTCCCATTACTTTTTCAAGTTTTTATATCATCTTGAATGAAGTCTCATACGATGAACGAATCAATTTTGTTCGTATTTAAAATGTATCTTGTGAAAAATTCCAGGGGCAGAGAAAAGTCCCCTTTATATAGGATGTGCCATGTGGCAAACGCTAGAAAAGAAGGAACATTCTTGGGTAAAATGCCAGGGGCATAGAAAAGTCCCCTTTATATCAGGGAATGTGCCATTCCATCGGTTGCAGAAAATGCCAAACAATAGAAAATAAGGGACATTCAAAAAATCTCGTGTGCCTGCTGAACTACCCTTGTGTTCTGAGGAGGAACCAAGTAATGCTCGAGAAAAGTTCATATAAAGAGGCGCCCTACATCTGGCAAATAAAATACAGTTACTCGAAAATTTATGGGATTTTGTCGGACCACCAACTCCACCATTTAGTGAAGTTTCGTGAAGATCGGTTTAAAATTGCGACATATAGGCAAGTGTTAGTGAGCGGACAAACAACCACACAAACTGGAGTGATCAACATACTTGTTAATTATTATTATTATTATTTTTTGCCAAGTAATGAATGTTGGGACAGCATATGAGGAATTACAGGAACAGACAAATGTACCAGACTGTGTGGCAGGTAAAGTTATGAACAGCGTGATGGATCACCCAAGAGCCATTTATTCAGTAATTTGAAATGTATTACATTTTAATAGTAACATTTTTAAACGAGGTTTTTGTTATAATATACCTCTTTGAACAATTTATATGATTTTGAGTGTTAATTCAAAGAGACCGACAAACCGGTTTCTGCATAAAATTCAGGAATGATGTAATAAGGTGAGAGAGTGGACTCACTCAGGTAGATACAGAAATCCAAGTACTGGAGACGAAACTTCTGGTACATGATGCCGTCAGGCCTGAATACACATGAAGGTCAACGTGTGAATGTCACAAAGGTCAAGGTCAACAAGGGAACACGACTGAGGCTGAAGGATGGTTTGAAGTTCATATCATTAAATTAAAGGAGGAATATGAGAGTTAAAGCTCCTGTTGGTCTCCGCGTCCACAAACAATGCCAACAATAGTTTAATCAACTTAACATTGATAAAACTTATACTGACTGTCTTTACTCTAAACTCTCTACTCTGATAACAACAATAGTTTAATCAACACGATGTTGATAATTCTTATACTGACTGTCTTTAGTCTAAACTCTCTACTCTGATAACAACAATAGTTTAATCAACACGATGTTGATAATTCTTATACTGACTGTCTTTACTCTAAACTCTCTACTCTGATAACAACAATAGTTTAATCAACACGATGTTGATAATTCTTATACTGACTGTCTTTACTCTAAACTCTCTACTCTGATAACAACAATAGTTTAATCAACACGATGTTGATAATTCTTATACTGACTGTCTTTACTCTAAACTCCCTACTCTGATAACAACAATAGTTTAATCAACACGATGTTGATAATTCTTATACTGACTGTCTTTACTCTAAACTCTCTACTCTGATAACAACAATAGTTTAATCAACACGATGTTGATAATTCTTATACTGACTGTCTTTACTCTAAACTCCCTACTCTGATAACAACAATAGTTTAATCAACACGATGTTGATAATTCTTATACTGACTGTCTTTACTCTAAACTCTCTACTCTGATAACAACAATAGTTTAATCAACACGATGTTGATAATTCTTATACTGACTGTCTTTACTCTAAACTCCCTACTCTGATAACAACAATAGTTTAATCAACACGATGTTGATAATTCTTATACTGACTGTCTTTACTCTAAACTCCCTACTCTGATAACAACAATAGTTTAATCAACACAATGTTGATAATTCTTATACTGACTGTCTTTACTCTAAACTCCCTACTCTGATAACAACAATAGTTTAATCAACACGATGTTGATAATTCTTATACTGACTGTCTTTACTCTAAACTCCCTACTCTGATAACAACAATAGTTTAATCAACACGATGTTGATAATTCTTATACTGACTGTCTTTACTCTAAACTGTCTACTCTGATAACAACAATAGTTTAATCAACACGATGTTGATAATTCTTATACTGACTGTCTTTACTCTAAACTCCCTACTCTGATAACAACAATAGTTTAATCAACACGATGTTGATAATTCTTATACTGACTGTCTTTACTCTAAACTCTCTACTCTGATAACAACAATAGTTTAATCAACACGATGTTGATAATTCTTATACTGACTGCCTTTACTCTAAACTCCCTACTCTGATAACAACAATAGTTTAATCAACACGATGTTGATAATTCTTATACTGACTGTCTTTACTCTAAACTCCCTACTCTGATAACAACAATAGTTTAATCAACACAATGTTGATAATTCTTATACTGACTGTCTTTACTCTAAACTCCCTACTCTGATAACAACAATAGTTTAATCAACACGATGTTGATAATTCTTATACTGACTGTCTTTACTCTAAACTCTCTACTCTGATAACAACAATAGTTTAATCAACACGATGTTGATAATTCTTATACTGACTGTCTTTACTCTAAACTCCCTACTCTGATAACAACAATAGTTTAATCAACACGATGTTGATAATTCTTATACTGACTGTCTTTACTCTAAACTCTCTACTCTGATAACAACAATAGTTTAATCAACACGATGTTGATAATTCTTATACTGACTGTCTTTACTCTAAACTCCCTACTCTGATAACAACAATAGTTTAATCAACACGATGTTGATAATTCTTATACTGACTGTCTTTACTCTAAACTCCCTACTCTGATAACAACAATAGTTTAATCAACACAATGTTGATAATTCTTATACTGACTGTCTTTACTCTAAACTCCCTACTCTGATAACAACAATAGTTTAATCAACACGATGTTGATAATTCTTATACTGACTGTCTTTACTCTAAACTCCCTACTCTGATAACAACAATAGTTTAATCAACACGATGTTGATAATTCTTATACTGACTGTCTTTACTCTAAACTCCCTACTCTGATAACAACAATAGTTTAATCAACACGATGTTGATAATTCTTATACTGACTGTCTTTACTCTAAACTCTCTACTCTGATAACAACAATAGTTTAATCAACACGATGTTGATAATTCTTATACTGACTGTCTTTACTCTAAACTCTCTACTCTGATAACAACAATAGTTTAATCAACACGATGTTGATAATTCTTATACTGACTGTCTTTACTCTAAACTCTCTACTCTGATAACAACACTAGTTTAATCAACACGATGTTGATAATTCTTATACTGACTGTCTTTACTCTAAACTCTCTACTCTGATAACAACAATAGTTTAATCAACACGATGTTGATAATTCTTATACTGACTGTCTTTACTCTAACAGGTTAATCAACTTGATGTTGATAATTCTTATACTGACTGTCTTTACTCTAAACTCTCTACTCTGATAACAACAATAGTTTAATCAACACAATGTTGATAATTCTTATACTGACTGTCTTTACTCTAACAGGTTAATCAACTTGATGTTGATAATTCTTATACTGACTGTCTTTACTCTAAACTCTCTACTCTGATAACAACAATAGTTTAATCAACACGATGTTGATAATTCTTATACTGACTGTCTTTACTCTAACAGGTTAATCAACTTGATGTTGATAATTCTTATACTGACTGTCTTTACTCTAAACTCTCTACTCTGATAACAACAATAGTTTAATCAACACGATGTTGATAATTCTTATACTGACTGTCTTTACTCTAAACTCTCTACTCTGATAACAACAACAGTTTAATCAACACGATGTTGATAATTCTTATACTGACTGTCTTTACTCTAACAGGTTAATCAACTTGATGTTGATCATTCTTATACTGACTGTCTTTACTCTAAACTCTCTACTCTAATAACAACAATAGTTTAATCAACACGATGTTGATAATTCTTATACTGACTGTCTTTACTCTAACAGGTTAATCAACACGATGTTGATAATTCTAATACTGACTGTCTTTACTCTAAACTCTCTACTCTGATAACAACAATAGTTTAATCAACACGATGTTGATAATTCTTATACTGACTGTCTTTACTCTAACAGGTTAATCAACTTGATGTTGATAATTCTTATACTGACTGTCTTTACTCTAAACTCTCTACTCTAATAACAACAATAGTTTAATCAACACGATGTTGATAATTCTTATACTGACTGTCTTTACTCTAACAGGTTAATCAACACGATGTTGATAATTCTTATACTGACTGTCTTTACTCTAAACTCTCTACTCTGATAACAACAATAGTTTAATCAACACGATGTTGATAATTCTTATACTGACTGTCTTTACTCTAAACTCTCTACTCTGATAAGAACAATAGTTTAATCAACACGATGTTGATAATTCTTATACTGACTGTCTTTACTCTAACAGGTTAATCAACTTGATGTTGATCATTCTTATACTGACTGTCTTTACTCTAAACTCTCTACTCTGATAACAACAATAGTTTAATCAACACAATGTTGATAATTCTTATACTGACTGTCTTTACTCTAAACTATCTACTCTAATAACAACAATAGTTTAATCAACACGATGTTGATAATTCTTATACTGACTGTCTTTACTCTAACAGGTTAATCAACTTGATGTTGATAATTCTTATACTGACTGTCTTTACTCTAAACTATCTACTCTAATAACAACAATAGTTTAATCAACACAATGTTGATAATTCTTATACTGACTGTCTTTACTCTAACAGGTTAATCAACTTGATGTTGATAATTCTTATACTGACTGTCTTTACTCTAAACTATCTACTCTAATAACAACAATAGTTTAATCAACTTGATGTTGATAATTCTTATACTGACTGTCTTTACTCTAAACTCTCTACTCTGATAACAACAATAGTTTAATCAACACAATGTTGATAATTCTTATACTGACTGTCTCTGATATCTCTGGTCACAAACTGTGTCTCTGTGTCTCTGGTCTGTGTCTCTGGTCTCTGTGTCTCTGTGTCTCTGGTCACAAACTCTAAATTGTCTGTGTCTGTGTCTGTCTGTCTGTGTCTGTGTGTCTGTCTGTCTGTGTCTGTGTCTGTCTGTGTCTCTGGTCACAAACTCTAAATTGTCAAACTCTAAACTATCTACTCTAATAACAACAATAGTTTAATCAACACGATGTTGATAATTCTTATACTGACTGTCTTTACTCTAAACTCTCTACTCTGATAACAACAATAGTTTAATCAACACGATGTTGATAATTCTTATACTGACTGTCTTTACTCTAACAGGTTAATCAACTTGATGTTGATCATTCTTATACTGACTGTCTTTACTCTAAACTCTCTACTCTGATAACAACAATAGTTTAATCAACACGATGTTGATAATTCTTATACTGACTGTCTTTACTCTAACAGGTTAATCAACTTGATGTTGATCATTCTTATACTGACTGTCTTTACTCTAAACTCTCTACTCTAATAACAACAATAGTTTAATCAACTTGATATTGATAATTCTTATACTGACTGTCTTTACTCTAAACTCTCTACTCTGATAACAACAATAGTTTAATCAACACAATGTTGATAATTCTTATACTGACTGTCTTTACTCTAACAGGTTAATCAACTTGATATTGATAATTCTTATACTGACTGTCTTTACTCTAAACTCTCTACTCTGATAACAACAATAGTTTAATCAACACAATGTTGATAATTCTTATACTGACTGTCTTTACTCTAACAGGTTAATCAACACGATGTTGATAATTCTTATACTGACTGTCTTTACTCTAAACTCTCTACTCTAATAACAACAATAGTTTAATCAACACGATGTTGATAATTCTTATACTGACTGTCTTTACTCTAACAGGTTAATCAACACGATGTTGATAATTCTTATACTGACTGTCTTTACTCTAAACTCTCTACTCTGATAACAACAATAGTTTAATCAACACGATGTTGATAATTCTTATACTGACTGTCTTTACTCTAAACTCTCTACTCTGATAACAACAATAGTTTAATCAACACGATGTTGATAATTCTTATACTGACTGTCTTTACTCTAACAGGTTAATCAACTTGATGTTGATCATTCTTATACTGACTGTCTTTACTCTAAACTCTCTACTCTGATAACAACAATAGTTTAATCAACACAATGTTGATAATTCTTATACTGACTGTCTTTACTCTAAACTCTCTACTCTAATAACAACAATAGTTTAATCAACACGATGTTGATAATTCTTATACTGACTGTCTTTACTCTAAACTCTCTACTCTAATAACAACAATAGTTTAATCAACACGATGTTGATAATTCTTATACTGACTGTCTTTACTCTAACAGGTTAATCAACTTGATGTTGATAATTCTTATACTGACTGTCTTTACTCTAAACTATCTACTCTAATAACAACAATAGTTTAATCAACACAATGTTGATAATTCTTATACTGACTGTCTTTACTCTAACAGGTTAATCAACTTGATGTTGATAATTCTTATACTGACTGTCTTTACTCTAAACTATCTACTCTAATAACAACAATAGTTTAATCAACTTGATGTTGATAATTCTTATACTGACTGTCTTTACTCTAAACTCTCTACTCTAATAACAACAATAGTTTAATCAACACGATGTTGATAATTCTTATACTGACTGTCTTTACTCTAACAGGTTAATCAACTTGATGTTGATAATTCTTATACTGACTGTCTTTACTCTAAACTCTCTACTCTGATAACAACAATAGTTTAATCAACACAATGTTGATAATTCTTATACTGACTGTCTTTACTCTAAACTCTCTACTCTGATAACAACAATAGTTTAATCAACTTGATGTTGATAATTCTTATACTGACTGTCTTTACTCTAAACTCTCTACTCTGATAACAACAATAGTTTAATCAACTTGATGTTGATAATTCTTATACTGACTGTCTTTACTCTAAACTCTCTACTCTGATAACAACAATAGTTTAATCAACACAATGTTGATAATTCTTATACTGACTGTCTCTGATATCTCTGGTCACAAACTGTGTCTCTGTGTCTCTGGTCTGTGTCTCTGGTCTCTGTGTCTCTGTGTCTCTGGTCACAAACTCTAAATTGTCTGTGTCTGTGTCTGTCTGTCTGTGTCTGTGTGTCTGTCTGTCTGTGTCTGTGTCTGTCTGTGTCTCTGGTCACAAACTCTAAATTGTCAAACTCTAAACTATCTACTCTAATAACAACAATAGTTTAATCAACACGATGTTGATAATTCTTATACTGACTGTCTTTACTCTAAACTCTCTACTCTGATAACAACAATAGTTTAATCAACACGATGTTGATAATTCTTATACTGACTGTCTTTACTCTAACAGGTTAATCAACTTGATGTTGATCATTCTTATACTGACTGTCTTTACTCTAAACTCTCTACTCTGATAACAACAATAGTTTAATCAACACGATGTTGATAATTCTTATACTGACTGTCTTTACTCTAACAGGTTAATCAACTTGATGTTGATCATTCTTATACTGACTGTCTTTACTCTAAACTCTCTACTCTAATAACAACAATAGTTTAATCAACTTGATATTGATAATTCTTATACTGACTGTCTTTACTCTAAACTCTCTACTCTGATAACAACAATAGTTTAATCAACACAATGTTGATAATTCTTATACTGACTGTCTTTACTCTAACAGGTTAATCAACTTGATATTGATAATTCTTATACTGACTGTCTTTACTCTAAACTCTCTACTCTGATAACAACAATAGTTTAATCAACACAATGTTGATAATTCTTATACTGACTGTCTTTACTCTAACAGGTTAATCAACACGATGTTGATAATTCTTATACTGACTGTCTTTACTCTAAACTCTCTACTCTGATAACAACAATAGTTTAATCAACACAATGTTGATAATTCTTATACTGACTGTCTTTACTCTAAACTCTCTACTCTAATAACAACAATAGTTTAATCAACACGATGTTGATAATTCTTATACTGACTGTCTTTACTCTAACAGGTTAATCAACTTGATGTTGATCATTCTTATACTGACTGTCTTTACTCTAAACTCTCTACTCTAATAACAACAATAGTTTAATCAACTTGATATTGATAATTCTTATACTGACTGTCTTTACTCTAAACTCTCTACTCTGATAACAACAATAGTTTAATCAACACAATGTTGATAATTCTTATACTGACTGTCTTTACTCTAACAGGTTAATCAACTTGATGTTGATAATTCTTATACTGACTGTCTTTACTCTAAACTCTCTACTCTGATAACAACAATAGTTTAATCAACACAATGTTGATAATTCTTATACTGACTGTCTTTACTCTAACAGGTTAATCAACACGATGTTGATAATTCTTATACTGACTGTCTTTACTCTAAACTCTCTACTCTGGTAACAACAATAGTTTAATCAACCTGATGTTGATAATTCTTATACTGACTGTCTTTACTCTAAACTCTCTACTCTGGTAACAACAATAGTTTAATCAACCTGATGTTGATAAAACCTATCCAGACTGTCTTTGCTGTAAAGTCTAAACTCCCTACTCTGATGAACGGTTCACACCGAAACTCAGCATTACTTTGTTTCCCATGGTGGTTCGTCAACCCCTGCCAACCTTTCGTTGATAAAATCTTTAATTTGAAGTTTCCAGTACTGGATGTTCTTGTGCCTTTGTTGGCTTTATAAAGTTTTCAAATGAAAATTTTCCTCTATGTCATCATTACCTTAGAAATTCTCATATAATGGTTAATTGGGACAATGGAATTTTTCTGCTATAATTCAGTTTATCAGGAAAAAAGTTAAATTACAAAATTATAAACCAGTGGGTATTATTATGGACTGAAGGAGTATACACAGGTTTAACTCACCAGGTGAGCATGACCCCTGTGAGAAAGGTAGAGATGTAGTGATGTGTAACCCACCAACCCTTTATCCTGCAAAGCAAGAAAATACAGTCATGTCAGTTACTGGTGGTCACAATGGTTTCACATTGTCAGTTACAGTTACTGGTGGTCACAATGGTTTCACATTGTCAGTTACAGTTACTGGTGGTCACAATGGTTTCACATTGTCAGTTACAGTTACTGGTGGTCACAATGGTTTCACATTGTCAGTTACAGTTACTGGTGGTCACAATGGTTTCACATTGTCAGTTACAGTTACTGGTGGTCACAATGGTTTCACATTGTCAGTTACAGTTACTGGTGGTCACAATGGTTTTACATTGTCAGTTACATATACTGGTGGTCACAATGGTTTCACATTGTCAGTTACAGTTACTGGTGGTCACAATGGTTTCACATTGTCAGTTACAGTTACTGGTGGTCACAATGGTTTCACATTGTCAGTTACAGTTGCTGATGGTCACAATGGTTTCACATTGTCAGTTACATTTACTGGTGGTCACAATGGTTTCACATTGTCAGTTACAGTTGCTGATGGTAACAATGGTTTCACATTGTCAGTTACAGTTACCAGTGGTCACAATGGTTTCACATTGTTAGTTACAGTTGCTGATGATCACAATGGTTTCACATTGTCAGTTACAGTTACCGGTGGTCACAATGGTTTCACATTGTCAGTTACAGTTCCTGGTGGTCACAATGGTTTCACATTGTCAGTTACAGTTGCTGATGATCACAATGGTTTCACATTGTCAGTTACAGTTCCTGATGATCACAATGGTTTCACATTGTCAGTTACAGTTACCAGTGGTCACAATGGTTTCACATTGTTAGTTACAGTTGCTGATGATCACAATGGTTTCACATTGTCAGTTACAGTTGCTGATGATCACAATGGTTTCACATTGTCAGTTACAGTTACCGGTGGTCACAATGGTTTCACATTGTCAGTTACAGTTGCTGATGATCACAATGGTTTCACATTGTCAGTTACAGTTGCTGATGATCACAATGGTTTCACATTGTCAGTTACAGTTACTGCTGATCACAATGGTTTCACATTGTCAGTTACAGTTACTGCTGATCACAATGGTTTCACATTGTCAGTTACAGTTCCTGATGGTCACAATGGTTTCACATTGTCAGTTACAGTTCCTGATGGTCACAATGGTTTCACATTGTCAGTTACAGTTACTGCTGATCACAATGGTTTCACATTGTCAGTTACAGTTGCTGATGATCACAATGGTTTCACATTGTCAGTTACAGTTCCTGATGGTCACAATGGTTTCACATTGTCAGTTACAGTTACCGGTGGTCACAATGGTTTCACATTGTCAGTTACAGTTGCTGATGATCACAATGGTTTCACATTGACAGTTACAGTTACCGGTGGTCACAATGGTTTCACATTGTCAGTTACAGTTCCTGGTGGTCACAATGGTTTCACATTGTCAGTTACAGTTGCTGATGATCACAATGGTTTCACATTGTCAGTTACAGTTCCTGATGATCACAATGGTTTCACATTGTCAGTTACAGTTGCTGATGATCACAATGGTTTCACATTGTCAGTTACAGTTCCTGATGGTCACAATGGTTTCACATTGTCAGTTACAGTTGCTGATGATCACAATGGTTTCACATTGTCAGTTACAGTTGCTGATGGTCACAATGGTTTCACATTGTCAGTTACAGTTACTGGTGGTCACAATGGTTTCACATTGTCAGTTACAGTTCCTGATGATCACAATGGTTTCACATTGTCAGTTACAGTTGCTGATGGTCACAATGGTTTCACATTGTCAGTTACATTTACTGGTGGTCACAATGGTTTCACATTGTCAGTTACAGTTGCTGATGGTCACAATGGTTTCACATTGTCAGTTACAGTTACTGGTGGTCACAATGGTTTCACATTGTCAGTTACAGTTGCTGATGGTCACAATGGTTTCACATTGTCAGTTACAGTTACTGGTGGTCACAATGGTTTCACATTGTCAGTTACAGTTACCGGTGGTCACAATGGTTTCACATTGTCAGTTACAGTTGGTGATGATCACAATGGTTTCACATTGTCAGTTACAGTTACTGGTGGTCACAATGGTTTCACATTGTCAGTTACAGTTGCTGATGATCACAATGGTTTCACATTGTCAGTTACAGTTACTGGTGGTCACAATGGTTTCACATTGTCAGTTACAGTTACTGGTGGTCACAATGGTTTCACATTGTCAGTTACAGTTACTGATGATCACAATGGTTTCACATTGTCAGTTACAGTTACTGGTGGTCACAATGGTTTCACATTGTCAGTTACAGTTACCGGTGGTCACAATGGTTTCACATTGTCAGTTACAGTTGCTGATGATCACAATGGTTTCACATTGTCAGTTACAGTTACTGGTGGTCACAATGGTTTCACATTGTCAGTTACAGTTACTGCTGATCACAATGGTTTCACATTGTCAGTTACAGTCATGGCAGCTTGTGGTGGTCACAATGGTGTCACATTGGCAGTTACAGTTGCTGATGATCACAATGGTTTCACATTGTCAGTTACAGTTCCTGATGATGACAATGGTTTCACATTGTCAGTTACAGTCATGGCAACTTGTGGTGGTCACAATGGTGTCACATTGGCAGTTACAGTAATCCTGCGTCTGTATAACTACATCATGATCTCATTGAATCTCTCAAACGTGCAGGTGACAATATGGTTTCTGAGTAGCACGGACAACAATCCTTTTATCATTTACCAACCTTCCTTTTGTGGCCCATTTATTAGCACACTTATTTTTAAAATTTCTTGATCTTGACATCTTGTTTAAAGCAGTCATTCACAGGTGTAAATAGCCATCTTTTTCACTCATAAGTCAACAACACACTCCCACTATTGGTCTCCCAAACTGTTGGACAGAACTCCATTAAAATAAAAATACACGTTTCTCTGTTGTCTTTCTTGAGAGCATAGTGAGTGCGGGCAACCATGAGAGTGGAGCGAGTGCGGGTAATGATGAGGGCGGAGTGAGTTCAGGAAACTGTGAGGGTGGAGCAAATGCAGGCAATGGTGAGGGTAGAGCGAGTGCGGGCAACGATGAGAGTGGAGCGAGTGCGGGTAATGATGAGGGCGGAGTGAGTTCAGGAAACTGTGAGGGTGGAGCAAATGCAGGCAATGGTGAGGGTAGAGCGAGTGCGGGCAACGATGAGAGTGGAGCGAGTGCGGGTAATGATGAGGGAGGAGTGAGTTCAGGAAACTGTGAGGGTGGAGCAAATGCAGGCAATGGTGAGGGTAGAGCGAGTGCGGGCAACGATGAGGGTGGAGCAGGTTTTCATTGATCTGCAGATGGCTTTCTCTGCATTGCTAATGCATACATAGATTACTATTTTGTAATTTTTGTTTTTTTCTTACAAAAGTTTTTTTTATTGTTGTTTTTTTTGGTTTTTGTTTTCATTTTTTATTCTTGCACTTTTTGTTCTCATAAGAAAGAAGAAAAAGACGTAAAATGTCAGCCCCCCACCCCCCCCCCCCCTATGGTTTTAGTAATCTTGCTGCACTTTTCAATTTTTGAATTAAAGGTCAGCCATATTTGGTCGGATGACAAAACAAAATCTTCTGCACATGTATACTCTCGTGTGTTGTCTTTGTGCCAAGTTTGAACAAAATCGGGCCATGCATGTCGAGAAATGGTTGGCGACACGTGTAAGAAACAAAATGGCCGCCAGACGGCCATCTTGGATATAATCTCGAAAACAAATGACGTGAATATGTAACTCATCATTCATTATCTGTGTGCAAAGTCTGAACAAGATCGGTAAATGCATGTCCGAGAAATTGTAGGACGTGTTCAATATCGGATTTTTTACAACTAAAATGGCCGCCAGTCTACCAAGTCTACCACTATCTCGTGAGCTTGCTCTATGTTATCCATCGTTATCAACCATTATCTCGTGAGCTTGCTCTATGTTATCCATCGTTATCAACCATTATCTCGTGAGCTTGCTCTATGTTATCCATCGTTATCAACCATTATGTCGTGAGCATGCTCAATGCTATTTATCGTTATCCATTATCTCGTGAGCATGCTCGATGTTATCCATCGTTAACCATTATCTCGTGAGCATGCTGAAAGGTTATCCATCATTATCAACAATTATCTCGTGAGCATGCTCGATGTTATCCATCGTTATAAACCATTATCTCGTGAGCATCCATGATGTTATCCATCGTTAGCCATTATCTTGTGAGCATGCTCGATATTCTCCATCGTTATCAACCATTATCTCATGAGCATGCTCGATGTTATTCATCGTTATCAACCATTATCTCATGAGCATGCTCGATGTTATCCATCATTATTAACCATTATCTCGTGAGCATGCTCGATGTTATCCATCGTTAACCATTATCTCGTGAGCATGCTCGATGTTCTCCATCGTTATCAACCATTATCTCATGAGCATGCTCAATGTTCTCCATCGTTATCAACCATTATCTCGTGAGCATGCTCGATGTTCTCCATCGTTATCAACCATTATCTCATGAGCATGCTCAATGTTCTCCATCATTATCAACCATTATCTCGTGAGCATGCTCAATGTTCTCCATCGTTATCAACCATTATCTCATGAGCATGCTCAATGTTCTCCATCGTTATCAACCATTATCTCGTGAGCATGCTCAATGTTCTCCATCGTTATCAACCATTATCTCATGAGCATGCTCAATGTTCTCCATCATTATCAACCATTATCTCGTGAGCATGCTCAATGTTCTCCATCGTTATCAACCATTATCTCATGAGCATGCTCAATGTTCTCCATCGTTATCAACCATTATCTCGTGAGCATGCTCAATGTTCTCCATCGTTATCAACCATTATCTCATGAGCATGCTCAATGTTCTCCATCATTATCAACCATTATCTCGTGAGCATGCTCAATGTTCTCCATCGTTATCAACCATTATCTCGTGAGCATGCTCAATGTTATTCATCGTTATTGTTGTGGAATCAAACTCAGATCTCTTGCAATAAATGAGGCTTTATTGAACTATTTCTCATACCATTCCTACAACACAAGAATACAGTTTATTAGTTCCATATAAAGGCAATCAAAGCAGACATCTCGTTCTAGTTCCTCGCAAGCAAGCCTTTATGTACCTGTTAAATCTCAGTAGCTGGGATACAGTATGCCACCCCTCGTGCACCGAATGAACACAGTATATATAAGCTCCCTCAAGGTCATCCCTTCACGCGGATCGTCTCTTCATTCAGCTCGAGACAATACAAAATATTTCACCACATTCTCCCTCCGTTAAAAAAATCAAGCAAGCCATAATGCAATTCCAAGTAATATGGAGCAGTCTAATAACACGCACAATTCCTACCAACCGAGATGCTACGGTGGCTGGCACAGACGGACCGAACGGGTGCGATATATCTCTTCCCAGTCAGTTCCTTCACTACCCATAGCAGGAAGTTCATCCTCGCCCGATAGGATTCTTTGCGGACTAACCGTCACCGTTCGAATCGACGAACTGGGTAACAAATTATCAGCCCCAATCATCCCATCCTCAACCTCCGGCAAATCATTCGGCTTCAATTGATCGGGCCCTGCGATCCCATTCGCCTTAGGGTCCCTCTCATTCAGCATCTCTCAGCAGGGCGCGAGGGTTCGGACCGATACCGTAGTCTCTCGCCCGTCCTGTAATCTGATGTGAGCATATTACGGGTTGGCTTCTAAAATGTGTACGTGGTCTACCATCGGCTCATACTTGCTTTGCCTAACCGCTTGCTTCAGCAGAGCTGGCCTGGGCTCTGCCAGCCACGAGGGTAGCGATTGCCCATTGGTGCTGCGTTGCTCATAGCGAAATAAACGCTTGTGGGGGGTTTCATTCGTTGCGGTACAGAGTAGTGCTTGGATGGCGTGCAACACCTCAGGTAATACTCACTCCCATGATTGCACATGTAACCCGTGCATCTTCAAGCTCATCATAACTGCTCTCCATATAATACCGTTGTAACGTTCCACCTGGCCGTTGCCTTGGGGATTATACGCGATAGTATGGCTGGAGGCTACTCCCCGTTCCTGGAGGAATTGCTTAACTTCCCTGGATAGAAATGCGGTTCCCCGGTCTGAATGCACATGGGCGGGGTAACCTAACATGAGAAACATGTGCTGAAGATAACGTATTACAGTCGTGGATGACATATCAGCACAGGGGTATGCAAACGGAAATTGTAAGTACTCGTCGACAATTGTAAGAATGTATCATCGCGGGCTAAGTGCTGGCAACGGCCCCTTAAAATCCACATATAGTCGCTCCCACGGTCGTCCCACATGGATCAAAGTCCCCATGAGAGGTTTATAAAATATGGGCTTTACTTCGGTGCACACAGGACACGACCGACAAAGTCGCTGGACATCTTCGATGGAAAATGGCAGATTTCTACATCGTACAAAGTGGGCTAACCGGGTGACGCCCGGATGACACAATGATTCGTGGATCCCACGTAAATCTACTGACGTCATGCCAGCACAGACAGGCTGAGACAGCGCATCGGCCGCCACATTATCCCACCCAGGTCTATCCACGATCTCGAAACTGTAGTCGGCCAATTCTATGCGCCAGCGAACTATTTTGTCAATCTTAATCTTTTGAGAATGTCGGACGTTATACATGAAAGCCACTGACTGTTGATCGGTTATCAGTTGAAAATGCTTCCCAAGGAGAAAGTGACACCACCATCTCACTGCTTCCACGACAGTGTAAGCCTCCTTTTCTATCACAGAATGTCACCGTTCGATCTCAGACAAGGTTCTCAAAAAAAATGCAACGGGGCTTACCGCCTAGTTGAGCGTAGTGGCAATCATGCAATCGCTGGCATCCGTCTCGATCATCAAAGGTACCACTTCGTCTATTGAGGTTACTACAGCCGCCGCTATGTCTGATTTTAGTTGTTGAAAAGCGGCTTTAGCCGACTAGGTCAACGGAAATACTTTACATTCCACTAGCGGTCTGATCTTCTCTGAGTACCGTGGGATCAATTTTGAGTAATGCGCAAACAGACCGAGTGCTCGGCAAAGCGCAGCCCGATCAGGGGGAGGGGCCATATTGAGCAACGGTTGCAGCTGAGTTGCGTCAGGTCTAATCTTCCCGTCGGTCACTGTTTACCCCAACAAGTCTATAGTTATGGCTGAGTATTTACACTTATCTTCATTGAGAGTCAAATTGTACTTTCGCACCATGGCCAAGAATCTTTGCAAATTTGCATCATGGTCAGCGTAATCACGGCCACAGATGGTCACATTGTCAACGTACACAAACACATCCATTAATTGCTCTTTGGCTATGATGTCATCAAGCGCATGTTGGAAGCAGGCACCCCGTTCGTGACTCCAAAAGGAATTCTTCGAAATTGGTACAACCGCTACCCTGATTCAAAGGCGGTATAAGGTCAATCGGCTTCTCTTCTCGGTATTTGATGATACGCGGAGCAAAGATCTAAGGTGCTGAACACCCGGTGGGTAGCCACCTCCCAGACCGTATCGTCCATCTTTGGGAGCAGGTAGGCATCCAACTGAGTATAACGATTAATCGTTTGTGAGTGGTCGATTACCATTCGTTTCCGGTGGTTAGGACGAGCGACTACGAGTACTTGAGCTCTCCATGGCGAAATACTGGTCTCGATAATTCCCTCTCATAACAATCGTTGGGTCTTGCTCTCGATAAATTGAGCGTCCGCTCGTGACTATCGTCTGGACTTTACCATGACTGGATGGCAGTCGGGAGTTAAAAATGCAAACAATGGTGGAGGGTCGATCGCCATTTCCATCAAACCGCATACCGTGAAGGTCTTAGCACTCGCTCCCTCAAATTGCATTTCCAGTCTCCCGTCATGATTTAGAAAATCATGACCCAACAGGACATCAGAGCACAGATTTTGCAGTACTAACAATTTCACATCCCTATACATTACTCCGTTGGCCACCAGATTTACAACACAGATTCCTTTGGTGTTCTGACACAGGGATGCGGACGCCATATAGACCCGGGTAGGCCACCATGTCAGCATGATGGGCCAGCCGTGACTTCAAACCAGAGCGTGGCTGACAAAACTGTCACCCGTCCCCATGTCAATCAATGCGTCAGCATCCTGACCGTTAATCTCCACCGGCATCACAGCCTTGGCGAGCCCGCGCGGAGCAGTCGTGGTGAGCGGGTCGGTTCTTGACATGAAGGCCCACGCCAGAGTCACCTGCTTGGCTTTGCTCAAATCGCAGACTTTGGCATAATGGCCTTTCCAACCTTTCCGGCCACTTCAATTGATCAATAAATTGCTGTGGAATCAAACTCAGAACTCTTGCAATAAATAAGGCTTTATTGAACAATTTGTCATACCATTCCTACAACACAAGAATACAGTTTGTTAGTTCCATAAAAGGCAATCAAAGCATACATCTCCTTCTAGTTCCTCGCAAGCAAGCATTTACGTACCTGTTAAATCTCAGTAGCTGGGATACAGAATGCCACCCCTCGTGCACCGAATGGACACAGTATATATAAGCTCCCTCAAGGTCATCCCTTCACGTGGAGAGTCTCTTCATTCAGCTCGAGACAATACAACATATTTCACCACAGTTATCAACCATTAACTCATAAGCATGCTCGATGTTATCCATCATTATCAACCATTATCTTGTGAGCATGCTTAATGTTATCCATTGTTATCAAACATTATCTGGTGATCATCGTTGATGTTATCCAACGTTATCAACCATTATCTTGTGATCATGCTTGATGTTATCCATCGTTATCGACCATTACTTCTTTTGCAAACTGCTCCAGTTCTCCCAGATTTGAAGGGTGCCTTCTCCCAACTTCTGTTTTCAGATCTCCCCACAGGTGTTCAATGGGATTTAGATCTGGACTCATTGTTGGCCACTTCAGAACAGTCCAGCATTTTGTCTTGAACCATTCCTGGGTGCTTTTTGAAGTGTGTTTGGGGTCATTGTGACGCTGCAAGACCCAGGACCTTTGACGGAGACCCAGCTTTTTTGACACTGAGTTGAACATTGCGCTGAGTTCAACATTACCCCAAAAACATCACTGAACCTCCTCCATGTTTGACTGCACGGAAGGTATTCTTTTCTTTGAAGGCTTCATGTTGTTTTCTGTAAACATAGAGATTATGTGCTCAACAAAAAAGCTATAATTTGATCTCATCCGTCCACAGGACGTTCTCCCAGAAAGATTTTGGCTTGTCCAGGAGTGTCTTGGCAAACTCCAGTCTGGCTTTCTTATGTCTCTCTCTCAGCAGTGGAGTCCTCCATAGAACCCCCTTTCATTGAGTTGGTGACGGATGGTGCGAGTTGAAATTGTCGTACTTTGTGTCTGAAGGTCAGTTTGAATCTGTGTGGCAGTTGATTGAGGTGCTTTCTCCACCATTCGAACAATCCTTCCCTGCAATCTTCGATCAAGTTTTCTCTTGCGGCCATGTCCAGGGAGGTTGGCTGCAGTGTCATGGGCCTTAAACATCCTTTGCGTGCAGTGGACACAGGAACATCAAGGTCTCTGGAGATGGACTTGTAGCCTTGAGATTGTCCATGCTTGGCAACAATCTTGTCTGACCTGCTCAGACAATTCACTGGTTGTCTTTCTTTTCTCCATGCTCATTGTGGTACACACAGTGACACAAAACAGCACAATGACTCATTTTCTCTCTTCAAACTGTTTGAATGAGTGATTTTTTAATATTGCAGGCACCTGCAACTCACCATAGGTGAGTTCAATTCCAAAGTAAAGGAGAATCACCTGCTTGAAATCTAATTATTGTTAACAACTTCTAAAAGGTGCCAATAATATTGTCTGGGGCATTTTAGGATGTCTTTGTGGAATAAGCAAAGATTTAGTAGTTTTTTCAGCTTTTTCTTTGTTTTTTTCCACTTCAAACCAAAGAGATACACATGTGGTACCAAAATATTTTTTTATATCAACAATTTTCTGGAAGAAATTGTAGATTGTTTGAAAAAAGTACAAGGGTGCCAATATTTTTGGCCACGACAGTACCATATAAAGGGGCCTTTTCTATGCCCCTGGCATTTTTCTGGAGTGAAAATTACTACTGGAGTGAAAAATTTTCTATGTTCATCATTTTAGAGATCGTCCCCATGAGCCAAGCAAAAATATGACCGCAGGTGCTGAAGCTCACCTGTATGAGGAGCAACAGTCACTCAAACACCTCAGATCCTGATATTTTGAATGCCGTGAACAAACTTTGGTATATCATGGGCGATGTAGGTTGTGATCAAGTTTCATTGAAATTGTGTGTGTACTTTTGGAGCGGAGAGCAAATACATATTGGGGGGGGTAAATTCTTCCTCCTCCATAAACCCCTCCAACAACAACAACAACAACAACATGCATTTTAAGGCCATGTTCCCTGCTAGAGCGGGGGTTAGCCTTGCGGTCCCCATGACAATCTTCTCCATTTTGCCCTATTTTCTGCATCTCTCCTTGTTAACCCCCTTGCCCGCATTTCTTCTTCCACCATCTTTAGCCAAGTCTTTCTCGGTCTTCCCCGTCCTCTACTTCCTTCTACATTAACTTCCATCACTCTTCTCAACCAGTCACTTTCATCCTTCCTTAATACATGACCAAACCATCTCAACCTGTTCCTCTTCACAGCATCAATCACAGGCAATATTCCCAGCATCTTTCGCAATTCATCATTTGTCTTCCTCTCTCTCAACGATACTCCGCACATCCATCGAACCATTCGCATTTCCACCCTTTCCAGCCTTCGTTGCTGCTCTACGTTCATTACCCATGTCTCGCTCCCATAAATCATAACACTTCTCACACATGCAGCATACACCTTTCCCTTCAGCTTCAGCGACACTCTCCTCCTCATCAGCACGCCACTCAGTTCCCGAAACTTCTTCCATGCACATCTCACTCGAGCAACCGTTGCCGAGTCTGATCCACCTTCTCCATTCAGCATGTCTCCGAGGTAGCAAAATGTTTTCACACCTTCCAGCTTCACGCCGTCTCCAAGATCCAACTCAACATTTCCTCCATCTGCAGCTCCCTCTGTGCACACCTTACATTTGAATGTAGCTGCCACACTGGTTAATGACCCTCTCAGACCACTACATTTTTGATGAACCCACTCAGCACACATTGTACATTGAATGGAGTTCACTCCGACACCCTTCCTGCACACAGCACACGGTCACTTCCCAGTTCTTTCCACCTCACTACATGCTTTACCACTTGCCATCACCTTTGTCTTTCCGATATTCACCTTCAGACCTTTTGTCTCCATACATTCCTTCCACTTGTTCATCTTTTCCTTCAGTCCATCCATACTTTCCGCAATCAACACCAGATCATCTGCATACAACAACTCCCACGGTAAACCCTCCTTTACGGTCTGAGCCAGCACCTCCATCACAGCTACAAAGAGTAGTGGACTTAGTACCGACCCCTGATGCACTCCCACCTTCACCTCAAACTCACCACTGTTCCCGTCCTTCGTCCTTACAGCTGTGCGTGCTCTTTTGTACATTGCCATCACTACTCTGATCAACCATTCCTCCACTCCTAACTTCCTCAATGCCCATGTCAATACTTTGCGTGGAACCCTATCGAATGCTTTCTCCAGATCAACAAACCCAAAAAACAACTTCTTCCTCTTATCCATGTACTTCTCCTGCAACTGCCTCACAATGAAAAGCGCATCTGTCATTCCTCTTCCTGGCATAAATCCAAACTGCATTTCGTCGATCTTCACTTTCTTACTTATCCTCCTCTCCAACACCCTTTCCAATACCTTCATTCCATGCTCCAATAACTTTATCGCTCAGTACGAGCCACACTCCAGAGGGTCACCTTTCCCCTTGTATAGAGGGACGAGGGTACTCATTTCCCAATCCACTGGAATGCGGCCTTCTTTCACCACCAGATTACAGATCTCTGTCATTCTCTTCACACCCCAACTTCCTGCTGCCTTCAACATATCTCCCACAACTCCCGTCGGCCCTCCCGCTTTTCCACTCTTCATTGCTTTTATCGCTTCCTCAACTTCCTTCTCAGTTATCTTCTCTGCCGGTCCTAAAACTGGGTTACTCTCTATGTTGCCATCCCATTCATTCTCTGTATTCAACAGCATTTCCATATATCTTTTCCATCTTCCTTTAATTCCATCTGGGTCGACAACGATTTGTCCCACTTCATCCTTCAAGCAACTCACCCCCATCACATCACACCTCTCTTTCGCTATCTGCTTTGCAATCCTGAATACTGCTTTCTGACCCTCTTCCGAATCCAAGCGTTCTCCGAACATTTTCCTACATGCCTCCTGCGCCTTTGCTACCTCTTTCTTTGCAGCCTTCCTGGCTGCCTTATAACTTTCATGCTCTGCTGTTTCTGCTCCCGTACCCTTCGCCTTCTGCCACTCTTTGAACTTCTTCCTCTTCTCGTCAATCCTCTTTCCAACCTCAACATCCCACCACCATGTTTCCGAGTGCCTCGGTGGTCCTTTTGTCCATCCACATACCTCACCAACGGCTCCCAACAGACTAGCTTTCATTGACATCCAACCACTTTCAAGCTCAACCACATCATCCTCTACCCTACTCAGCCTCTCTTTTAATGCCTCCCTTACTGTCACCTCTTTCAACCTCCACATCTTCATTCTCGGTTGGTACTTCACCCGCCGAGCTCTCCTCGCACCTTTCACCCTTATGTCGCAGACAACCAAGTGGTGCTGTGAAACAGCCTCCTCCCCCGGGATCACCTTTGTGTCCCGGAGGTGCCCACTATCTCGCCGAAGCACCATCAGGTAGTCAACGGTTGTCGTCGACCCACCTGACGTGTATGTAACAAGCTTATTGTCCTCTTTCTGGAACTGAGTATTACAAATCAACAAATCAGCTCCATCAGCAAACTCCAAAATCCTTTCACCTTCTCCATTTCTCACACCATATCCGTAACCCCCATGAACTCCCTCAAAACCATCCATACTCCTTCCCACATGTCCATTCAGGTCTCCTCCCACCACAACAACTTCCTCATCTTTCACGTTTTCCATCAGCTTCTCTATCGCACACCAGAACTTGTCCTTCTCTTCATCGCTTCGACCAACCTGCGGAGCATATCCCGAGATGACGTTCACCAAGAGCCCTCCAATCATCATTCCCACCATCATCAACCCACCACTCACTCCAGTCACACCCACCACACCATCCACAAACTCCTCAGAAAACAGGACACCAACACCAGCCACGCCCTCCGGGCACCCTTGCCACACAAACCCGCATTTCTGTCCCTGCCTACCCCCCCCCACTTTCACACCACTTCCCTTCCATCTCGTCTCTTGCACACAACATATGTCCACTCTTCTTCTGACCAATACTTCCACCACTTCTCCTGATCTCCCTGTCATTGTCCCCACATTCCATGTCCCAAACGTCAGAAACCGATCTCCACTTCGGGCTGCACCCTGCCCATATGTACTTGTGATTGTCATGGTTCTCTTTTTGAGGCAATGTTTTTATGGCCGGATGCCCTTCCTGACGCCAACCCTCTTAGTCGTCTCTTACGACACGCAGGGATACGGTGTACCTATTCTGACCAGGGTACACACTGGGAAACGTTTAAAACATGTAAATTCTGGGGGGGGGGGGGGGGGCGTCAGCATCACGGCTGCGGTTTAAACATATTCCAACAATATCCAAACAGAACGATGAAAAAATCAATCCGGGAAAAGTCTCCAAGCGAGAACGTGGATTTGACAAAGAAGGAGCAGAGGCGGAAGAAAACGAGATACAGGGGGCGGGGCACAAGCCGAGACGAGGAGGAGAGCGAACAAGCACGTGTCCGGGAGGAGAGAAAGAATCAATATATAATTATTTGTCTAGGGAGGTGAGGTGAGGGGGAGAAAATAAAATAAAAGAAACAAGCAATACAGCGAAGGAAATAAACCAAACCGACAAAACACCGACGGGGGGAGGGAAGCCCCAAGTCACCAGGCCGCGCACGAGGTACGACTCAGAAAACGATTAACTACACACAAGTTTGCACGAACCACAAACCAACACCAACTAGAAACACACAATAACACGTACACAGCAAAATAACCAGTGGAAATTTGACAAAGACAAGAATGGGAAAACACTCAAACTTCGATGCCGTGGAGAGCTCGAAGCACGCCTCACTCAATCCCTTATATCTAATAAGGCAAATTCTCCAATTCAAATTCTCCAAATCCTTATATCTAATATTATATCATAAACCCCTCCAATGAAGGCAAATTTTGATGCGGTCAATACACTTTCGTTATGCATCAGATATGCAGCTTTTGGCCAAGTTTCATCAACACCATGTGTGTAGTTTCCGAGAAGAGAGCAAATGCCTGTTTTGGGGGGGTCAAAACCCTCCCACCCCCCATAGATCCCCTTAATGAACCCAGATTTTGAATTTGTTTTGAAACCATTAATTAGACCAATTGCTCGATGTATATTCTAAGTCTCAGCTAGTTTCAATGTATAGCCTTTGACATATGAGCGCCTTTGAGATATGATTGTATCATACAGATGGTTTTTGATTGTATCATACAGATGAGTAATGATTATATAATACAGCTGATTATTGATTGTATCATACAGGTGATTATTGATTATAGCATACATATGATTATTACTCCCGCCATGGAGTAATGCATTGACTCGTGTGTGTGTGTGTGTGTGTGTGTGTGTGTGTGTGTGTGTGTGTGTGTGTGTGTGTGTGTGTGTGTGTGTGTGTGTGTGTGTGTGTTCGTGAACAAGATATCTGGAAAAGTTCTGAACGGATTTTGATGAAAGTTGGTGGGATGATTGCCCTTGGGATAAGGAAGAATTGATTAGTTTTTGGTGAAGCTCAGGATATTATTCCGGATCCAGGAATTTTTTGAAGGATTTTTTTTACCATTGGAAGATAGGGCTCATTTTTTTAAACATTATCTTCTATATATTCTATATTTAACATTGTGATATGAAAATAGTTTTCATATTTGTTGTAAATGTAGTTTACACTCGTGGTTATGCATTAGAGCGGTGTATTTTTTTTAGCAGCGTCGTCTTCAATGTTCATTTTTTTTTCTAATAAAGACATATTGTGTCATTTTAAAACCATCAAAGTGTGTAAAGGGTTTCCCCGTTTCATAAAATGTATCGGTTGATACGTATAATGCTTTAAAACTGTTTTTTTTTCTTACCTCAGAAGAGATATCAACATTTAGCTCAGCGAATGTCAATCGCGGTGTCAGTATTTGATGAACTTAAAAAGACTTAGTTCCAGATTTGTCAATGGCTGAGGTATATTAACAAACGAATAAAACAGATTTGGCAAAATTCCAACTTTTTAAAAAAAGATCGCATATTCACCCAGGGTTGTGAGAGGCTGAAGAAGAAGAAACCTCGCATGGACTTCCCAGACCAAATAAATAATTCTGGTTCTGACTGCGATTGTCAGATTTATTACTCCCGCTAGGGAGTAACGCATTCGATCGTGTCCGTCCGTGTGTGTGTGTGTGTGTGTGTGTGTGTGTGTGTGTGTGTGTGTGTGTGTGTGTGTGTGTGTGTTCGTATGTTTGTGTGTTCATGTGTTTGTGAACAAGATATCTGGAAAAGTTCTGAACGGATTTGGATGAAAGTTGGTGGGATGATTGCCCTTGGGATAAGGAAGATGTGTTTCGTTTTTGGTGAAGCTCAGGATATTATTGCGGATCCAGGAATTTTTTTGGGAATTTTTTTTGGGAAAAATATTTTCTGTTTTACGACATTAAAGCTTTTATTCTTATTCTTAAATAATGTTTTTCTCCTCTAATTCTGAGATATATCAAAATTAATTCTCTGACAGTTAGGGCTTACTTTCTTTTTCATTTATTGTTTTGGGGAGAGGGGATGTTAAACAAAACTTATTATTCCAACTAAACCCACAGCGGGAGTATGCACTCTACTGAGTGGCGTTCTAGTTGATTATATCATACAGGTGATTATTGATTATACTGTTGCGGATCTCCAAACGTCGGCCTTCTCCTTACCAAGGGGTGATTAATCCCCTTGTCTTTGTACTCGCTGACGTGATCCAGGGATATCACGTTCCTTCCGGTGAGCGCTGAATAGGGTGGTAGGTCGAATTAGTCCTATGACCTAAGTACCAGCGCCTCCCGGGAAGCAAGGAAATAACCCCACCCGAACCACAGATTTAGTGGACACGCCGAGCGATAGCGAGCCGCGATTCGGGCCGTTAACAGGAACTAACCCGATTATTTTTTATTTTTTTTGTATACAGAGTCGAGGCTCGTGAAAGAGCTAACATTTATCAAACAAACAAATCAAACAAACAAGCAAACAAAGTATATAAAAAGGGGAGCGGTCGACAAGATGGGGAGAGAAGGGGAGGAAGCACACAAACACAACATTTGAGGGCAGGGACATCGGGAGATGTGTGGGAGGCAGAGGGCCTGGGGGGAGGCAGGATAGGCATAAAACGCAAGGACACCAAGGACTTCCAGGAAAGAAGACAAAAGTCACCTCAAAAAAGTGGATTTGGGGTGAAATTAGCGGGGGTAGAAAAGATCAAGGTTTTGGATTGGGGAAGATAAGAGATGGTGGTGAACAGCCGTTTTAAAGACCTGGAGGGAGGAGTGGGATTGAAGAGAGTGAGGGAGTTTGTTCCAGAGGCGGGAGAAAAGAGGAATGAAGGAGTGAAGGTGAGCAGAGAGTCTTGATTTTGGCAGTTTAACCATAAGAGGGTTGCAGGAAGATCTTGTGCGACCTGCAGGAATATTTGGGGGACAGAGCCCGGAGAGAGCTGGGGGAGCAAGGCCAGAGAGGAGTCGGTAGAAGACGGAAAGACCACCAACCTGCCTGCGGTGAGTAAGTGAAAGGCCCTTGGAGATAGCGTCATCGTGGGAGATTCCAATGATTCTCAACGCTTTGGTTTCAACAGCGTGAAGACGAGCTAGGTGTGAGGCAGGAGCACCAGCCCAGAGGGGAGAGCAGTATTCCATTGAGCTGCGGATGAAAGCCTTGTATGTGGTGAGGAGCTCAGGTGTGCCAAGGAAGGACTTCGCACGACGGAGGATGCCCAGTCGGCGACTGGCTTTGGAGGCCAGCTTGGAAATGTGGTTTTCCCAGGAAAGATCATGGCAGATAGTGAGACCCAAAAGCTTGAGTGACAGAACTTCTTGGAGAGGATTATTCAGAAAGAAGATGGGAGGGTTATCCAGTTGGTCTTTTCGGAGAGACATCGTAAGAGTGTGAGATTTGTCAGGATTGAAAGACATGTTCCACTTGTTTGCCCAGTCTGTGATTTTGTCCAGGTCTGCAGAGAGTGAGGAGGCTGCAGACTGCCGATCTGAGGGACGAGGAATGGAGCGGCAGAGAGTGGAGTCATCAGCAAAGAGATAGAGAGGATTTTCAAGAGAGTCAGAGAGATCATTGATGAAGACCAGAAAAAGCACAGGACCTAGAACACTGCCTTGGGGAACTCCAGCCTGAACAGGAAGAGGAGATGAGAGAAACCCATTCAGGGCCACACGTTGACTACGACGAGAGAGGACGTCCGCCAGCCATGCGTGGATATTTCCATGGATACCAAAGGAAGAGAGTTTGGTGAGCAGAGCGGGGTGCCAGACCATATTGAAGGCATGTGATATGTCGAGGGAGACAGCTCTAATTTCCTGTTTGGCATTGAGGACCTCCATCCATTGTTGAGACAGCAGAAGCAGCATGTCCAGAGTAGAGTGACCTGGTCTGAAACCAAATTGATGATCAGAGATCAAGCCATTGGAGAAGAGGAAAGATTTCATATCCGAAGCAATGATGCATTCCATGACTTTGCTGATAATTGGGAGAAGGCTGATTGGTCTGTAGTTGCTAGGATCTGTTTTTGCACCTTTTTGTGCAAAGCGGTGATGTTGGCTGATTTCCAAGCAGATGGCAGTTGACCTTGAGCAAAAGAGAGGGTGAAGAGAACAGAGAGAGGGAGTGAAAGAGCGGAAGAACAGGATTTTAGGACCCGTGGGCTGATGCCGTCAGGTCCAGTTGCAGAATCAGAGTCGAGGGTTGACAGAAACTTTTCCACCTTGTCAGGAGGAAAGGACACGGAGGCCAGGAGCAGCTGAGTACAACTGGGTATGGTGGGTAGAGAGAGGGATGGGTTTGGGACACAAAATTTAGAGGCAAACACAGAGTTGAGGCATTCAGCTTTTTCACGTGCGGAGTCAGCTGTGTAGCCGTTTGAGATAAGGGAGGTGATGGAGGGGGAACAAACACCAGAAACAGATTTGACCAGACGCCACCAGGATTTGGAAGATTGAGAAAGATAAGAGAGTTCGGTCTTGAGAATGGAGAGATATTGTTTCCTGGCTCTCAGCGCCCTGTGATATTGTTTTTGTTATTGTTATTGTTATTGTCTCAGCGTCCTGTGTGTTATTGCCCTGTGTTATCTCAGCGCCCTGTGTTATTGCTGATATTGTTTCCTAGATTGGAGCGGTTCCTAATCGTGCCATGCTTACCCAATGGAGAAATCACTAAGACGGTCGAATTTAGAGGAAACAGGAAGAACAAGTAATTTATTACACACACTTTGTACAATGAATAAGAAGAATAAGGAATGTACAGTGAAGAAGAAGAAGAAGAAGCAGATACACAGGGCAGCCTTATAACACTATAACAGTCTTAACTTATCCCTGGACAAGGGCCCGTTCACACTCAGACTCAGACTCACACGGGGTTTGTAGATGGTCGGGTTGAGGGTCCACAGATGGCGTCCACAGCTCGCTCCGGTCCCCGACTCGTACGGCGGTGAAGATGGTAGACGGCAGGCAAGATCTCTGCGTGTCGTTGGCGCGGATCGGACAATTATACGGGGGGATCGGTAAGCTGGGCAATTACACTGGCGTATGTAATAGATATATTGGCGCTTTATACGCTTTCCCAGTATAGTTCAATTCAATGCGCCGCTTTCCCAAGTCCTCTGCAATGCGCCGCTCCAGTAATGCGTTCACACGGCACGTCTTTTAACACAGGGCGCTCTCCAATCAGGCCTCTTTCAATAGTCCTTCACAGTCCTTATCACGTGGGTCCTCTGGCAAAGCGCAGTTCCTTTAGACCTCTCCCTTCTCATAACTGAGGTGGGGGCCTCGCGCAAAGGGTTTTATTGCCACGAGGGCGAACCCTCTGGAACCTCTAGCCACACCCTGTCAGGCGATGTCGCCTCAGCCCTGATTGGCTGGTGGCCCTTACCGTCCCCCTGCTGCCAATCCAGATCTCAGCCTCGCTGCCGCTCCACCCCCTTTTAGGGCCTACCTTGTGTCACTGGGCTAGTTCCAGCAAACCAGCAAACCAAGAGCAGCAAACACTGCTGGTCGCCAAAGCGTAACAAACTGCGAGCATCCCAAGCGTAACAAACTGCGAGCATCCCAAGCGTAACAAACTGCGAGTTGTCAAATGGGGCGCGGGATGTATTCTGCCCAACGAGGTGGAATTTGGAGCGTGGAGGCACAATGGAACGGGACCTACTCTTATTTGTTTTACACAACGCAGATGATAACTATTGGAAATGGCCTTATCTCACATATACTAAGAAATAACTAACGTTCTCAGGTGACCTACGTGTTGCATGTGGACTAACTACGGGGGCAGAACCTTTAACCTTTATTAATCAAATATGTACACTTTCAGAACCGCAACAATATCATACATATGATTATTGATTATGTCAAACAGAAGCTTATATTGAGCATACAGATTCTTATTGATTATAGCATACAGATGCTTATTGATTATATCATAGAGATGATTATTGATTATATCATAGAGATGATTATTGATTTTTATCATAGAGATGGTTATTGATTGTATCATACAGATGATTATTGATTATATAACCGATGATTATTGAGCATACAGATGATTATTGATTGTATTATACAGATGCTTATTGATTATATCATACAGATTCTTCTTGATTATATCATACAGATGCTTATTGATTATATCATACAGGTGATTATTGATTATATCATACAGATGCTTATTTATTATATCATAGAGATGATTATTGATTTTATCATACAGGTGATTATTGATTATATCATACAGATTCTTCTTGATTATATCATACAGATGCTTATTGATTGTATCATACAGATGCTTATTGATTATATCATACAGATGCTTAATGATTATATCATACAGATGCTTGTTGATTGTGTCATATAGATGATTATTGATTATATCATACAGATGCTTGTTGATTGTGTCATACAGATGATTATATCACAGATGATTATTGAGCACACAGATTTTTATTGATTATATCATACAGATGCTTATTGATTATATCATACAGATTCTTATTGATTATATCATACAGATGCATATTGATTATATCATACAGATGCATATTGATTATATCATAGACATGATTGTTGATTATATCATAGAGATGATTATTGATTATATCACACAGATTCTTATTGATTATATCATGCAGATGGTTATTTATTGTATCATGCAGATGCTTATTGATTGTATCATAGTGATGATTATTGATTGTATCATTCAGATAATTATTTATTGTGTCATACAGATGCTTATTGATTATATCATACAGACGATTATTGATTATATCATACAGGTGATTATTGATTATATCATACAGATGATTATTGATTATATCATACAGGTGATTATTGATTATATCATACACATGATTATTGATTATATCATACAGAAGCTTATTGATTATATCATACAGACGATTATTGATTATATCATACAGGTGATTATTGATTATATCATACAGATGATTATTGATTATATCATACAGATGCTTATTTATTATATCATAGAGATTATTATTGATTATATCATACCGGTGATTATTGATTACATCATACAGATGATTATTGATTATATCATACAGATGCTTATTTATTATATCATAGAGAGGATTATTGATTATATCATGGAGATGATTATTGATTTTATCATACAGACGATTATTGATTGTATCATAGACGATTATTGATTATATCATACAGATGATTATTGATAATATCATACAGATGATTATTGATTGTATCATACAGACGATTATTGATTATATCATACAGGTGATTATTGATTATATCATACAGATGATTATTGATTATATCATACAGATGCTTATTTATTATATCATAGAGATGATTATTGATTATATCATGGAGATGATTATTGATTTTATCATCCAGGTGATTATTGATTGTATCATACAGATGATTAATGATATCATACGGATGATTATTGATTATATCATAGAGATTATTATAATCATAGAGAAGATTATTGATTTTATCATGGAGATGCTTATTGATTGTATCATATAGATCCTTATTGATTATATCATACACATTCTTATTGATTCTATCATACAGATGGCGATTGATTGTATCATACAGATGATTATTGATTATATCACAGATGATTATTGAGCATACAGATTCTTATTGATTATATCATACAGATGCTTATTGATTATATCATGCAGATTCTTATTGATTATATCATACAGATGCATATTGATTATATCCTCGAAATGATTGTTGATTATATCATAGAGATGATTATTGATTATATCATCCAGATTCTTATTAATTATATCATGCAGATGGTTATTTATTGTATCATGCAGATGCTTCTTGATTGTGTCATAGAGATGATAATTGATTACCTCATACCTATGATTATTGATTGTATCATACAGATAATTATTGATTGTGTCATACAGATGATTATTGATTGTATCGTTCAGATAATTATTTATTGTGTCATACAGCTGATTATTCATTTTATCATACAGGTGATTATTGATTATATCATACATATGATTTTTGATTGTATCATTCAGATAATTATTTATTGTATCATACAGACGATTATTGATTTTATCATACAGGTGATTATTGATTATATCATACATATGATTATTGATTATATCATACAGAAGCTTATTGATTTTATCATACAGATGATTATTGATTACATCATAGAGATGATTATTGATTTTATCATACAGATGATTATTGATTATATCATGGAGATGATTCTTGATTATATCATACAGATGATTATTGATAATATCATACAGATGATTATTGATTGTATCATACAGACGATTAATGATTATATCATACAGGTGATTATTGATTATATCATACAGATGCTTATTTATTATATCATAGAGATGATTATTGATTATATCATGGAGATGATTATTGATTTTATCATACAGGTGATTATTGATCGTATCATCCAGATGATTATTGATTATCTTATACAGATGATTATTGATTATATCATAGAGATTATTATATCATAGAGAAGATTATTGATTTTACCATAGAGATGCTTTAATATTGATTGTATCCTATAGTTCCTCATTGATTATATCATACACATTGTTATTGATTATATTATACATATGCTCATTGATTATATCATAGAGATGATTATTGATTCCATCATACAGATGGTTATTGATTGTATCATACAGAAGATTATTGATTATATCACAGATGATTATTGAACATACAGACGATTCTTGATTTTATCATACAGATTCTTATTGATTATATCATACAGATGTATATTGATTATATTATAGAGATGATTGTTGATTATATCATAGATTCGTTTTGATTATATCATACAGATTCGTATTGATTATATCATGCAGATGGTTATTGATTGTATCATACAGATGATTATTGATTATATCACAGATGATTATTGAGCATACAGATTATTTTTGATTATATCATACAGATGCTTATTGATCATGTCATAGAGATGATTATTGATTATATCATACAGATGGTTATTGATTGTACCATGCAGATGATTACTGATTATATCACAGATGATTATTGAACATGCAGACGATTCTTGATTTTATCATACAGATTCTTATTGATTATATCATACAGATGTATATTGATTATATTATAGAGATGATTGTTGATTATATCATAGATTCGTTTTGATTATATCATACAGATTCGTATTGATTATATCATGCAGATGGTTATTGATTGTATCATCCAGGTGCTTATTGATTATGACATGCAGATGGTTATTGATTATATCATCGAGATGATTATTGATTATATCGTACATATTGGTGATCCGATAAATACTACGGACAATGCTGATAAATACTGATGTGACTGAACAACCTATGCCCATGACGCAGGTAGTCAACCAACCGACTCGAGGTAATGTATTATTGGACAAGATTGCTCCTATTGCTTATGGAGACCATCGATTGTTGTTGTCTACCATAATGAGTCAATTCGACCCATGAAATCAATAAAGTTTGCTCCGTGACCTTTTTTTGATTCCTCCATGCGAGTGTTCGCTCACTGGGTTACCAGCATCAATAGGATGAGCTGGAATGTCCTGATGATCCTAAAGAATGTACTGATGATCGTTGTCTCTCGGGAAAGACAGTCTCTAAAACCCTCCTACCTACTTTCTCAACAATCCTCTCGAAGAAGTTCTGTCACTCAAGCTTTTGGGTCTCACTATCTGCCATGATCTTTCCTGGGAAAACCACATTTGCAAGCTGGCCTCCAAAGCCAGTCGTCGACTGGGCATCCTCCATTGTGCGAAGTCCTTTCTGAGCTCCTCACCACATACAAGGCTTTCATCCACAGCTCAATGGATTACAACTCTCTCTCCTCTGGGCTGGCATTCCTGCCTCACACCTAGCTCGTCTTCACCCTGTTGAAACCAAAGCGTTCAGAATCATTGGAATCTCCTACGATGAAGCTAACTCCGAGGGCCTTTCACTCACACACCGCAGGCAGGTTGGTGGTCTTTCTGTCCTCTACCGACTCCTCTCCGGCCTTGCTCCCCCAGCTCTCTCTGTGCTCTGCCCCCCAAATATTCCTTCAGGAAGCACAAGATCTACCAGCAACCCTCTTCTGGTGAAACTAACAAAATCAAGACTTTCTGCTCACCTTCACTCTTTCATTCCTCTTTTCTACCGCTTCTGGAACAAACTCCCTCACTCTCTTCAATCCCTCTCCTCCCTCCAGGTCTTTAAAACAGCTGTTCACCACCATCTCTTATAATCTTCCCCCATCCAAAACCTTGATCTTTTCTATTCTACCCCCGTTAAAACACCCCAAATCCGCCTCTTTCAATCTCCGACTTCATTCCTGAAATTCCTAGTAGTGTCAATTTGTTTTATGCCGTGTACCCCCCTCCCCCTACCCATCCCCCCCCCCCCCCCCCCACTCCCACGTCCCTGTTCTCTCCTGTTGTTGTGCTTGTGTGTTTCTCTCTCTCCCCCCCGCTTGTCTCCCTTTCATTGCATGTGTTATGTGTCTGTGAATGTTTTCATGTTTAATGTGTTAGCTCTTACACGAGCCTCGATTCTGTATACAAAAAAAAAAAAAAAAAAAATTTTTTTGTAAATTTCATTTTTTTTCATAATAATATTTTTCCTCAAAATCAATTTTTCATATTACAAGGTGTCGATATCAGCAATTTTAACCGAGATCACTGTGAAGTGTAAAGCTACAAACAAGCCATGGCTTAACAATGCCATACGCAACGACGACGCGTGTGTGTGTGTGTGTGTATGTGTGTGTGTGTGTGTGTGTGTGTGTGTGTGTGTGTGTGTGTGTGTGTGTGTGTGTGTGTGTGTGTGTGTGTGTGTATGTGTGTGTGTGTGTGTGTGTGTGTGTGTGTGTGTGTGTGTGTGTGTATGTGTGTGTGTGTGTGTGTGTGTGTGTGTGTGTGTGTGTGTGTGTGTGTGTGTGTGTGTGTGTGTGTATGTGTGTGTGTGTGTGTGTGTGTGTGTGTGTGTGTGTGTGTGTGTGTGTGTGTATATGTGTGTGTGTGTGTGTGTGTGTGTGTGTGTGTGTGTGTGTGTGTGTGTGTGTATATGTGTGTGTGTGTGTGTGTGTGTGTGTGTATGTGTGTGTGTGTGTGTGTGTGTGTGTGTGTGTGTGTGTGTGTGTGTGTGTGTGTGTGTGTGTGTGTGTGTGTGTGTGTGTATGTGTCTGTTTCTGTGGTTCTGGACACGAATGCACGGTGCTTCCAAAACAGACCTTGATCCGTTCAATATGAGTACACTCTCTCGTATCGTGAGCGTGCAGTAATACCAGACGAGCAGGAAGTTCAGCAAAGTATCCAAGGCCCTGAAACGACAAGATTAATAATTCCAATAATTCAAAAACAAAACTCCACGTTCCACCGCCTTTCACCGGGCTCCCCCACAACTGTCAAAAACAAATTGTGATATACACCTTCCATCTGCACTTGCTAACAACCACCGTGATCACACACATCTTCGTTTGGCTCAATAGCCATGTGCATACTTGCCTAAACCAGGCCAAACTATACTGAACCAGGTAGAGGCTCTCATGTAGATTGGCTAAACCAGCTCAAAATGTACTGAACCAGGAAGAGGCTCTACTGCAGATCGGCTAAACCAGATCAAACTATACTGAACCAGGTAGAGGCTCTCATGCAGATGGGCTAAACCAGATCAAACTGTACTTAACCAGGTAGAGGCTCTCATGTAGATTGGCTAAACCAGATCAAACTGTACGGAACCAGGGAGATGCTCCTAAAGCAGATAGTCTCTGTATAAAATGGAACTAAACGCACACACATGTGTACCCACTCACTTGTGAGAGTTCCAGAGGCGGAGTGCCAGTGTGAGTAAGAAGCACGTGCATGTCAGGTAGAGTTTGAAGTTTTCATATTCGACCTTGTAGGAGAATCTGAACAAAGGGAAAGGAATCTGACATGTGTGGATCATCAGGTAATGCTGATCATGCATACACTACATGGCCAAAAGTATGTGGACACCCGAACATCACACCCGTTTGTGCTCGTCGAAAATCTCATTCCAAAATCATGGGCATTAATATGGAGTTGGTCGCCCCTTTGCTGTTATAACAGCCTCCACTCTTCTGGGAAAGCTTTCCACTAGATGTTGGAACATTGCTGTGGGGATTTGCTTCCATTCAGCCACAAGAGCATTAGTGAGGTCCTGCACTGATGTTGGGCGATTAGGCCTGGCTCGCAGTCGGCGTTCCAATTCATCCCAAAGGTGTTCGATGGGGTTGAGGTTAGGGCTCTGTGCAGGTCAGTCAAGTTCTTCCACACTGATCTCGACAAACCATTTCTGTATGGACTTCGCTTTGTGCACGGGGGCATTGCCATGCTGAAACAGGAAAGGACGTTCCCCAAACTGTTGCCACAAAGTTGGAAGGACACAATCGTCTAGAATGTCATTGTATGCTGTAGCGTTAAGATTTCCCTTCACTGGAACTAAGAGCCCGAACCATGAAAAACAGCCCCAGACCATTATTCCTCCTCCACCAAACTTTACAGTTGGCACAATGCATTCGGGCAGGTAGCGTTCCCCTAGCATCTGCCAAACCCAGAGTCGTCCTTCGGACTGCCAGTTGGTGAAGCGTGATTCATCACTCCAGAGAACGCATTTCCACTGCTCCAGAGTCCAATGGCGGCGAGCTTCACTCAACTCCAGCCGACGCATAGCATTGCGCATGGTGATGTTCGGCTCATGTGCGGCTGCTCGGCCATGGAAACCCATTTCATGAAGCTCCCGAGGAACAGTTGTTGTGCTGACGCTGCTTCCAGAGGCAGTTTGGACCTTGGTAGTGAGTGTTGCAACTGAGGACAGACGATTTTTATGCGCTCCACTCTTCAGCACTCGGCAGTCCCGTTCTGTGAGCTTGTGTGGCCTACCACTTCACGGCTGAGCTGTTGTTGCTCCTAGACGTTTCCACTTCACAATAACAGCACTTACAGTTGACTGGGCAGCTCTAGCAGGGCAGAAATTTGAGGAACTGACTTGTTGGAAAGGTAGCATCCAATAACGGTGACACGTTGAAAGTCACTGAGCTCTGCAGTACGGCCCATTCTACTGCCAATGTTTGTCTATAGAGATTGCATGGCTGTGTGCTTGATTATATACCTGTCAGCGATGGGTGTGGCTGAAACAGCCGAATCCCCTAATTAGAAGGGGTGTCCGCATACTTTTGGCCATGTCGTGTATTTAAAGGTTATTGGTTTGTCAGTTTCAATATCACATTATTTTTAATAATAATAACAATTATTATTATTATTACCATGCACCCGTGAAGCGAAAATCAGCGTTAGGCGATCGATTGCGTACGTGTCTGCATTTTTGAAATTCATTTTCTCAGAAACCGTTGGTCCGATTGCCATGAAATTTTACCATAGGAGCGCCTCCGCCTGCAGAAATTTTTTATTCATAATTATGACGTTATAGGTCACGTGGTACGGACGCCATATTGGAACAACGTTACATCTCTTAAACCGATCCCTGGAAAAAAATGAAACATGGCTCAATGTCAAGCTCTCCCCATGGGAAATAAGATGTGTTAATAATGATGTCATCAGTACCTTCATTATGACGTCATAATTCAACAAGTATAATGCTTCATCCAATCAATATGAATTTTTTTTCTCTGCAACTGTTATTTTCTACAACTAATGGACACTAAATTATTCACCATAGGGGGCGTCTCCTTCTGTAGAATATCGCAATGATAATTATGACGTCATAGGTCACTTGACACAGGCGCCATCTTGGAAAAACCAAAAAACGTTGCACCTCTATATCTCCAAAACCACTCCATGGAAAATTTGAAACGTGGCTCATTGTAAAGAACTCCATGTGGGAAATAAGTGTTGTTAACGTCATTGGTGCCATAATTATGACGTCATAATTAGACAGGGACAGCGCTTAATATGATGATTTTGAAATTTATTGTGCGTGATCTATGCAACAATTACATTAGAGAATATAAATTTATGATGTCATCACTCACGTGGTCTGGCAGCCATATTGAATCAAAGAAAAAAAACCCTTCAAAAACAGTCGAGTTGGCTCACAACAAGTTGATTGCACAGGGTAAGTATTCTATTAATATAATTGGTTCACGAGTTATCAAACAGAGTGACCACTATATTCGTCATGGGTGTGTGTCTGTCTGTGTGTGTGTGTCTGTCCGCAGCATAACTACCCGATGATATCATCAGATCTTGATGAAACTTTGGTGGGAGGTTGATATCATGATCGAGTTGTGTCCTGCCTAGAGTGGGCGTATTGCGCCCATTGTGGGCGGAGCCACGCCCGAAAAAGATGTCTTTTTAGGGGGTAATCGATTTCAAGCTACATCTTCTCCGAGGGGTTTGGTGGAATCTGACAGGGGTTTCGATATTTGGTTAGGCCAATGTCATGTGTCTAGCCCCACAGAGCTCGATTTTTCATTTTTCTTTTTTTTTTTTCATTTTCTTTCTTTTTTTTGTTCATTTTTTCAATTTTTTTTATTTTTATTTTTTCATTTTTTTTCTTCATTTTTTCATTTTTTTTTCCACAAAGTATTCACACCCCTTGACCTTTTTCACTTTTTTTTTGTTACAGCCTGAATTTAAAATGGATTAAATTGAGATTTGTTTTGTCACTGATCTGCACATAATATCCCATAATGTCAAAGTGGAATTTTTTTACAGCGTAGCCTGTAGGGAAAAGCCGTCTAGAACAGTTATTGTATGTATGTATGTATGTATGTATGTATGTATGTATGTATGTATGTATATATGTATGTATGTATGTATGTATGTATGTATGTCCCTCACAAACGTACACCAATCAGAGCTGAGGATCTGGTCATATGGCAGGGGTGATGTGATGTGATTACGTCTGATGTCATTACGACGGTACGGCGGCTGACTCCACACACCGCCATTTTTATTTATATGCCGTCCAGGCCAAACATATCGTCGAACCTGTCATATATCACAATCGCCATGCTCTACCTTCACGTTTTTCATTCAGTGTGAAACACAAACAAACCGATTGTTAAAATGACCATCAAATATCGAAAGCATCGGCATTACGGCTCTTCCAACAATACGGTACGTATAGGCCTTAGGCTTCATGCCTTCATGCCTCACCTTCAGGCTGCTTCGGATAAATTAGCCCAGGTTCATTATTACAGTAGTACAGGTATTGTTTTCGTAATAATAGCTTTAATAATAGTATAGTAAATATAATTGTAACACTGCAATCCCTTTGTGATGACTGCAGAGTTACTGGATTGAGGCGGTGTATGGTTGGTTCATTGTTGACTCGAAACATATATAATAAACTCGTGTCTCAATGAATCTCTTCACTTCCATGGTGACAGACAGATTAAAGACTTGGAGTATTTCAAAAAATATTTAATACCGTAATTACATTATAGAAAGAAACACACCTTTCTATTTAAGGTCCCACAGTTGACAGTGCATGTGACGAGCAGAAACACTACCATGAAGTTCAAGCAACTGTCTGTAGAACTCCGAGGTAGAATTGTGAGGAGGCCTAGATCTGGGGAAGCGTATAAAATAATTTTTAGAGTGTTGAAAGTTCCCAAGAGCAAAATGAGCTCCATCATTAGAAAATGGAAAGAATATGGAACGACCCAGACTCTTCCTAGAGCTGGCCATCCGACCAAACAGAGCAACCAGGCAAGAAGAACCTTTGTCAGGGAGGTGCCCAAGAACCCAATGAGCACTCTGACAGAACTACAGAGTTCCTTGGCTGAGATGGGAGAACCTGCCAGGACCTGAAACACCAAGTGACTCTGGTTCTGTGCAAACAGCTTCAATTATCTTACTATAATTCACCAAATGTCCGTCCGTCTGTGCGTTCCCAGGTACCGCAAAAACGGCTCAACTGATCGCAACAATATTTTGGGTGGGTATTCCTGGGACCCCTGGGAGTAAAAAAGGCTATATTGTTTTTCCAATTTTTTCAATTTTTCAAATTTTCCAGTTTTTCCAAACACGATTGAATAATATTTACCGATATGAACAGTAATGTGGCTTTTATTGAAATTCTACAAATACTGTTTAGAACTTTAGATTTTGATGAGAATTACGAACCTGAAGCAAATGCGGAAGTGGACAGATGACGGCAATGCGCGGGTTTGATAATATCCCAATACAACCGTCATTCAATCGTAATGTTAAATCGTTAAACGTTAATCGTGTTCATCGTTTTGTTGAAGTATCAATTGATGATTGGAATTGAGTGAATACAATTACGATTTTGAATTCGTAATTGTATTCACCCAACCGTACGGAACTTCACATCAGGATTTAAATATTTGTTTATGTCACGAATGTTGTTAAAAGTTTATTTTTTATATTAATGTTATTGAATTTGTGATGGAGTTATGCTGTTTGGAATGAAAAAAGAGATATCGTGTTCAAGGGAATGATGGAATGCCGTGACGGTTTCTACTTTCTAAACGTGAAATTCGCGGATCGCCATATGCCGATTCTCCATTGACTGGGTATGGAACAAACGTACCTGTTTGTTTGCCAACGGGTACGTTTTTCATGGAAGTCCTTCACGAACCTGCTGTCCATGTCTGACGTGTGACTGAAGGTGCTACAGGAATGTGGAATTTATTGGTTTCGTGCTTTAGCATTCGTCGTTTCTGCATTGTCTGTTTGCTTCTGGCCTCCAACCCGTGCCTAGCACGGGTACCTCACTCGTCCCTATAATGACCAGAAGAAATAGTCACATGTTCGACAGATTAGTTTGTGTGAATTGTTTGTTCAAAAAAATATTACACAGGAAAGAGAAAGGTGCACGAAATTGAAACATTTGAGCGGGACACCAGACTGAAGGACGCTGCTTGTTGGAAAATATCAGAGGAGGATTTGATAGTTAAGGATGCTGTTTATCCATCATTCAAAATGTCTTTCAGCCTACCTGAGTAAAGCAAACCTGAAAACAACGACACCTTCGCCAAGTGTAACAACACCTGAGATATATGAGTCAGCATTCTACAGCTTCGTCCAAGAAATAGACTGACATGATGTTCAACAAGAGAGCCCTCTTGCTTTCAAAGCGAGTACAGCAATACAAAGCTCAGCTTCAAGCTGACATAGATAGTGAACACGACCCGAGTACCAGACTGCGACCGCGGCTGGAAAAACACTACACGGTCCAGCAGTTTCATTCATTGTGCAACACGGACAAGGCCAGTCTTCCATTGTATTGAGCAGCACCGTAACCATGGGTGATGCCACCCAGGCTGCGAGAACAAAATATCTCAAAAAGTTGTGGACGGATTTGGACCAAACTTGTTGGACCGGTTGTGTGTCTGACAAGGATCATTCGATTCAATTTTGGTGAAGATCTGAATATGGATTCGGATATGAAAATTGTTTAATTTTTAAGGAAATTTTGATTCTTCACAATTGAGTGACATGGCCAACCAGGCAGAGGTATGCTCCCTACCAGGCGGAGGTATGCTCTCTACCAGGCGGAGGTATGCTCCCTACCAGGCGGAGGTATGCTCTCTACCAGGCGGAGGTATGCGCTCTACCAGGCGGAGGTATGCTCTCTACCAGGTGGAGGTATGCTCTCTCTACCAGGCGAAGATATGCTCGCTACCAGGCGGAGGTATGCTCTCTACCAGGCGGAGGTATGCGCTCTACCAGGCGGAGGTATGCGCTCTACCAGGCAGAGGTATGCTCTCTACCAGGCTGAGGTATGCGCTCTACCAGGCGGAGATATGCGCTCTACCAGGCGGAGGTATGCTCCCGACCAGGCGGCGGTATGCGCTCTACGAGGCGGAGGTATGCTCTCTACCAGGCGGAGGTATGCACTCTACCAGGCGGAGGTATGCTCTCTACCAGGTGGAGGTATGCGCTCTACCAGGCGGAGGTATGCTCTCTACCAGGCGGAGGTATGCGCTCTACCAGGCGGAGAGTATGCTCTCTCTACCAGGCGAAGATATGCTCGCTACCAGGCGGAGGTATGCTCTCTACCAGGCGGAGAGTATGCGCTCTACCAGGCGGAGGTATGCGCTCTACCAGGCGGAGGTATGCGCTCTACCAGGCAAAGGTATGCTCTCTACCAGGCTGAGGTATGCGCTCTACCAGGCGGAGATATGCGCTCTACCAGGCGGAGGTATGCTCCCGACCGGGCGGCGGTATGCGCTCTACGAGGCGGAGGTATGCTCTCTACCAGGCGGAGGTATGCACTCTACCAGGCGGAGGTATGCTCTCTACCAGGCGGAGGTATGCGCTCTACCAGGCAGAGGTATGCGCTCTACCAGTCGGAGGTATGCGCTCTACCAGGTGGAGGTATGCGCTCTACCAGGCTGAGGTATGCGCTCTACCAGGCGGAGATATGCGCTCTACCAGGCGGAGGTATGCGCTCTACCAGGCAGAGGTATGCACTCTACCAGTCGGAGGTATGCGCTCTACCAGGTGGAGGTATGCGCTCTACCAGGCTGAGGTATGCGCTCTACCGGGTGGAGATATGCGCTCTACCAGGCGGAGGTATGCTCCCGACCAGGCGGAGGTATGCGCTCTACGAGGCGGAGGTATGCTCTCTACCAGGCGGAGGTATGCTCGCTACCAGGTGGAGGTATGCGTTCTACCAGGCGGAGGTATGCTCTCTACCAGACGGAGGTATGCGCTCTGCCAGGTGGAGGTATGCGCTCTACGAGGCGGAGGTATGCTCTCTACCAGGCGGAGGTATGCGCTCTACCAGGCGGAGGTATGCTCTCTACCAGGTGGAGGTATGCGCTCTACCAGGCGGAGGTATGCGCTCTACCAGGCGGAGGTATGCTCTCTACCAGACGGAGGTATGCGCTCTGCCAGGCGGAGGTATGCGCTCTACCAGGCGGAGGTATGCGCTCTACCAGGCAGAGGTATGCGCTCTACCAGGCAGAGGTATGCACTCTACTGAGTGCCGTTCTAGTTACCCTGCGCTCGCGAAGCGAAATTCGAGGTTAAGCATTCGTTGCGTACGTGTGCCGTACGTGTGCCGTACGTGTGCCGTGTGTGCATTTTTAAAATTCATTTTCTCGGCAACCGCTGGTCCGATTGACACGAAATTTTACCATAGGAGGGCTGTCGCCTGTATAAATTTTGCATTCATAATTATGACGTCATATGTCACGTGGTGGGGACGCCATCTTGGAAAAACGTTACTCCTCTATATCTCCCAAAACTGAGGGAGGCTGTTCCGGTGTTTGGAGTGTAAGCTGTTTCAGTGTTTGGTGTGTAAGCTGTTTCAGTGTTTGGAGTGTAAGCTGTTCCGGTATATGGCGTGTAAGCTCTTTCAATGTTTGGAGTGTTAGTTGGTTCAGTGTTTGGAGTGTAAAATATTTCAATGTCTGGAGTGTGAGCTGGTTCAGTGTTTGGAGTGTAAGATGCTTCAGTGTTTGGAGTGTAAGCTGGTTCAGTTCTTGGAGTGTAAGCTGGTTCAGTGTTTGGAGTGTAAGCCGGTTCAGTGTTTGGAGTGTAAGCTGGTTCAGTGTTTGGAGTGTAAGCTGGTTCAGTGTTTGGAGTGTCAGCTGGTTCAGTGTTTGGAGTGTAAGCTGGTTCAGTGTTTGGAGTGTAAGCTGGTTCAGTGTTTGGAGTGTAAGCTGGTTCAGTTCTTGGAGTGTAAGCTGGTTCAGTGTTTGGAGTGTAAGCCGGTTCAGTGTTTGGAGTTTAAGCTGGTTCAGTGTTTGGAGTGTAAGCTGGTTCAGTGTTTGGAGTGTCAGCTGGTTCAGTGTTTGGAGTGTAAGCTGGTTCAGTGTTTGGAGTGTAAGCTGGTTCAGTGTTTGGAGTGTAAGCTGGTTCAGTGTTTGGAGTGTAAACTGGTTCTGTTTGGAGTGGAAGCTGATTCAGTGTTTGGAGTGTAAGCTGGTTCAGTGGTTGGAGTGTAAGCTGGTTCAGTGGTTGGAGTGTAAGCTGGTTCAGTGTTTGGAGTGTAAGCTGGTTCAGTGTTTGGAGTGTAAGCTGGTTCAGTGTTTGGAGTGTAAGCTGGTTCAGTGTTTGGAGTATAAGCTGGTTCAGTGTTTGGAGTGTAAGCTGGTTCAGTGTTTGGAGTGTAAGTCGGTTCAGTGTTTGGAGTGTAAACCGGTTCAGTGTTTGGAGTGTAAGCTGGTTCAGTGTTTGGAGTGTAAGCCGGTTCAGTGTTTGGAGTGTAAACCAGTTCAGTGTTTGGAGTGTAAGCTGGTTCAGTGTTTGGAGTGTAAGGCGGTTCAGTGTTTGGAGTGTAAGCTGGTTCAGTGTTTGGAGTGTAAGCTGGTTCAGTGTTTGGGGTGTAAGCTGGTTCAGTGTTTGGAGTGTAAGCTGGTTCAGTGTTTGGAGTGTAAGCTGGTTCAGTGTTTGGGGTGTAAGCTGGTTCAGTGTTTGGGGTGTAAGCTGGTTCAGTGTTTGGAGTGTAAGCTGGTTCAGTGTTTGGAGTGTAAGCTGGTTCAGTGTTTGGAGTTTAAGCTGGTTCAGTGTTTGGAGTGTAAGCTGGTTCAGTGTTTGGAGTGTAAGCTGGTTCAGTGTTTGGAGTGTAAGCTGGTTCTGTTTGGAGTGGAAGCTGATTCAGTGTTTGGAGTGTAAGCTGGTTCAGTGGTTGGAGTGTAAGCTGGTTCAGTGTTTGGAGTGTAAGCTGGTTCAGTGTTTGGAGTGTAAGCTGGTTCAGTGTTTGGAGTGTAAGCTGGTTCAGTGTTTGGATGTTAAAATGTACTGCTCAGGGTGCATTATGGTACTTGGCCTGCTTGCTGAATAAAGTGACGTTTAGATTTCCCAGCACGAGGGACAGGTACGTCCTGTGGGTGAGACACAGGTACATGATGAGACACTTGGTATAGGCTCATGAAATGGAGTTGAGAGTGCATTTATTTATTTGTCTCCATCAGGTAATAATTGTTCATTTTTATTTCTCAACGGTGTAGAGAGTGTTATTATATTCTCATTCAAACAGTTAAATTCCCATTTCAAAAAATCTCAAGATTCCAAAATGTGATTTGTTTCAGATTTCGTCTTCTCACTGGAGATGTTACTTATTCAGGGAATGTCCTGATGATGGTGTCAATTTTAGGGATTAAGGTCCAGTTATACAAGGGGGACCGAGGTAGCGAGGGGAGGGGGAGTGTGAGGGTGAGGGTTATGGGAGAGGAGAGGGAGGATGTTAGGGTGAGGGTTATGGGAGAGGGGAGGGAGGGTGTGAGGGTGAGGGTTATGGGAGAGGAGAGCGAGGATGTTAGGGTGAGGTTTAATGGAGAGGAGAGGAAGGGTGTTAGGGTGAGGTTTAACGGAGAGGAGAGGAAGGACGTTAGGGTGAAGTTTAATGGAGAGGAGAGGAAGGGTGTTAGGGTGAGGTTTAACGGAGAGGAGAGGAAGGACGTTAGGGTGAGGTTTAATGGAGAGGAGAGGAAGGGTGTTAGGGTGAGGTTTAACGGAGAGGAGAGGAAGGACGTTAGGGTGAAGTTTAATGGAGAGGAGAGGAAGGGTGTTAGGGTGAGGTTTAACGGAGAGGAGAGGAAGGGTGTTAGGGTGAGGTTTAACGGAGAGGAGAGGAAGGACGTTAGGGTGAAGTTTAATGGAGAGGAGAGGAAGGGTGTTAGGGTGAGGTTTAACGGAGAGGAGAGGAAGGGTGTTAGGGTGAGGTTTAACGGAGAGGAGAGGAAGGGTGTTAGGGTGAGGTTTAATGGAGAGGAGAGGAAGGGTGTTAGGGTGAGGTTTAACGGAGAGGAGAGGAAGGGTGTTAGGGTGAGCGTTATGGGAGAGGAGAGGGAGGATGTTATGGTGAGGGTTATGGGTGAGGAGAGGAAGGGTGTTCGGGTGAGGGTTAAGGGAGAGGAGAGGGATGATGTTAGGGTGAGGGTTGTGGGAGAGGCGAGGGAGGATGTTAGGGTGAGGTTATGGTAGAGAAGAGGGAGGGTGTTAGGGTGAGGTTTATGGGAGAGGAGAGGAAGGGTGTTAGGGTGAGGTTTAATGGAGAGGAGAGGAAGGGTGTTAGGGTGAGGTTTAACGGAGAGGAGAGGAAGGGTGTTAGGGTGAGGTTATGGTAGAGAAGAGGGAGGGTGTTAGGGTGAGGTTTATGGGAGAGGAGAGGGAGGATGCCAGTACAACCCTGTGGATGTGTAACGTTCATTTCCACCTCTTATATTACATGAGAATGTGCGACACCGTATAATGTTGCAAAATTAAAAATTCTTGTTGCATCATAGAATTTAACTTTCTCAATGATATACAATTCAACATTTTTCGAACTGCGAACTTATTAATTTGAAATTGCAGATATGTTTAACAATATAAAGTAAACTTAAATATAATTTTTTTTTTGAAAATCACAGCATTACAAAAGAATAGACATATCTATGACGTCACATTAAATCCCCACTGACGAGGTTAATAATTAGGCTTGGAAACCTGGAACAAAAACACAAGAAAATAAAAGGACAAATGTTTCCTGGAGAAGGTCTCAAACACCTGTGTCATGTGATCAAGGTGTAATAGATCATTTAAAATGGCAAGAGGTGAATGTCTTACTGCATTGCTAATATATTGGGCATTTCATAAGATATCATAGAACACATCCCGACAAACAAGCACCTCCATCATAATAATCCTAATCATCATCATCGGCATTATAATCATCACCGTCATCATCATCATCATCGTCGTCGTCGTCGTCGTCGTCATCATAAACATCATCATCATTATCAAAATCATCGGCATCATCATAATCAGCATCGTCGTCATCATCATTATCAAAATCACCGGCATCATCATCATAATCATCAGCATCGTCGTTATCATCATAATCAAAATCAGCATCGTCACCATCGTCATCATCATCGTCGTCGTCGTCATCATAAGCATCATCGTCATCATCATCATCATTATCAAAATCATCGGGCGCAGCATCATCGTCATCATCATCATCATCGTCGTTGTTGTTGTCATCATAATCATCATCGTCATCATCATTATTATCAAAGTTGTCGGCATCATCATCATAATCATCATCATTGTCGTCATCATCATCATTATCGAAATCATCAACATCATCATAATCATCGTCGTCATCATCATAATTATCAAAATCATCGTCATCATCATCTTCATCGTCATCGTCATCGTCGTCATAATCATCGTCATCATCATCATATCATCATATCATCCTCCTCCACCCCATAATCATCCTCCTCCTTCACCACAACCATTATCGTGTTCCACAACCATCCCAAGCCAAAGATCAGGATACAGTCAGAAAAACAAGTGGAAAAAATTCACATCAATGTATAAACAGGAAGAGGTGTGAAAATGGTCGATGTGTCATAAAAATAAAACACGTCACAACAAGATGTTTTGAGACATACCCGCTGTGTTTGGGCAGAAAACCTTCCATTTCACGCAATTTGTTGTCACGTTGTTGGATTTGGACTCTCAGAGCATCTGCCTCGGGGGTGTGTTCGCATCGCTGCCTGAAAACAATGTCAATCACTTGCAAGGTGGTGAGCAACTTCTGTCACCTGCATGGTGGTGAACGTCAGTCAATCGCAAGGTTAACAACGTGATCATCCCTAACCCTAACCCTAACCCTAACAACTCTGTCTAACCCAAGCCCCAACCCCAACTCCAACCATAACCCTAAGCCGAACAACCCTAACCCCAACCCCAACCCAAACCTTAAGCATAATAACCCTAACCCAAGCCATAACCCCAACCCTAACCCAAACCATAAGCCTAACAACCATAACCCTGACCCTAACCCTAACCCTAACCATAACAACTCCAACCCTAACCCTAACCCCAACCCAAACCCAAACCCTAACCCTAACAACCCTAACCCTCACAACCCTAACCTTAACCCTAACAACCCTAACCCAAACAACGCTCACAACCCTAACCCTAACAACCCTAACCCTAACAACCCGAACCCTAACAACCCTAACCCTAACAACCCTAACCCTAACAACCCTAACCTTAACAACCCTAACCTTAACAACCCTAACCCTAACAACCCTAACCCTAACAACCCTAACCTTAACAACCCTAACCTTAACAACCCTAACCCTAACAACCCTAACCCTAACAACCGTAACCTTAACAACCCTAACCTTAACAACCCTAACCCTAACAACCCTAACCCTAACAACCCTAACCCTAACAACCCTAACCCTAACAACCCTAACCCTAAC